>NC_091477.1:93399852-93999852 GCF_036971445.1 Narcine bancroftii | reverse complement strand
ATGTAAGATCTTGCTCACCTCTTGTGACTCCACGCCAATCCTCAAAGGGACCTATACTCTGACCAATTACACTTTTGCTTTTAATATACACACAATTTTTTTTTTAGATTCTCTTTAAATATTTTGCCAGGGATTTTTAAGTTCCCTTTGTTCCTTTCTAATTTTTTTGTGTGTGTGTTCATTACTTACATTCCTCAAGGGGAGAATCTCTTGATCCCAGCTGCCCGTATTTGACACATGCCTCCTCCAGTTTCCTGACCAGAGCCTCGGTATTCATCAACAACCAAGTTTCCTAATCCTGCCAGCCTTCCCTTTCACCATGGCTTTGAACTCTCTATCTCACTTTTAAAAGAATCCAATTTGTAAAGTGTCCTTTTATCTGTTAAAAGCCTCTCTCAATCCTGTTTAATGCCCTCAAAATGAGCCTTATTCAATTTTAGGATTTGAATTTGTGAACCAGTCCTATCTTTTTCCAATACTATCTTTAAGCCAATAGAATTTTGATCACTTTCCCTACTTTATTTCCCAAGGGTAGGGCCATCCTCATGTTGCTTCAAAAAACTTTATTGGACATGCTTAACAAATTATGTGCCTTAGTACTATGCAGTTTCAGTCAATATGAGAGAAGTTAGAAACACCTACTATTACAACTATCTGGGTTTCTACTACATACAGTGTTTATTCATCTAATTTCCCCTGACAGGTGGTAGGGGTGTTCTATAATATAATCTCATCAAGTCTTCATCCCTTCCTTATTTCCTTGTTGAATCTAAACAGGTACTTTTGTAAAACAAAAACAACTAAAAAACAACTCCAATAGTATACTTAGCTGAATTTAAAAGAGGCAAATACAAAAAATAGATAGTTAATATTTACAATATTTCAAAATTAATCCAAATACATGTGGTATTTTATTTAAAAAAAGTAAAGAAATACAGAAGAAAGAAAAACCTCCTATAACTTCCCCTCCCCCAATCCCCTACAAATGCAAAAGCAGAGGGACAAGAAAACCACCACAGGAGTACTTCACTTTGCAATACTTTGAAACATACAAATATTTATAGAGACCTATAGGAGAAAGGGTATGTTTGAAATGAATTTAAATTTTAATACTAACAGTTTATAAATATGGGGTTGATATCTCACAAAATGTATGATATCTCTAAAATTATAAGTAATTTTCTCAAGTGGAATACAACTCCAAATTTCTGCATGCCATCCAACCATTACAAAATCAATATCCGACTTCCAAGTTATTGCAATTCATTTTCTACCTATTGCCAAGCCAATTTGAACAAATTTTACTTGATACATATTCTGTTTTAATTTAGGTTTAATTCCTCCAACATCTCTCAGTTAAAATAACATTGGATCCTGTGGGAATCTTACTCCAGTTATTCATTCTAATAAATTACCCAAATCAAGCCAAAAAGGTTTAATTATGGAACACTGCCAAGTTGAAAACAAAAACTATCAATTTCTTGTCCACATCTAAAACACAATCTGAATAAATATAATACATATTATGTAAATGTTGTGGTGTTAAATATAAGTGATGAATAAAATTATATTGAACTAACTGATATCTCACATTTATTGTACTTTTCATATTCTCTCTACATATCTAAATCCATCTACATTCATCTATTTGCTTATTTAAATCTACATCTTATTTATGTCTTGATTTATGAACTCCTTCTTTGAGCCTTCTTTTGTAATAATTTATAAATCTCGGAAATAAATTTCTTTACATCCCTAATATTTAATAATAATTTTTACCTTCCTAATTTACCAGGCAGAGAATCGTCATTGATGAATTGAAAATTATTGACAACCAGATGTGACTGGTATATAATTGGAAAGCTGTATTTCTGAGTATAATATTGTTTGACTCCAGCAGATTGGGCACTGCTCTGAATTCGATGTCAGTGGAATGACAGAGACTTAATGAGTGGTGCGCCACTCATTAAATCTTTTGTTTTATAGAAGGTCTGTGCAAATCAAGGACCTAGCTCTGTGACAACAGCTGAAGAGAGGTGTTTCCTGTGGAAGTTCTGGCCTCAGGCAGCTCAATCCCAGCACATTGTGTCAGCATGCAGGTTTCTTTTGAAGGTTGTACAACTGAAGTTATTTTCCTAGCTATTTTTCAATAATATGGCTAACAGGAACAATTCATCTCTGCTGCCAGCAAATTCACAGAACTGCCCAAGACTCCCATTTCCCCAGGTTTAACAAATAACTGCACATATATTTTTTAAATGAACCAACAGCTTGGGAAAAAAAGTGATTGCACATGAGCAGAAAAATTATTTGAGCTATTAACAAAAATATACTAAGAAATGTTTTTCAAAAGTAAATCTGTGTTCCCTCTACCTGTAACAGAGTAAAATAATATAAATATCAAAAGATGTCTTTACTTGAAATGCATATATGGCTATTAGATTTAGTGCTTCCTAATTTCCACAAGAGAGCATTCATGAATCACACATGGAGGGAAGCATTATCGCTGGGAACAATCACTGGAAAGCATTATCGCTGGGAAGTTCTCCTGTGGAATCTAATTCTGAAGCACAATGAGGAACCATCTGTGCAGAAGTTCAAAACTTCTGCATAGTTAAAGAAATAAATGCCTATGTAAGGTTTCTCTTTTTTGATACTGCACCACATGTTAATACTGGAACATGTAGAAAGAAAAAAGCTTCACAAAAATAAAACTGAAAATATTGCATATGCATAGGACTGTCAAAATTTGAAAGATGTTAAATGAAAACCAACAGGTTCAAAGTTCATTTATTGTCAAGTCCATAAATGCACAAAATCTGTTTAAATTTGTTTGCCCATAAAGGCACATAAAAAAGTGCCACTAATCCAGCACCCCTACCGAAGTGAAAGTCATTACAGAGAAAAAGTGGCAATGAACTGCCTCCTCTGTGGCCACATGGCCTCTCGTCTGTTCCAGTGGTGAGCCTGAGGTCCAGGCATTCAAGTCACCATTCCTTAGACTAGCTCAAAATCTCAGATATGATCAGGAACCATAGAGGCCTTTCAGGAGCCCTGTTTGTCATTAGCACCCTCACAAGTCTCTGCTCCAATACCATCAGCAGTCTTCAGCAGCCAGCCCACAGTGAGTCTTTCAGCTGAGCCCTGTGCTGATCTGCAGCTGTTGTGGAAGAAAAGGAATCTCTGTCGAGCCTTTTAATGTAGCCTGTAATATATAATGTGGATTGTTGATTTCAATGACTCAATAGAATTCTATGAACTAAATATCCAGTTATCCTTGATTGTAAAAGTATAATGAACATGCCTAATGTTAAGATGTGATTTCTAATGCTCATCTTGGTGTTTCCTTCAAATTTTCCAAATTCCAGAAAACTTATATGACTCCAGAAGAACATTTAGCTTGATTTTTCTGGTCAACCTGTCTGTTGATGATGCTTTGCCCTTTTTTCAAAATAATAATTTACATAGAAAATCAGACTTTTATGAAGTTGCTGCAAATTACATGCAAACTTAATAAAATTCAGAATTACGAGCTATCTTGCACTTTTCAGTGCAAGTACTTGTTTGACAACATGATAATTGTTCATAAATGCCAGTCTCATTAGCTCAGAAATCAATTCTATGTCCATTTTTATTTTCTTGCTTTTTCATCGTTGCTTCTCTCTTAATTCAGTCTTTCCTTTTCTCCCTTTCTTTGTCTTTGTTCCTGACTTAACATCAAACCTATCCATTCTAATTAAATACTCCATTTTCAAATCTAGTTTCATTCCTTCACTTTGACATTATCAACTGCACTTCCTGAATGCCTGACAATTAAAATAAAAACAAAAGCTAATGCTATTTCAAATTTAATTAACCGTCATGTGGTTCAAACAAATGTAAGCTTTGAATTGATGCCATACTTTTTCTACATGAGTAGCATGTGTTTGATATCAGCAATGTTTTATTAACATATTCTGTTCTGCTGTTGCATTAATAATTCTGCTGTGGTTAGCTCCATTGTGATATTATAAAGCAATTCAAATACCTTCCTGTTTCCATCACTAAACAAATCAAGACTCATTTAATTATATTAACAAGACTATACAATAGTTTTCTGTCTTTGCTTGACATTCTTTGGTAAGGCCTTTGATAAGGTTCCGCAAAAGAGGTTCCCTCATTAGGTATTCATGTTGAAGTAGTGAAATGGATTCAACAATGGTTGGATGGGAGATGCCAGAGAGTAGTGGCGAAAAATTGTTTGTCAAATTGGATTCTGGTGGTTGATGGAGTGACTCCTGGATCGGTACTGGCTCCATTGTTGTTTGTAGGTGTGTTGTGTGAATGAGGAAGGTTTTCAAAGCTTGCAGAGGGATATACACCAGTGAGAAGAGTGGGCAGAAAGATGACAGAGTTTAATACTGATAAGTGTGAGGTGCTACATTTTGGAGGGAATAATCAGCAAAGAAAATACAAGTAAAATGGTGGACAATCGGGGAGTGCAGTAGAACAAAGGGGATTTAGGAATTCTGGTACGTAATTCCCTGAAAGTGGAGTCACATCTAGATAGGGTGGTGAAGAAAGCTGTTGGTACAGTGGCCTTCATAAATCAGAGCATTGGGTACAGGAGTTGGGATGTCATGTTGAAAATTGGGAAGGCCAAAGTCAGAATATTGTGCGCGGTTTTGGTCACCAAATTATAGGAGAGATATAAACAGAATAGAGAAAGTGCAGAGAAGATTTACAAGAATGTTGCTTGGGTTTAATGGTTTGAGTTACAGGGAAAGGGTGAGCAGGCTAGAACTTTATTCCCTAGAGCACACATGTCAAACTCTGGCCCGCGGGCCAAATTTGGCCTGCGATATAATTATATTTGGCCCGCAAGATCATTTCAAAAATGTATTAGAGGTGGCCCGCTGGCCGCCGCGGCAGTATAGCGCATGCACAGCTAATACTATAAATCCCAGAATGCATTGGCGTCAGCCCGCTAATCCCCCCCATCTCCTCTGTTTATGTTGCAGGGTCTCACCGAGGACTCTGGTTTTGGGGCCTGGCAGGTGTCAGGGGAAGCCAAGGCCGCTTCCCAGCGCCTGGAACCGGAGGCCTCGGGCCTGACCTCGCCAGGACCATTGCCCACTCCCCCTCCCTGCCGCAGGCCGACCCGCGACTCACGGTGACGGGGCCGCTGATCCGCCGAGATGCCTCCGCATTGTCGTTGTCCAACCCGATCGCTCCGCAAACCCCGCCCTCCCGCACACAGGCCTGAGTAAGGAATTTGAACTTTAATCTCAGGATAAAACGATCTTCCAATAGTTTCATGTCACTGTGATAAATATATTCCTGGTTAAAAATGGTCCTGCACCTGGATACAAGCTCATTAGGCATAAAACTTGAAAAGTGTGTAAATCAAAGGATATCTGTACCAATGGAAAAAGGGCATGGCAAATAACCCTGCTAGAGTTCATGCCCACAATCAGTCACCCATTGGATTGTTTCAGGAATCATGTTATTCTCCCACATTCTCAATAGCCCTCAGATTTTATTATTCGACAGCACACTAGCAACATTTGACAAATCCTCTATAGAGAAATATTATTGATTGAATATTTTATTTCTCATTTGTTAATGCTTCTGGAAAGAGTTTATCCAAAACTATTATTAAACATTTATTTTAATAAGAAAAAGTTTAACATTACATATGTTGAAAGAAGAGAAAACATGCAGATGTTGTTGAAAATTTTCAATAAATATTTAGTTCGGCCCTCGACTTAGTCCAAGTTTTTGATTTTGGCCCTCCGTGAATTTGAGTTTGACACCCCTGCCCTAGAGCATAGAAGATTGAGGGGTGATTTGATAGAGGTATTTAAAATTATGAGGGGGACAGATAGAATAAATGTGGATAGGCTTTTGCCATTGCGAGTGGGGGAGATTCAAACAAGAGGACATGGATTGAGATCGAAAGGGGAAAAGTTCAGGGGAAACATGAGGAGGAATTTTTTCCTATTTTTTTAATAATAGTGTGAGTGTGGAATGAGCTTCTGGCCAAAGTGGTAGATGTGGGCTTGATTTTAATATTTAAGGGAAAGTTGGATAGGTATATGGACAAGAAAGGTATGGAAGGTTATGGACTGGGTGTGGGTCAATGGGACTAGGTGGGAGAAGGTATTTGGCATGGACTGGAAGGGCCAAACTGGCCTGTTTCTGTGCTGTAATATTTATATATTTTCCATGCTGTAATTCTAGAGTTAGAACTTTAGTTTTGGCTGTTATTATTAAAACTTGCATAATGAAATATCCAAAGGAGTTTCACAGAAACATAATCAAATAAATTATACAACACATATAATTAGATGTTTTGGATGTGACCATATATTTAGTTGAAGGGCTATGTTTTAAACAAGAATTTAAAACACAAGGGGAGTTGGAAAACAAAGAATTTAGGGTTGAACCTCTTATGTGGCTTAGATATAAGGGCATGGCCTTCACATTCAGCCAAAGAAATTTGAGATTCCACAGGAGTCCAGAATTAAGGAAAACCGTTTTCTTCTATGAATATTTAGAAATTAATTTTGATGATGAAAAATTTAATCACTATTGGTTTTATACCAATCACAGGAATAAATCAAAAGAAGGAGCAGATCTTCTGTCAAGGCTAACTGAACTGGACTGTGCACATGAAGAACAGCGATCTAGGTATATGATAGGTCTTCATTCGTAGTTGTGCATTACAAGTAATGTATTCAAAGTAATTTTGACTGCTGGTCTTTTTTAAAAAAACAGTTATTGCAAAGAAATCAAAGAAAAAGAGGAAAAATTGCTACATTTTGAACAGAAGTGTAAAGGCTTAGAAGAGCAACTGGAAGTGAAACACCATCAGGAGACAGAAGTTGAAAAACAATCCTCAAAATCATTAAATGAACTTCTGACTTTAAAAGATGCCCTCAGTGTAGCAGAAGAGAAACTTGCAGCATTAAAACATGAAAGGTACATTTACATTATACAAGGAAATGATACTTTAAATGTAAAAAGAACATTTGTACCATGCAAATTATTTCAATTCCCTACCTCCCTGCATGTATAATCATACCCATAGATGCCAATATGTTTTCACTTTTCTATTGATCTACTTATGATAAATTAAATGTTTGCAGATTTCATCTATGATAATATTTACAGAACTTTATTTCAAATTTCTTGAAACTGAAATCTGAGTAACTTTTTAAAAATTTATTCAGTTTCATTTCTAAATGTATGTTACAAATATCTTATGTAAATCAGGGTCATGTAGAAATTTCCTCTAATGCAAATTTATTTTCTGGAATTCAATCAGGTAGTAAGTAACTTATTGGCAGAGCAGAAGACAAACTAAATACACTAGTCCAATGGCAAAACATTCTAGATCCAGAAAATATTCCAGATTCTTTTCTTAAGGCATTGGGAAACTTGATTGTTTTTTGAAAAGTCAAGTAACTTCAGGGTCACCATTAACGATAATAGGAGCAGGAGTAGGCCATCTGGCCCATGAAGCCTGCTCTGCAATTCAATAAAGTCATGACTGATCTGGCTGTGGACTCAGCTCCACTTACCTGCCTTTTCCCCATATCCTTCAATTCCCCTACTATGCAAAAGTCTTTCTATCTACCTTGAATATTTAACGAGGTAACCTCTACTTCTTCCTTGGGAAGAGAATTCCTCTCTGGCAGAAGAGTTCCTCCTCATCTCTGCCTTAAATTTACTCCCCTGAATCTTAAGGCTGTCTCCAAGTTCTAGACTCATCTCCCAGTGGAAAGATCTTTACTTTTTTTTTTAAATCTTACTTATTTCTCTTTCATAATTCAAAATGTTTCTAAATAATCCCTTTTCATTCTGCTAAATTAATGAGTTAATAGATTAACTCCCTCATCAACCTGGTGAACCTCCTCAGTTCTGTCCAAAAGCTAGTATATGCTTTCTCAAGGAGACAGAACTGCAGACAGTACACCAGGTATGGCCTCACCAATACAACAGGATCTTTGAGTCCACAGCCAGATCAGTCATTATCTTAATGAATGCCAGAGCACACTTCATGGACAGATGGCCCTCTCCTGCTTCTATTTCCTATGTTTGTATATTGCAATCACTATCTAAATAATAATCTGATCAACTATTTTTTCTTCCAAAGTGGATGACCACACATGTACCAACATTGTACTCCATCTGCCTGACCCTTGCCTACTTGCTTAACCTATCTACATCCCTCTGTGAACTCTGTGTCCTCTACACAATGTGCCTTCCACTTAACTGAGTGTGATTTGCAAACATAGATTATGCAATACTTGGTTCCTTCTTCCAAAACATTAATGTGTATTCTGCCTGATAGAACCATTTCAATCCAGATGTCTCACTATTTCTTCCTGAATAATAGCTTCAAGTATTTTCCCTGACAACAGGCATTAAGCTATCTGGCTGTAAGTTACCAGCAATATTTAGAATTTCTGCAATTTCTTTCAGTACCCTGGGATGCAGTTGATATTCTGAACAGTTGCAACAGCCCCTGCAGCTCATCATTGATTGGTTAAATATTGGTTAACAATCACTCGCATTATAATCAGAAGGTCTTCAATTACTACTAGGTATTGGATTCGTTTGTTTTGCTTACTTCAAATATTGAACATGTCCACTATTCTGCTTTGATTATTTGCACAACTCACATTTTCCACAACTCCTTATCTTACTAGTCTTGTATGAAGCACCTTATCAAATGCCTTCTGGAAATTCAAGTGCTGTATATAATGTCCACCTGTTCCTTTTTCTCCACTGTGCCCATTATATCCTCTAAGAACTCCTGTGCATTTAATGAACATGGCCTGCTCTTCCTGAATCCATGCCATGTCTGCCTGATGGAACCATTTCAATCCAGATGTCTCACTATTTCTTCCTGAATAATAGCTTCAAGTATTTTCCCTGACAACAGGCATTAAGCTATCTGGCTGAAAGTTACCAGCAATATTTAGAATTTCTGCAATTTCTTTCAGTACCCTGGGATGCAGTTCATCAGGAACAAGGGACTTATCTACCTTTAGGACCACTAGTTTGCCCACCTCTTTAGTTATAGTGATTGTATAGAAGTCCTCACCTCCAATTGTATCCTTAACATTTTTTGGCATGTTACCCATGTCTTCTACTGTGAAGACTGACATAAAATAATTGTTCAAGGACTTGTCCATTTGAATTTTTTTTAAATTTAATTACTTCTACGAAACTTTACTGCTGTATTCTGGCACATAACATGAGTGTCGGAATAAAGAGTAGGCTGAGATGCTTAATGCTCTTTTGTACATCTTTACTGGACAATTTTTCATTCTAATGTCTTGTTTTTCTATCGAATAGAGAAAGCTACCATTCAACCCATAAGTCTTTGGCATTGAACAATCCCATCAATCCCATTAGTGGTAATTGAAGTTTTCTGCCAATAACTTCTGTTGTGTCATTATAGATTTGTAAATTTGCTCATTCTAAATTTCACAAGCTCTGTTTAATGTTCAGCAGATAATCCAATGTTCCAACTATTACATAAGCAGGATCAAATTTGATAACTAGGAGTGTGACAAACTACTCAATTCCAACAATGAACTTTTCTTTTAGCTTCTCAATTGTTCAGCTGAGGTACTCAACATTAATGCAGTCCTCATGGGGCAGGATGTTGTTTTCACAAAAACATTTGATTTCCTTCATCTTCAGTTCTGATTGCCAAAATCGTGACAGTTAAGCCAATGGAAACTTAGAATGGTGGAGATTGTCCTAAATATATGCTATATAAAAAAAAAATTAATGATTTTGGTACACCTTGATAAAAGGTTTGGATCTTTTTCATGAAGCCCGATAAATATATATCTTCAATAATAATACGAGAGATAAATCATGATCATGTTCACCAGCAATTCATTGGATAAATGCCAGCTACCAACAGAGACTGTGTTATTGTACTTTGGACATCCACACAAACATAATGTAGTGCTGAAGTATGGAATGAGCTAGAGGTTGGTTTACATTTGATCTCTTATCCCATCACTGACTGTCCATAACTTACTGAGTGGATGAGGTCAATACACTCTCTATCTGGCCCTTCAACTTGATGCCAACCAGCGAAGAAATGTCTGGTGCAAGGGGTTCCCAACCTTCACTAAAGAGTAAAGCTTAGTTTTTTTTTCCAATTTTAGTTTAATCAAGATTAATTATTTTAAATGAATTTATTACTTTTAAAAATATTTATTTTTCAGCATCTTCCAATTGTTTCAAAATGCCAATCATTTGGAAACCATGGTCAAGAACATCTGACAGCATAGGCTGACAGTTGACCATCTGTATAGGTACATAAATTCAGCCTATTATTCTTGAGGAACTTCACAGAAATATCATAACACAAAATTTATCACCAAATGTCAGGTATTAGGACAGCTATCCAAGAGTTTGCTCAAATTATTTTGAAAAGAAATGGAAAGGTTATGGAAGAAATTGTCGAGTTTGGGTCCTGGACAGCCAATGGGGCTAGAAATAAAGAAGCAGAGAGATTTTGGATCTGTTGTAGGTACATTTCTTGGATCATGTTACATATGAAGAGAATAGGAAGAGGCTATGGATGAATTTGAAGGTAAAGACAGGAATTTTAAAAAGTGACCCATTTCCAGCTTCTGTAGATCGGGATGCACACAGTGAATGAGTAATTTAGGATAGAAATGTCTTGCATTATGTCCCAGATAGTACAAGATGGGGCTGGTATGGATGAAGACATCAAATTTGGAGGTGACAAAGGCACAGATGAATTAGGCATTCAGAAATTTCAAAGATTAGACTAATTGATAAATTGTTGTAATAAAAGACCTACTGACCAATTTTCCTACAATAACTAACCCCTCTATTTTAATTGCACCTCTACCCAGCTTCTTTTTGTCCATTTAATGTTCAACCAAAAGTTAAATTACAAATGTGAAAATTTGATAGCACTGGTATTTTCTTATTTGGCCAAAGGCATTATTTTCATTCTAGTTTGTCAAGACTACATAGTACATATTCTGGGTCATGACATCGTCGATTTACACTGACTGAATGAGTAATCTTTTTGGAATTCTTGTTACATCCTTCCATCCTGTAATAGCAAACTATATAGCGCAAGATTATACATTTATGGTGCAAAGTGTTTATGTGCCACATTTGTCATTAACCTCACTGTTGGTAACAGCCTATTTCAGAATTCTCTCATTCCTTGTTTTGAGCTTGGTGCAAAGACCCATACAAGAATTTAAAGGGAAACATTAATTTCTGTCATGAATGTTTTTGAAAGTAAAGTTAGACTACATGTCCTTGGTGGTTAGACATTGAGCTATCATTAATGGAAAATCAGCTTCTGCTTGAAATAATTATTTCTATTTGTGGCTGTAACTGTGTACTTTAAATGTGTTAATGTTTCTCTTGCAAAGCTCAAATGTTGATGTACAGTACTCAACTAGTACAGGTGATCATTCAGGCAATTTGACCAGATGCCTTATGTGGTTGTTAGTTACAAAAATTGCAACTCCAAAGTATGTAATGGAATATCTGGGATTATGAGAGTAAATACTAAAATTGGGTTATCTTTTATTGAACTGGCTCTAGTTACATTGTTAGTAGCAGTGCAAGAAAAAAAATGGCCCTGTATCTCAAACAAAATTTTATCTCCCATTGTTTCGTACAAAGAGTGAAAGTAGGGTGTTTACTACCAATAATTCCAAGAATGTAAATGACAAAAATATTTTGAGCAATTATTTAAACCCATTTAACTCATACAAAGCTGTCAGTAAATAATTTTTCAATATTTCCAGGATTCCTTCCTTCAATTATTTCTTCCCCTCACCCATCATAGCCAAGGGAGCAAATATCCCATCAGTTTTCATAAATTGTCTATCCTCAGATAGCTCAACTTGTAAAATATTTTGCCAAACATTATGACTTTATTATAAATTAATAGAAACAATGCCCAAACGAGAATCCCATGAACTTAGGCAAAGCAATCGTCATATAATAAGCTGCCCCTTTGCTCTGTAGACTTTGCTCTTCAAGAATCACAATTTCAGTTGCAAAAGCTGGTTGGTTTTCTATATTTTCAATGTGTAGTCACTTTTGACTTATTTGGTTTTTTTTTCTAGGCATAATGTTTTATTTTCTGACGAACACTTCCCCATAATTTCATTCTTCTTTGCATGTAATGTATGGAGAATAGAAATTACTATTAGAGCTTCAAAAATAGCAGCATTATTGAGAAGATAAATTTGTGGTGCCTAACAAATTAAGGTGCATACACATCCAACCGGTATTCTCGGCTATCCTGAAACTTCTATTTCTTGGTCCAACCATACTTTAAATGACTGGGAATGTTATTTGGTGCTAATTTTATTACTCCCATTAATATAGGACTGCCTGTGTCAACATTGCAATGTTCTGCAAAGAATGTTTAAATGCTGCTTGATTCTTCCCAGAGAAGTGATGAAATTTCATAAAATGAATTTTTCATGCTAATGAATTCCTCTAAATCAATTCAGGGCTAGCAACTGCATCAGCCATTTAACAGAATAAATTTGTTCAAAAGACAACACCTCCATTCCTTTCACAGAGAAACAAAAGCAGGGACAGAAGTAGGCCACACAGCCTTTTATGCTTGCTGCTCCATTCAAAAACACGCATGACCTGATTAATGACTTCATCTATTTTATTATCTTAGACCCCTGATTTCTCTAGTTCTAAAATTTTAGTGCCTCAGATTTGAAATAATGAATCTGTTTATTTCTGGAAAGAGGATTCCAAAAATTTGTAACCCTTGGAAAGAGGTACTTTCTCCTATTCTTTTCCATTTACATCCCTTTATTTTGGATCTATATTTTATAACTCCGGACAGTCCCACCCCAACAAGAGAAACCTCAACACACTACTTCTCCTAATCCAACCCCAAGAATTTTGCATGTGTCGATAAGATCACCGCTTAGAACTTTAAGCACCTAAAGTGCAGATTCACATTATTCAGCTTTATTTCATACGGCAGCCCCTTCCTCTCTGGGATGAAGGAGACAATATACAAGTGCTCCTCTACTTACAATGGGGTTAAGTTCCCATAAACGCATCTTAAATGAAAATCGTAAGTCGAACCATCGTACGTAGAGGAGCACCTGTACTGTAAAATATATCAATAAGAGAAAGATGCCTGAAACTGAGGGTGATGTAGTAGCATGGATAGAGAATTGATTAACTAATAGAAGACAGAGAGTTGGAATATGTGGGAGTTTTTCTCATCGGCAATCATTGTTGAGTAGAGTACCACAGGAGTTGGCTCTAGGCCTACAACTGTTCATGATGGACATTAATAATTTGGAAAAATGACCAAATAGAACCGATCTAAGCATAACATGAATATTTAGTAATGGGTACACTGTTGCAAAAACACTAATGGCAATGCCTTTCAATGAAGTGTGCCCTCTGGAATAAAGGTTAGGTTGTAGCGGCTGTGTAGTGGGCCGAGCAGGCGCTCATCGTGGTAATGCGCACCGCCACCGTCAGTGCAGTGCACGGACTTACCCAAGGGCTGGCACGCTAGCAGTACTGAGTGCCGAGGGATGACACGTTGATCAGCTGGGTCCCCTGCTGAAAGGCACGGGATGTTAAAAAGTTTCAATTTAAACCTGCTGGTCCCGTGGACCAGTATCTGTCCCTTAATAAGGTCCCACCTTGTCCCGTGGAGCCCAGGACAGGCAAGGAATAAAAGTTACTTGTAAAGCTTCAATAGTTGACTACTCTGGAGTGTTTGTATTTCTTTAGTAGCTCTACTGTAATGTCCTGAAATCAGAAAGAAGAGGTGGCTTGCATTCTTGGGTTTGATCAGTCATGGGGCCTGATGGTGGATTAGTGGTCAGATAAAAGGCCAGATTGGAGTGAGTTGTGCCCTCGAAAGGTATAGAGGGAGATATATGGGTGGGGAATTAGATGTGTGGATAGGCAGAAGAATAAAAGCTAACTTGACTTTATGGAGTCCCATCCTGGCACTTTGTAACAAAGACTTTGTTTTCTTGGGAGTATCTGAACTTTGACACCAACAAGACAACTTGGTTGAATTTGTCCTGTAGTACCTCAAAGTAATTATTGTATGAGATGTGATGCAACTGGTGTCCATCTGCCACATGCATGTGAGGAAGGAACAAATATCTGGAGTGATGCATAGCAAACATAGTTTGAATCATGTAACATTAAATAAACGTTGCCACATAATCAAACGTCTAGGCCAGTGCACCCAAATCCTTGAATTATTGGCAAATAATTGTGACGGGTTTGTTGAGTTTATAAATATCAGATTAGAAACTCAACCCTGCTTTGACCTTAAATATTTTCAATGTTAGAAAAAAATCCAATTCTTAGCTCTTTATCACCCTGATACAATATTTCTACCACCTTCACAAGTTTCTGATACAAATCTTAGTCTTGGAGTTAATAAGCAAAGTCTAGAAATTCATCCTCATTTATTATGCCAAGTGTTGCATTTTGTGAAAATTATGAAATCAGCTCACAATTCTGCATTAAGCATTTATTACACAGATCAGGTATTAAATTCAGATTCTGATGATTCCAATTTGGATCTTTATACAGAGCTGTCAGTTCTGTACCATATTTATTCAGACCACAAAGAGAGTCAGCATTTAAATAACTTTATCAATGGCAGCCACAGTACATGAGCAGAAATGGCATTCTAGGAGGCAAGGGAAAATGTGGGTTTACACAATTTGTCTATCACCATTACCCTCCTCCCCCAATTCCCAGGTGATGAATTGGATCAACTCCTGTGCCCAATGTGGTCCCAAGCCACTGGCTGGTATAGGTTGATTAAGGGGCCAGTGGTCACTGGATAGAAATTTCAAAGAAAGCACGATTAAATAAACCTGATGTCCGCCATTAAAAATTGAGGCTGGAAGAGCAACGTACACGACATAGATGAGGTACTACAGATCCTGTAACTGTCATCTAATTTCCAACCTTGCCTCGTGCATTTTTAGTGTATTTGTGAATTAATAGTGAAGGTCACAGTCTTCCTCCAAAAACAATTTCCAACTGTTGGGGAAATGTTCGCTGAACCAACTGTGGACACGTGCAGAAGTTCCTTAACCAATATTTTTGATGGTTGCTCATTTTTTTTTATGATATTCACCTGGCATGATCTCATGGGCGCAGAATGACTTTTATCTGCCATTTGCTCACAAATAGCACAGTGTAAAATTGTCTGCACAAATGGGTTCAGATTTTAGACATTAAAATGGATCACCACTTGGAATGAAATCACTCAAGACCATTCATTCTGCCACATGGATCCTTTCCAGGGAGTTGCAGGAGGACTTCAGTTCAGGATCTTTTTAAAAAAAACTGAGCCCAATTGCAATAGGATCGGTGCCTGTGCTTTCTAAGTTCTTGCAGTCCCATTGTGAAATTGGTGTGTGTTTTTGTCCAGAAAACTTGGTGTGATGTAAATTATTTTATTTAGCAAACACCTTTTTAAGAACTCTGGTGTTTCATCCTCTTTTCTATTTAAACAATGCAACCATGAAGGTCATTAAGTTAGATACATCTGGAAATTTCCAATGAACATAATTATTTTAAAATTGAGGTTTCATTTCTCATCCAAGTTTTCTAAAGTTGTGTTTGAAAGGCAGGTCCTCTTTTCCCATGATTCTCAGACAACCATGTCTTACTCTGCTGCTTTCACAAAGAATTTACAGCACCAAAATAGACCTTTGGCCAATTGTTCATAAATATATCGATGAGGAAACATTTGCCAATAACATAGCATCTTTTCCATCTTCTGAATATTTCTATTGATCGCTTAACATTTTTTGTACACTTCAGATTGGTATTCAGCAAAATATTTTGGCTACACAAATGACTGTTCTGTGAAATAGTGTATTGAATATTGTTAGTTTTGAGCTTTATCAGTAAGTTGATTGACCACTTACAGGGAACAGATGATAATTTCACATCACAGCAGAATCGAGGAGTTACAAGAAAGCTTTAGACAGAAGTTAAGAACTGAAGAAAGCTGGAGAGCAAAGGTAAGAAAACTGTTAGATTTGTTTCATATTTTACTATCACAATAGCATGACATTTTTTTCATTCCTTTCTCAAATCAGTAATTCCTCCACAATGTAAAATATTGATAACTCGATTGAAGATCTAATTTGGTTTGGTTTTGAAGGTGTACATCCAAGATTTTCGGTACATTCTTGTGTTAAAAGGAAACTTTACAAAAAGCTTTGATTAATTAGTGTATTATCTTTCTGTTTGCCCATTTTCACTTACACTGGCAGACATTTTCACTCGGAGCACCTGACCTAATATCATTGCTGCTCTGGAATGACTAGTTTAGGATTGCCTAATTCGAAGATTTACTCAAACATGCTGAAATTTATTTTGAATGGCTCCTCCATAACTATAATGGAAGTGTTACACAGATAACCACAATGAAAATTTTCCTAGATCCTGTCCATTATACATGGATTTTGCATTACAAAGAAATGTCCAAGTTTCCATCATAAAATGTTCATCTCCTTTGACACAAACATGCTACAGATATGGAAAGTGGTTAAAACAAAAATTTTTAAAATGCCTGATACATCGACCTGAAACATTAACTCTGTTTTTCTCTCCACTTATTCCTGATCGCTGAGTATTATTCGGTTCATTTCTATTTCCAGAAAATGCAGTTGATTTATTTTCTGATGAAAATCTATTAACAGATTTGTGTCTGAATCAAATACTACTCTCTATTGCTGGATTCTTCTGTGGAATTCAACAGCAGGGCTCAATCTTGCCAATATTTCCCAGCATTAGGACAAGTGGCCACATAATCCAGGTTATATGAAGCTGGATTTGAATCTGCATTTAGTTGATATCCATGCTATACAATTTTGTAGAGGTGCTCACAGCAAGTCGCATTCTAAAACTATGTAGAAGATTCAAAAAGAAAAATTAGGATTCGCGACAAAATGAATTTCTTTGCCCTTCAAGATGAACAACATTTTGCACAGTTGTGTTAGGGTTGGCATACTGACCATGTAGATAGTTTCATGCCTTCAGTGACTTGGGTTCATTCCCAACCTTGGGTTGCCCTTGTGGAGTTTGCAGTCTTGTGAATGTACAGATTTTCCTCAGAAGTTCTGGTTTCCCCCCACATCCCAAAAATGTGCTGGCTGTTGGTACTTTTCTTATTTACACGAGATCGTGCTCTGCTCCAATAGCACAAAAGCACTATCTACACTGTTGCATGTCACTTGTTTTGCACGAGAATGATCTTTTAATCATGTTAACTCATAGTTATTTTTAAACCAATACCCTTGGCTGCTGCAAGAATCTTGCTGCGTATATACTTTGAGTTTATTGTCATATACATTGTATAATCATCATTAATTAGGGTGGGTGAATTGTGGGGTTGTTAATGAGCGTATCTGAGAGAATAGTTTCAGTGAAATGAATGTGATAGTGAGATTAATGGGATGTTTCTAATAGTTGGCACAAACTTAATAACCTCCTCTGTTATAAGGAAATATGAAAAATGAGAAGTTCATGTTTGCTGCTAATTTTCAAAAAGAAAGAAAAATGCTGAAATTTCATGTAACAGCAGGCCAGATAATTTTGGACTGATCCAGTTGCCTAGAACCATATTAATCTCAGCTAGATGTGGAAGATCTATCTCACTTGTTCTCTGAATCCTCAAATGAGGCACCAGGATACGAATGGTGACCAGTCTAGTGCAGGGTTGGACTTTGATTGAAGGTGAGACTGGGGCAGAGCTTTGCCTTCAGTCATTGAAGCTGCACAGTTTGAATACTTCTCATTTGGCTCCTAATTTTCCAGTCTGCAATCGTCAATTCTATCATTAAGGATTTAGAATTAGTTCATTCTATTATAAGGAGAAAAATAGGGTAGAGAGAGTCTTTTTCCTAGTGCGGCAGAGTCTAAAATTAGAGGGCACAGGTTTAAGGTGAGAAATTTAAAGGAGATCTGAGGGATCTGTTTTTCACTCAGAGAATGATGGGTCTATAGAATTATTCATATTTAATTGATGTATAAAATGTAATATAAAGTTGAATTACAAAATATAGCAACATTTCTCTTTAATCTCACCAGATGAAAAGATTAACTGGAGTCTTTTTTTGAATATTGGTAAGGGATGAGCACCTTAGTGTATTCCAAAAATTGTGTTTTATTGGTGGACTTTATGGTTCTGCTAGTGTATTATTAATGTGTATTATTAATCTTTGCCAATGCAGAGATCATCTTTCGTTCCATATAATGCCATTCTGCCCCAAACTGTGTTGTATTCAATTGTTCACTTGGTTTTTAAACAGCAGGTTACTCAGAGATCCTTTTTAAGTAAGATACCTGAGTAGGATATTCCTTACCAATAGAGGTTAAAGAATTTATCTAAACAAGTAACAACAACAGCAGATTTTCTTGCTCTTGGCTGGCACATTAAATACAGAAAAATCATGCAGTGTTGAAGGGCCTGTTTCTATCCCATCAAGCTCTATGACGTTGTGGTGTATCTAAAGTTATATGCAATCGCACTACAGCTTGCCAGCTTTTACACAGCAGTGACCAATGAAAACAAACATGCTGTATGCCTTCTTTATCACTCTTTTTATTATGTTGCCAAATAAAAATGCACCAAAAGTCATGCCATATTGGGCACATAATTCTCAAGATGTACATACACATTCAAAATAGGCTACACCTAAAATTTGTTTTGATTGAACTATTTGTTCTGTACTTAATGGAGGCAAAAGTAATTAGATGTGAAGAGCAGTGTATTATGAATAGTGAAACATAAAAATACAAAAGCATTCAGAAAAGAGAAAAATCAAGAATTTGAAGATCAGATAAATAAATTTCTGCATTGTTATAAATGTAATTTACTGAGCCACAGATTTGACCCTGATGGTATACAAAATCAAATTCTCATAACCCATTTTATAGACAATAGATGCTGGAGTAGGCCAATTGGCTCTTCGAGCCAGCACCGCCATTTATCGAATCATGGCTGATCTTTCCCTTTCAATAATCAATCCCAGCCTTATCCCCATAACCCTTAACTCCCCTCCCCACAAGAGTCTTATCCAACTCTCTTAAATCTATCCAACGAACCCGCCTCCACTACAACTCTCTGGGTAAAAAAAATTCTCCTAATTTCTGTGTTAAATGGCCTTCCCTGTATTCTTAAACTATGCCCTCTAGTCCTAGTCTCACCCATCAGTGGGAATATGTGCTCTGATTTCACCCTGTCAAGCCCTTTGATAATCCTAAATACCTCAATCATGTCTCCCTTCATCCTTCTAAACTCCATCGCATATAGTCCAGGTTTTTCTAATCTATCCACATATGACAATCCTGCCATCCCGGGAACTAACCTTGTAAACCTGTGCTGCACTCCCTCTATAGCAAATATGTCCTTTCTTAAATATGGGGACCAGAACTGGACACAATACTCCAGGTGAGGTCTCACCAGGGCCTGTACAACTGCAGGAGGCTTCTCTACTCCTATACTCCAATCCCCTCTTTATGAAAGCCAACATACCGTTCGCCTTTTTCATCACTTGCTGAACCTGCATGCTAGTTTTCAATGACTGGTGAACAAGTACGCCCAGATCCCTTTGCATTACCCCACTCCCTAGCTTAACACCATTTAAATAATATTCTGCTCTCTTGTTTCTGCCTCCAAAATGGACAACCTTGCATTTACTCACATTAAACTTCATCTGCCATCTTTCCGCCCACTCCCCTAAACTATCCAAGTCCCCGTGCAATTTCCAGACATCCTCCTCGCTCTTTACACTACCACCCAGTTCAATGTCATTTGCGAATTTGCATATGTAGTTATTTATCCCCTCATCCAAATCATTTACATAAATGATAAACAACTGAGGGTCAACACCGACCCCTGCGGGACCCCACTCGTCACATCCTGCCATCCAGAAAATGACCCGTTTATCCCAGCCCTTTGTTTCCTATTTCTCAACCAATTATCTATCCATGACAGCACCCTACCCCCGATACCATGCTCTTTGATTTTGCAAACTAGCCTCCTGTGTGGGACTTTAGCGAAGGCTTTCTGAAAGTCCAAGTACACCACATCCACTGGCTCTCCTGAGTCCACCCTCCTTGTTACGTCCTCGAAAAATTCCAGGAGATTAGTCAAGCAAGATTTTCCTTTAAGGAACCCATGCTGACTAGCACCGATACTATTATTCCTTCCTAAGTGTTCTGCTATTTCTCCTTTAATGATGGATTCCAATATCTTCCCCACCATCGATGTCAGGCTGACCGGTCGAGAAGTTCCCGTATTCTCTCTCCCTCTCTTCTTAAAAAGTGGTACAACATCAGCCACTCTCCAGTCTGCAGGCACTTCCCCAGAATCTAAAGAACTTTGGAAAATGTCAACTAGTGCTTCCACAGTTTCCAGAGCAACCTCTCTAAGCACCCTGGGATGCAGCCCATCAGGCCCAGGAGACTTATCAGGCCTCAGTTCAAACAATTTGCTCACAACCACCTGCTTCTGGATCTGAAGATCATCAAATTCTCTGTTTCCTTTGGTAATTTCACCAAGTCCTTAGATACTGCTTGACCCCTACTCCTATTCTGATCATAACCTATATCCTCCTTTGTGAAAACAGATGCAAAGTTATTGTTAAATTCCTCAGCCATCTCCATGCCTCCATTGATAATTTCACCTTTCTCCGTTTTCAAGGGCCCAATTTTGGCCCTAACCAATTTCTTCCTTTTAACATATCTGAAGAAGTTTTTGCTATCCCATTTTATATTACTTGCCAATTTTCCCTCGTACTTCATTTTCTCTTCCTGAATGACTTTCTTAGTTTCTCTCTGTTGGTTTTTAAAGGCCTCCCAATCCTCTCACCTCCCACTCTGCTTTGCCATCTTATACCTATTTCTTTTAGACCTGATACTGCACTTGATCTCCTTTGTCAGCCACGGCTGCCATTTGCTCTTCGTAGAGCCTTTCCTCCTCTTTGGGATGAATCTATTCTGAATCCTATGAAAAATGTCTAGAAATACCTGCCATTTTTGTCCAGTTGTCCTCCCAGCTAGAATGCCCTTCCATTTTATTTTGACTAGTTCCTCCCTCATTGCTGTATAGTCACCCTTATTTAGCTGTAGCACTAATGATTCTGACTTGTCTCTTCTCCATTTCCATTCGCAGATTAAAAGTAATCATATTATGGTCACTATTACCTAATAGCACCCCCTACCTCAATGTCCCTTATTAACTCCACGTCATTGCACAGTATCAAGTCCAGAATCGACTTCCCTCTGGTAGGTTCTGTCACAAGCTGCTCCAAGAACATATCTGAGAGACATTCAATAAACTCATTCTCATTTTGCTTTGAGTCAATCTAAGGATTTGACTTCCTATAGTTGTATCTTCTAAGGGTTTTAGCACCTGCTCTTCCACCTATTTATTGTATTCCCAGTGGTGGGCTATTGTCAACCTATGATTGTTTAGATGCACATCACCAGTAAGTTGTTCAATGACCCTGTTGAGAAATTAAATTATTTTGAGCAGTTCAATGTTTTTGTATGTTGCATAAAACTTTAAGTAAAAATCTGATAACAATACGTGATTGGATACTTACTGCACCATTTTAATTCTGCACATTAGTTTTAGACTCTCCGTGAATAGGATGTGCTTTAAGTGTCAAGTATTAGGCAATAGAGTCAATACTTAGAAAGATACAGAACTGAAACCGGTCCCTCAGCCGACAGAGTCCACACCAGGCATTTATGCTAATACTATATTAATCCCAATTTTTAAAAAAATTCTCCATCAAATGCTGCCAGATACTCAGACATACCATACCTACATTTACAGTGGTCAGTTAACCTACCAACCTGAATGTCTTTGAGGCATGGGAGGAAACCAAAGTGCCCAAAGGAAACCCACATGAGAATGTGCAAACTCCTCTAAAACAGCATCCAAGGGCAGGGTGGAACTTAGGTCTCTGGTG
Organism: Narcine bancroftii; assembly: GCF_036971445.1. Classification (NCBI taxonomy): domain Eukaryota; kingdom Metazoa; phylum Chordata; class Chondrichthyes; order Torpediniformes; family Narcinidae; genus Narcine; species Narcine bancroftii. The sequence goes on along the minus strand of NC_091477.1, from coordinate 93,977,812 downwards.
AAGTGACACAGTGGCTCTACAAGCAACACCACCAAGCCATTCAATGTTTATTTGCACATCACCTGCCAAATTCCTTTGCTTAGGCATGTCTCCTGAATGGCATAAGCCACAAACATGGATTCCCAGCACCACCAAACATGGCCCATAAATTACTGCATCCTCGCATCAGAAAGATCAGACATTTTCCCTCACTTCTGGATGATTTGGAATAATCCTATCCTGACCCTTATGAGGTCCTGATTCTCCAGCCCCAAAATGAAGGTCTGAGCCTTCCTATCCAGGACAACACCAGCCTTTTTAGCTTCAATCTGCTCAAATTTCTCTGCAGCTCCACAATGGTAGAGCTAGATGGAGGTTAATGTTTGTGTGTGCTTTAGCAGTCTAAGGCTTGTTATATTAAAAGTGATACCTTGGGCCTCATCTGTAATGAGACTTGGTTGCAGGAGCCCACCTCTTAAGACATACAGTGACTCCTTTTGCATTGCTGTTTTTAAAGCCTTCACTGGTACAAATCAATTTCTAGACCTTGGTGATTCATTTGAGTTTAATTCAAACTGATTGTAATCATAATGATTGAAAAAATGTATCTATTTGTGTTCTAATAGTAAAAAGAAACTTCTTAAAGGAAATATATTTCTTGCTAAATAAATTGTACAGTATTAGGACAAATATGCAGTGACTAATACTTGTGATAGCAGAATGCTATTCAATTAGGATACTGTCATGCTTTTTCTCCAGATGGATTCAGAGCTGTCCAAGCAGCATACAAGACACTCTGCAGAGATTAAGAAGTTAACACAGCAAATGAAGGAAGAGGCAGAATATGAAATTCATATTGAAAGAGAAAGACATCAAGAACTAATAACTAAATACAGAGAAGAGTATAAGACACTGCAGGCCAAGGTTTCTAGTACATTTTAATCAAAATGGTTTACAACATCCTATCATCTCAACAATTGTGTGCATCTGTATTTCTAAATAACAAATGATTCAGCAATCTATACAGCCATAAATTCTGCTGGGGGAGAAATTCATCCTGCACTAAATCAACATGGATAGTTGTGGCTGCCAGTACACTCCAATTTCTGAAATTCTTTCTATAGTCATTAATAGATACTTGTTTGTTACAAGCATACAAGGATGAATTGCCTCCCCAAAATCATGTTATTCTTTTTGCTTATTTGGAAAAAAGCATCAATAATTATTAATTTCTCAATGTTTTTATTGAGAAAAATTCTAATGTACATTTAAGAGATATGCATTGTCTATGCTCCATACTACGCAATTTATTTTTCTTATTTGATAGAAATTATACTATCACAGCCTTTGTAATCAGTCAGGTTTCAATGAACATCATGATACTGTCTGAAGAAGTACCATATTTTTACAAACCTGGTACCCTCTCCACCCCCCCCCCCCCCGCGCATTATATGTGTTTACATGCTATACGAGAATAGTTTTACATGATGAAAAAATGAGCACAATTGATAGCGGACGTTGGAAAGTCAAATTGGGAATTTATAGCGGGCGTGAGAATGTAATAGCGGCAAGAATTTATAGTGGCTGTGGGAAAGACGTAATTTATAGCAAGCAGGGGACTGTTATAGCCAGCATGAGAAAGTAATAGTGGTAATGAAAGAATGTGCACAAGATGTAGCAGGCATTGGAAATTTTGATCTTGGGAATATCTCTTTATACAGAATGCCATGGTAGCCCTATAAACACGACATTCTGGCTAAGGAACTGCACCTTATCAATATTAATTGCTGTCCCTGAGATTAATATATCAAGTGCCTCTGATTTGAGGCAACATTAGAATTAAAATCCTGCTCAACTCTGAAGCCTGTCTTGATCTATTTAATTGATTCCTCTCCAAAGCTTGTGCTTGTTATTATGTTGCAGCAGGATATCATCTGTATAATGGGTGATTGACACCTCTGGGGGAAGTTGATTGGGTGTTAATTGCAGGAGATTAACTGTGGCATGTGCTTTGTCTCATGCTCTTTAAATGCAAATTGCTTTTGTCATGCATATGCATGTTATATGAAACGTTTTTACACAGTTTATGATTTTCTGCGCGTTATATGCATGTGTGCATTATATTAGTGAAAATATGGTAATCAGGTTTCAATGAACATCACAATGCTGACTGAAGAAAAAATTGGGGATTGAACAATATCTGAAATATTTAGCACTGAAAAAGGTGAAAATTTTGAGCTATTATGAAATGATGTAAAAGGAAAGGGAGAAAAATACACACATGTTGAGCTGTCATGTCAGGTGTCAGCATATCTAAAGCACTGTTGTCCTGAACGAAAATAGGATAGGCAATTTGTCATTTCTGATTTTATTGTAAAACTGCGCTGGGTAAGTCACGTCTCCAGAATGGAGGACCATCGCCTTCCCAAGATCGTGTTATATGGCGAGCTCTCCACTGGCCACCGAGACAGAGGTGCACCAAAGAAGAGGTACAAGGACTGCCTAAAGAAAGCTCTTGGTGCCTGCCACATTGACCATTGATCTCGCCTCAAACCGTGCATCTTGGCGCCTCACAGTTTGGCGGGCAGCAACCTCCTTGGAAGAAGTCCGCAGAGCCCACCTCACTGTCAAAAGACAAAAGGAGGAAAAACCCAACACCCAACCCCAACCCACCAATTTTCCCTTGCAACCACTGCAACCGTGTCTGCCTGTCTCGCATTGGACTTGTCAGCCACAAACGAGCCTGCAGCTGACGTGGACATACCCCTCCATAAATCTTCATCCGCGAAGCCAAGCCAAAGAGAAGAAATATCTGCTTTATTGTATTTGTTGTTTTAACAAAGGGACTTTGACATCAAATATAATGCTATCTCTTTTCACAGAAACTACTTGACCTTGAGTGTTCCATTTTTATATTTTGCTTTTGATTTGGATATGTCACAATGATATCTTCCAACAATAAAAAATATTCCTGAAAAACATCTGCTGAATGATCAGTATTTAGAGATTCAAATTAAAGAAATTGTACACATCTATCTATGTAATTATAAATTGGAGGGCAATAAGATTCAAGCAACAGAATATCTTGTATTTTGACTCATTCTGTCTGTCTATGAATCAAGTTTTTCAATGTTTTATCATCAGATTCCTGACAAAGTCAGTGCTGCTACCAATGCATTACAGGTGGAAATAAGCAAGATGAAAATGAAGCTTCAGGAGACCCGATGCCAGCTCACGCAGAAGGAACACTGCAAAGATGATGAAATCAGGAAACTGGTAGAAATAGTCTCTCAGTTGGAGACTCAGTTAAAACAAGAACAGAACAAAGTAGAATCCATGAATGGGGAACTAAGGACTGAAATGGAGCAAAAATCTGTAGAGACAAGAGAAAGACTGCAGGAGATACTACATCTGAAAGAGGAGCTGGGCCAAGCAAAGAAAGAGGTATGGATCTATAGATTAATAACAAAGGCCTTTAAAATGTTTTGGTAAAATAGCTCCCTAACTGTTCAACAAGTTTATTCATAAAGTAGTTGTGCTGCACACAATATCATGGGTGGACAGTTAGTACAACACTGTTAAAGTGCCAGCAAATGGGTCTGGGGTTCGAATCCCACACTGTCTGTAAGGAGTTTGTATCTTCTCCCCATGCCTGCGTGGGTTTCTTCTGGGTGCTCTGGTCTCCTCTCACCATTGAAAAAACATACTGGGGGTTGTGGGTATAACTGGGTAGGACGGGCTCATGGGCTGAAAGGGTCTGTTACCCTGCTGTATGTCTAAATTTAAAATAGAAACTCCATTTTTAACACTGCATTGTGTACCAATTAATGGAAGCCTCCATGTATCGTTGTTAACACATGCAAGGACATTAAAGATGATTGTATTCAAACACACAGGTATTATGGACTTTGGGTTTTTTAGGTCTTTATAAGATGCACAGCATATATCCTTAGCAGTTGACATTTTATCAGAAAATGAAGAAGGTTGAAGAAGTCAGTTTTGTGACACAATTGTTGATAAGAGTGAAGAGTAAATTTGAGTTTTCATCCTTCTATGACTTTATTGGTAATCACAGTATTTTCAAGTACAGACATGATATCAATGGGGATTTTATTATTTATCATAAAGGATGGAATTGCATTATAGTAAATTCCTTCATTTTCCCCAAGAGCAAAGCGAAAGGGAAAAGAGTCACCTTCAAGCCCTTGGTATCTGATATTACTAAGATCTTAAATGGGGTAGAATTTCTGGGATACAGAGATGGTTTCAATATTTTTTGTTGATTTCTAAAAATAATTTCTAATAGGAAAGTTGCAAAGTTAAAGCCAGCAGAAGGTGGCTCCAAAGTCTTGCTCCTTCCACAGGAGCATCCACAAAGCCATTCTCAAAATATTCAATATTGTATGATCTAAAGGGTGAGGGATATTGGCAGTGATGTGCCAAGGTCTAATCGACCCTAGGTTCAGACAGGAATGTTTCTACTGTTGGGGCAAAATACAACGTATACTTTGTGGCATTATGTTTAAGGAAGTGATTTCAAGTAAATCTGTAGTTAACATGAGATGCAGTTGACATAATTGCATTCCAAATGATGAATGTATTGATTTCAGAGGAGCCAAGTTTGAAGAGCAGAGTGCCATGCTCAACTGCTGCATGTGGGATTATTACCAATTTTCACGAGCGATGAGTTTTTAAGCATATGATTTCTCCATTGCTTTTCTTACTGAGGGTGATTTATATTGACAGGAGTGAATGCTTTCTGGGTTGTCATTGTCAGTCAAAAGACATGTCACAATTTACATTTGAATACTGGCAACACAAGACGTACCAATTCCCCATGTGTGGCCATTATTGGAGGGTAAATATTGGCATGGTATAGTTTTCTGGTCAAGGCTCAATACCTTTAGGTGGTGAGAAAGAAATCAATGAACCAATGAATGAGGAACTGAGGACTGAAATGCAACAATTCAGTACCCGCTCAGGCAATGGAAATTCGTCCTTACAGAATTCATGCATTGCTACCGAGAAATTTGAAATATGGAATAAAATTCGCTCACAGAATTCATGTGGGCAAAAAGGTAATGAATCGACAGAGTTTCCCCTCCAGCTCATGTCTCTTAATTTGATGCAGCTCTGTTAGACAAAAATTATAGATCCAAGGAGTGCAACCCCTCCATAACATATGGGCAGGAGAAATAAAATGTTGATCCAGCATATAAACAGTTCCAATTATTTATTTTCCACTTTCCATATATATTTGACTCTGGCCCTAGCTTTCCTCTTCAAATCTAGTAACTCATCTCTAAATGAAGATATATTTTCTGAGATGCTGCTGTTACCATAGTCTTTCTCTGCAGGAACATCCAAGAAAAGGGAAGATGCATCTGTTCTCCCACTTTTTGAAAATAAATTTGTTTTTGAAAAAGCATTCCATTATCAGTGATATCATTAACTAGATTGTTTTCTGTGACGTAGTAACTTTATTATATTACAAGTCCAATGATTTTAAGTGTGTGATACAATATGGATTGTATGAGTCATTTAAATGATGGAGTACTCTGATCTTGGTATCATGTAAGTTTCACAATACACAAAGATCCAGTTCTGAAAAATCTCTGTATGCTCCTATTTGCAGAATACTTTCCTTGCAGAAACTGTGCGCAGAGAATGTGAGGAACGTTACGAACTCACCGAAGCTCTTGGTCAAGCCAGGGAACAGTTGATGGAATTAAAAAGACTCAGTAGAGAACCTCCATATTCTCACCATACAGTTAGCCAAAGAAGTCTCAGCTCTTCCTCCTCACGTACAAGCAACCAGGCATGCAAGACTCAAAGATTTCTCGTGAACAGCAGTGGGTCAAAAGCTAATGATATTCAAGGGCACCCAGCAAAACCTATTTGCTTAAATAGTGCTAAATGCACTGCTTTACCAGTCATACCAGTACTACAGCCATCAAAAGGGAGGACACCATCTGTGAGTGAAATTAAACAGAGGATTGAAGCAGCTGTAAAAAGAAAGTAGTCTGCTTTCAAATTCAGGGTGCTGTATTTAGGAAAGGAATAAACCTGATTAGACTATTTATTGTTGTATATTCTTGAACATAATAGATTCTAATGATGAACTTAAACCATGTATTTTCTGCAAAGAAAACAAAGTTGTTCTGCATTAATAATTTTAATTAGAGTTTGACCTAATTATTCTGACAAGTCACAAACTGCTTGCTGAGAAAATAGAATGATGCTGAAGTCCACTTATATGGATCCTTTCTTGTTCTTTCACTAGTTCATGTATACTTTCATTTTTAGCAAGGAGGCGTACAAAGAATTCCAAGTGTATTCTAATTTGGGTCAATGTATTCTTTTCACACTTGTAATTCTATCTCATTAAGATAACCAAGCAAAATCACTGGAATTCTTTTCTAATCTTTATTAACACGTTTTTTAATTATTGGCCTTGTTCTCAATCCTCACACTCGTTAGCCTTTTAGAGATATATGCCTTTTCTACAAATTAATGAATCTCGACTGCATTTTATTGTTCTGCTCTTTTCCACACTCACTAATCATGTAACATATGTTAAATTTGCTTCATCATAAATTAAAGAGAAGCTTCCAGAGCAAATACAGAATCTGCTGGAAAATAGCGTTTGATTTGTGCAGCAAAGAACATTGCACTGACGGGCCCCTGATCGAAATATTAATTGGCTTCCCTTGCATTAGATGTTGAATGCTCATTTCCAAATGCCAAATTATATCTAAGCCAATAGGTCTACTGCAGAACTATTAAATACGTAATGCTGCTTCAATTAATTCAATGCAGCTGGTCAAGCATATCATTCCCTTTAGAAACTGGTGTTGGTTATATTCCTTTTGTATCTTTTGATACCAGAATATTTTGCTATTAAATTTTCTGTAAAGTTGCCATTATGTTTTCCACAGCAGATATTGAAACACTTGAGCCCTCTTCGATTTGTTCCATCTTCTTTCATTAATACAAATGCTACTTCAACTGTCTACCAGTTCTCTCTGGGATCATTCCTTTATTGTACTCTTTGTACGTGCTTAAATATATTCCATTTGATAAGTTTTATTCTTCTCAAATTTGATTACTTTATACATTTTAAATTTGACATTAACTCCCTGTTTATATCTTTATTGACATAACATTTTTTATTTCTCATTTAAGAGAAATACAAGTACCAGTAGATTCTTTGTCCTTTCTAAATTCCATCAAAAATAAATTGATCCAAAATATTTTTTTGTAGCTATGAAAACTGTATAGTTCAGCCTTTTGCAATATTATTTAAAATATTTTAAGTTTGTAATGAAGACTTTTTAAAAACAATTGATGAATGGATAAAAAATAAAGTACATTATTTTAAATTAAAGTGTTTATATCAAAAGGAAATATGCTTGATACTGGGGGGGGGGGGGGTGGGGGAAGACCAATGAAATCCATGTGTAGCTGACAAACAGATTTCTGGAACATGAAAAACATGCTGAAAATTCTGTGAGCTCTCTAAAAAAGAACATTATTCTCAGTGCCTGCTAAAATTTTCCTCATCTTCAGCATCCAATAAATTAAAGTTTCAATTTTAGAGTAAAATCATGTGTTGTTGTTCAGCTGTTTTGGAGTCTGAAGAATGCATTTGTGAGACTTGAGACCAGGTTTGTATCCAAGGCAGATTAACCAAAAACTTCCTTTTGAATCCATGAATTGTGTTATTTTGTTTGAAGCAGTACACGGCTTATTCATCAGTCAATATACAAAAAGTTGCGATTTGGTCCTTTTATCATAATCACTCTGACTGCTCAGTATGGGTTCAATGGAGCTGAATTCTCCCCATAATGTGTCTAATTTAGGACTTCTTGGCTCTTCACTTCCATTTTCAACTAAGTTAATAGATAATCCAATTGTTAAATATTCTATAAGAATATTTAGAAAACATTTTGCATTTCATAATTGCTCCTTCAAGCCCAATCACTTTTTTCCAACTTTTCAAAGATGGTTCAGAGAGGGTATTCAAACTTTCAACAATCTGTTCATTGATGGATATTTTGTATCATTTAAGCAGATTTCTGTTAAATTTAACTTGCCCAAATCGTTTTTTTTAAATATATAAAAGATATTTACAATCTAGCATTTTCTTGAATCACAACTATCTGTTTTACAGTCTGAATCAAATTTTTTTTAGAGTAGATTTTTAGTTTAACGCCTTCTCATAAAGGTTTAATATCTATTATTTACAAGAAACTGTTATGTTTAAGTCAGACTTTGTTAGTTAAAATTAAAAATGCTTGGGAAGAGGATTTAAATTTGACTATATCAAATATGGATTTAGATACAATCCTTAAATTGGTTGATAGCTCTTCGTTATGTACTCGCCATTGCTTATTACAATTGGTACACAGAGCACACATGTCTAAAGCTAAATTATCTAATTTCTATTCAGAGTTCTTGTTGTGACAGGTAGAAGAGCGGAAAACCGTCATTGTTTCATATGTTCTGGACTTGTCCCAGTCTTAAAAAATACTGGAGGCAGGTTTTCTATACTTTTTCAAAAGTTTTTTTAAACATAGATTTAATACCGAATGCTTTGGAGGTGATTTTCAGCATAATGGAAGGAATGATTCATCTTTGCCTTTGGTTCAGAATCGCCCTCTCTCTTTTGCTTAAACGGAAGGATGCTGCCCCATCTACTCATGATCAGTGGTTGCATGACATTATGTCCTGTTTTAATATCAAAAAGATATGTTATTCAATTAATAATTCAGATGTAAGATTTCAGATGCTATGGGGGTCATTAATAACTCCCTTTTACTTTATAATTTCATCTCAATGTAACTCATCTAACTTGTATCTTTTCCTACCTTTTTCTTTTAATATTAATCACATATAGCAGCAGGTAGGGGTTAAGTTTTTCTCATTTTCTTCTTTTTATTGTATTGTTTTTTTTATATATAGCACGGAATACAAATTATGGATATGATTTACAACTTATGTTTTTGTTGCATTGAATGTTTTATTAACTATACAATTTTATTGAATGATATTATCTGTATAGGTTCTGTATTAAAATTAATAAAAATATTTATTAATAATTCATAAATATTTATCATGGGGCATTACTTGTATCAATATCAACTATTATTTAAAAATATTCCTTGATTCAGATTGACCTGGGATAAGTGCCATTTCTTTGTAATGTGCACAATTTCAAATCTATGAATTCTGAAACCATTATTATTACTAATAGTAATACTAACATCAAAATGTTAATAAATATTTTAATAAATAGAACATGGAAGGGTTGACTGAGATAAAGTCTATAAACTGATTGCCACATTTACTGATAGCTGTTTTAATGACAGATGGAATCTGGACAATGCTCTCAGATCCTGGACGATACAAATGAAGAAATAGAGTCATTCAGCGTGGAACAGGCCATTTGGCCCAACTTTCCCACACTGACAAAAATATCCCACCTTCCTGCATTTAGCCCATATCTCCCTCTACTTATTCTATTCATGTATCTAGTCATCTGGTTTTTTTTTTCCTTAACCTACAATAATGATGAGTTGAACTACAGAGAATAGGTGGAAAATCTCATAAAATGGTGTGAGAATAACAACCTGAGTTTCAATGTTGTTAGGATGAAGAGGTTGATTGTGGAGTTCAAGAGGACCAGGGATGATCACCCTCCACTACAGATTAATCATTCATTAGTGGAGAGAGTAGAGAGCACCAAGTTCCTCAGAGTCCACTTAAGAAGTGAACTGTCCTGGACACACAGCATCTCCTCATTTGTCAGGAAGGCGCATCAGAGACTGCACTTCCTGAGAAGACTGAGGCAGGCAAGGCAACTGGCCAACATCTTGTCAACTTTCTACAGGAGATCCATTGATAGCATCCTGGCTGGCTGTATCATAGTGTGGTACATTTGCCGTAGAGCATCAGATCGGAGGTCAATCCACAGAATCATAAACACGTCAGAAAGGATCATTGGGGTTTCCATCCTCCAAGTGCCCCTCCCCCCACCACTGATGTGATTGTTATCTAAAGAGGGCTCACAAAAATCATTGAAGATACCAATTCCCCTGCATGCAGCATCTTCCAGCTACTCCCTTAGGGAAAGAGATACAGGAGTATCAGAGCCAGAACCACCAGGCTGAGGAACAGCTTCTTCCCACAGGGAGTGAAACTGATGAACAACTGATGAACTGCTCGTACAAGCTGTCCTTGGCACCACTATTTATTTAACAATAATATTTAAACATAGGTACTGTGCATATGCATTGTTTGTGAGCTTTGTCCGTAAAAGTGTTTGCAGTGTTCTGCACTGAGGACCAGTGAATGCTGTTTTATTGGGTTGTACTTGTACAATTGGATGATACATTTGAACTAGTACCTGCCTCAATCATCATCTCATTCAGCCCGTTCAATATACTTACTGCCACTCTATTCATTGTGTAGGTACTACTCACCATAGGCCTCCAAAAATAATTTGTTGATTGAGCCATTTAATTCAGTTCATTACTGAACATATTATGTAATTCATAAATATTTATCATGGGGCATTACTTGTATCAATATCAACTATTATATAAAAATATTCCTTGATTCAGATTGACCTGGGATAAGTGCCATTTCTTTGTAATGTGCATAATTTCAAATCTATGAATTCTGAAACCATTATTATTACTAATAGTAATACTAACTACATCAAAATGTTAAAATTTCAGAATATTTATTTTAAAACTACCTGATTGTCAAAAGAATCAACTGAAAGTATCATTTTCTGAAATACAAGTGCAATTTAAAACATTAGAATATGGTAACATTCCAATTCACTTCCCTAACATTATCAATATCCAAAATATTCTCCCGATAAATAATGGGCAAGTATTTAATCTCTCCTGCAGGCAGCCCCTCAAGGTTGGACTTCAAGAGCTACGTGGGTTTTGAAGACTAATGTGGACTCTGCCACAAGTGGGATAAGAAATGTTTTCTGGGGCACCTTGTAAGGTGGAGTACCCCTACCACTATTTAAGTTGGGTTTATACTCCTTAATTTTTAGTGGAAATGGGACAGAGTTCAGCATTCTCCAGTGCTCTGTGCAAAACATAATACACATACAGACAATTAATACATATGCAGGACAAGAATTCTATCTATAAAATAAATCAATAAATATTGTTTTATACAGATGAGTGTCTGGGATGGTTAATGTGAGCCTTTGGTTCACCTTTTCAAGAAATCCTGGAGAATTTACTTAGATTATTTCTTCTGACCATCATGGTAATCTCTTGCTGAGACCAAACTGGATATAGAATAACTATTATTTTAGGAGTCTGGAGACAGACATAACAAGTGAACAATATGCTCTCAGTCAGAGAGGGCTGAGTACAATTGGGGCCTTGAGGCTGGGAACACTGCTCTCCTCGCACTTGGTTTCTGGCACCGTCCAATTTAGCCTCCTATTAAATGTTATGCTCAGTGAATTACATTCACAATCCTGATGACATGCAGCATTATTACAGTTAAGCATTTCACAATTTCTGATAGAACACATGCCAAACATCTGAGCACTTGAAACTTGGCACAATAGGAAGACCATAAAGAAACAACATACTCAGAAAGTGAATGTTTTTCTCAGAATATCTTACTGGCAGAAAATGTTTAATGTAACAAAGAATGCTCACTCATGCTCAAAATCCATGGGCTGTTTCCTTAGGTTGAAGCCTGGCCGCTGTGGTCTGTGAGTAAAAGGACATCTGGTCTCTCTCTCGACATTGCTTATTCCCTCCTGAACTGTATAAATTATTTCAAGCATTTTATTAGTAAAATTGCCTCAGATTGTTTTATTTCAGGGAAATATCTGAATTCTGATTGCAAAGAATAAAAAGTTGCTTTTGCAAACAAGTAATCAGAGTACAAGTTTCATTTTATGAGCAATTCAGAGAGTTAAACAAGAAGTCATTGAGCGAGTGCAACTGACAAAGGATGGGCCACATTGTGTTTGTCACAGTCTGCTTCTTGCATTCACTCCCTGAGCAATCCCAACAGCTGATCTAACTTTCTGAAGTCCATCAACCTCACTGAGCTATTGCACAAGAAAGATTGGTCCACAACCCATCATCAAACCTCAGGATGCATATCATGAGGTCCTTTATCCAAAATCTCTTCATATTCTTTCAACATCATCAGAGTCTTTTTCAAATATCTTTAAGTCATCTGATTGCACAAATACAAGTCGATATAACAGCATTCTCTGATCCTAGGGGCAAAGCATGCAGCAGACGACCAAGCATAACACACATACAGACGAACAATACACATGCAGGATGGATAGCATTTCATAAAAATGAGAGACTTGGATGGTCAGTGTTAGCAGTCCCTTTGGTCGTTCAGCAATCTCACTGCCCGTGGGAAGAAGCTGTTTCTCAGCCAGGTGGTACTGGCTCTGATACTCCTGAATCTCTTTTCTGATGGGAATAGCTGAAAGATGCTGTGTGGTGATAGAGGTCCTCAAGGATTAATGATCTGTCCCTGGGGCGCCAGGCAAAGGAAAGTACACAAGCTCGAATGTATAGCAACACAGAAGTCAGGAATGTTCAGGTATTGTATTTAGGACTGTATTGAGCCACAAAGAGATCCTCAACATGGTTCTCTTGTTCAATCACTGTAAAAAAATCTATACATTTCCCTCTCTTCTGTTTCTCATTTTCCTTTTTAATTGTAAATGCCAGGTAATACTATTATGCACAGTTCATGCTTGAAATGCTTTGCATTTCTTATAACAATCACTTTAAAGCTTCAGAAAGATATCAGTGTTAAGAAAATTTAACATGACATCCAAGAGCAAATGCTTCAATGTATGTGAAACTATTATACCAAAAGGAAACTTCCAGATTTCATCCACTTGGAAGTTTTCAGAAAATTGGGCTTGATATCCTACAAGAATATTGAACTGGTGGCACCAGATGAAGCCTCAGTTAGATCAAGTTTTGCAATGAGATTTAATTTCAATTAAAAAAAATCAAATGCTAAGTGAAAGCATGAATATGCTTTGATTTACAATGACTGGCAAGATGAAAGATCCTCGAAAGATGAAAGATCCTCGAATCCTCGAAAGATCTTTCAAGATGAAAGATCCTCGAATCCTCGAAAGATCTTTCAAGATGAAAGATCCTCGAATGAAACATTAACTCTTTCCTCACCAACCTGGTATTTCAATGATTCTCTATTTAATTTGTTTTTAAAATTTTTGATTTCCATCTTCTTCAGTTCATTTTAATTTAGCACACTCTAATTTGCTGTCTGACCTTGTATGACTCCAGGCAAACCATTTTAACCCACACCCATCTCTGATGTCTTACTAAAAAATCAAGGCCCTTCTCTCCCCATCACGATCCACAGCCAACACCAAGTCGTCACCTTTATTTATCATTCATATTATGCATTGCACGGTAAAGATATAGCGTTTCTCCAGGATCATGGAGCAGATTTAAATAAATAGAAGTTAAAATATTAAGACATACACAATAAAAGTCCACAGTACACTATCCACATATGTTCTGGGAATTCAGGAGCCTGATGGCTTGGGGGAAAAAACCTGTTGCCCAATCTGGTCGCAAGGGCCTGAGTGCTACAGTACCTCTTAACAGATGGCAGAAGGGAGAACAGTTGACATGAGGGGTGTGTAGAGTTTTTCCACATTGTTTATTGCTTTCTGCATGTAGAGTGTAGTAGATGTCCTTCATGGTAGGCAGAGAGCCCCATGATCTTTTCCGCTGACTTCACTATCCTCTGCAGGGTCTTACTGTCCGAGGTGGTACAGCTTCCAAATCAGGCAGTGATACAGTTGCACAAGATGCTCTCAATGCATCCTCTATAGAATGTTGTGAGGATGGAGGGTGGGAGATGAACTTTCCTCAGCCTTTACAGGAAGTAGAGATGCTGCTGGGCTTTCTTGGCTGTGGAGCTGGTTTTAAGGGATTAGGTGAGATTCTCTGCCAAGTGCAAACCAAGGAACTTGATACTCTTGTCTATCTCAATGGTGGAGCTGTGAATGGTCAGCGGAAAGTGATCCCCCAGGCCTTCTTGAAGTCGACAATCATGTCTTGTTTTATTAGCGTTCAGAAAGAAGTTGTTGGCTCTGCACCATTAGTACCTGCACATCATCTCTGTACGCCGATTCCTTATTCTTACTAATAAGGCCCACCATGGTCACGTCATCAGCGAACTTGACGATGTGATTCAAGCTGTGTTTTGCTGCACAGTCAAGAGTCAGCAGAGTGAAGAGCAATGGACTAAGGACACAGCCCTGGGGGTCTTTCCCGTGCTCAGTGTGATGGTCTTGGAAGTGCTGTTTCCCCATCCAGACTGCCTGAGATCTTCCCGATAGCAAGTCAAGTATCCAATTGCAGAGGGAGGTGTTTAGACCTACAGGCTCATCTTCCCTGTCAGGTACTGAGGTATGATTGCATTCAATGCCAAACTGAAATCAATAAACAACATTTGAACAAATCTGTCTTTATATTTCCAGGTGGGGAGGGTGGTGGTGATGGCATCATCCATAGAGCGGTTGGATCCATATGCGAATTGCAGGGGGTCCAGTGATGGGGGCAGGAGGAGCTTGATGTGCCCCTTGATGAGCCTCTCGAAGCCCTTTATGACAGTAGATGTGAGTGCGACAGGGTGGTAATCACTGAGGCAGGACACTGACAACTTCTTTGGCATGGGACAATGGTTGTAGCTTTGAAGCAGATTGGGACCATGTGCTTCTCAGGGAGATGTTAAAGATGTCGGTGAGAACATGTGCCAGCTGAGCCGCCCATCCTCTGAACACTCTGCTGGGAATGTTATCCAGTCCAGCAGCTTTCTGTGGGTTGACCTTGCCTAATACTCTCCTCACATTGGCTACTGTAAGGCCTGATCATTTGGAGGAGAGGTGGTCTTCTTCGCTGTCGTATCATTTTTCACCTCAAAACGTGTGTAGAAATTATTCAGTGCATTTGGGAGGGAGGCATCACCAGCAAAGGCAGATGGTGTAGCCTTGAGGTTGGTGATACCTTGGATGCCCTTCCACATGCATCACGTGTTTTTGCTGGCCAGGAAGTGACGATGAATGCATTGGGCACGCCACACTTTGCTTCCCTGATGGACTTAGACAGCTTGGTTCCTGAAATAGCTAGGGCTACCTTGTTGCCCACTCTGAGGGCAGAGACCTGGTTCCTCAGCAGCACACGTCCCTTCCGCAGCCACCCATGACCGGATTAGAGTGAGTAATAATGGTCTTGGGACAGCGACATTGTCAGTACACTCACTAATGTAGCTGGTCACTGATGCCGTATACTCCTCCAGATTGATCCAGTCACTATCGATTGTTGCTTCCTTGAACTTGCGCCAGTCATTGTGCTCAAAGCACACCTTCCCCATAAGTTCTCCCATGATGCACTCCTGCTGTAGTTTAGTTAATACAATTGAAAATGGATTTATTATAAGAATAAGCATTCATGACAGAACTCTGTTCAACCACCATAATAATCTCACTGAAAATCTCTTTAAGAACTATATTCCACAGAGCTCAACTTCTCCATTCTCACCATCATCCACAACTTGGTGATTTCTGTAATTTCTTCCTCAGAGTGTGTCCCAGCTCCATCTTTTATCACACACAGGTTTTCCGATCAGAAATACTAGATTTCCAACCCTTCACGAATATAGGTAATTAATTTCTACTATAACCATATAACCATTTACGGAGCGGAAACAGGCCATTTCAGTAGTTATTGGGGACTCCATTGTCAGGGGTACAGACAGGAGGTTCTGTGAGCCAGATAAGTATACCTGCATGGGGTGTTGCCTCCCTGGTGCAAGGGTATGAGATATCACAAATTGGGTCCAAAATATTCTGAGAGGAGAGGGAGAGCAGCCTGATGTCTTGGTACATGTGGGTACAAATGACATTGACAAGAAAAGGGAGGAGGTAATGAAAAGGGATTACAGTGAGCTGGGATGAAAGTTGAAAGACAGGAACGCTAGGGTGGTGATCTCGGGATTACTACCTGTTCCAAATGCAAGTGATGAAAAGAATGTAAGGATAAGGAAAATGAATGTGTGGCTGAGGTGCTGGTGTACAAGGCAAGGATTTGGCTTCTTGGATCATTGGGATCTCTTTTGGGGAAGGCATGATCTTTACAAGAGGGAGGGGTTGCACCTAAATCCAAAAGGTGTCAACATTTTGGCAAGTATGTTTGGTACAGCAGTGGGGAAAGGTTTAAACTAATTGGGCAGGGGTATGGGAACCAGAGTGATAGGGAAAAGGGTAGGGAAGATAAAGTAATGGCCAGGAAAAGTAAAATAGGAAAAGTAATGTTGGGAGGAGAAAGTAAAAAATCAGATGGTGCAGTGAGTTTTCGGGTCAATGATAGTCTTAAGAAAATTACAAAGAAAAATAGTGGGCAGAAAAATCAAAAGAAAAGGTTACAGAAGTCACTAGATAGTAAAAGGATAAAGAGCATAAGGGCACTTTATCTGAATTCCCACAGTATTAGAAATAAGGTTAGTGAACTTGAGGCGCAAATCGGTACCCATGCCTATGATTTGGTAGCCATCACGGAAACATGGCTACAAGGTAACCCTAAATGGGAATTAAACTTTCAAGGGTATCAGGTGGTGCAAAGAGATAGACAGGATGGTAAGGGAGGTGGAGTTGCAATTTTAATCAAAGATGAGCTCCAGGCAGTAGTGAGGAATGATACAAGATCTAAAGAGCATAATGTTGAGTCCATTTGGGTAGAGATAAAGAATAACAAAGGAAAAAAATTATTGGTGGGTGTTATCTATCGCCCACCAAATAACAATAGTTTAGTGGCACAGGAAATAAATAGAGAGATAAGTGAGGCATGTAATAATGAATCGGCATTAGTCATGGGGGACTTTAACTTCCACATAGATTGGGAAAATCAAGTTAGTCGTGGGAGTCTAGAAGAGGACTTCATAGAATGCATCCGCGATAGCTTTCTTGAGCAGCATGTTAAGGAACCCACAAGAGAAAATGCTCTCCTGGATCTAGTGTTGTGCAATGAGATAGGTAAAGTAAATGATGTAATAGTCAGAGACAATCTGGGAAATAGCGATCATAGTATGATTGAATTTCTCATTCAGATGGAAGGGGAAATAGATCTAAAACTAATATATTATGCTTAAACAGGGGTGACTACCATAGGATGAGGGAGGAATTGGGCAGATTGGACTGGGAGCACAGGCTAATTGATGAAACAGTTGAGGAACAGTGGAAGATTTTCAAAGAAATATTTTGTAATGCTCAACAAAAATATATTCCGGTCAGGAAAAAGGGCAGCAAGGGAGGGAAAAATCAACCGTGGTTAACAAAGGAAATAAAGGAGAGTATAAAATTCAAGGCGCAGGTGTACAAAGCTGCAAAGAGCAGTGGGAAACTGGAAGATTGGGAAAACTTTAAGAGACAACAAGGGGTTACAAAGCGGGTAATAGGAAATGGGAAAAAGGATTATGAAAGTAAATTGGCACAAAATATAAAAACAGAAAGCAAAAAATGTTATAAATATATAAAACGGAAGAGGGTGGTCAGAGTTAACATAGGACCCTTGGAGGATGAGAAAGGAAAACTGGTAGCAAAAAATGAGGAAATGGCCAAGGCATTAAACAAATATTTTGTGTCAGTCTTCACAGTGAAAGACACGTCCAGCATGCCCAAGTGCAGAGTTAAGGATGCGAATATTGGGGAGGGCCTTGATAAAATAGTTGTTACAAAGGAAGTAGTGATGGAGAAACTAATGGGACTAAAGCCAGACAAATCACCTGGTCCTGATGATATGTATCCAAAGGTTCTGAAGGAAATGGCAGAAGTTATAGTTGATGCATTGGTGGTCATATACCAAAATTCCTTGGATTCTGGGCAGGTCCCGGCAGACTGGAAGACAGCAAATGTCACGCCACTTTTTAAGAAGGGATGTAGGCAGAAGACTGGAAATTATCGGCCAATTAGCTTGACGTCTGTAGTTGGAAAAATGCTTGAAGCCGTCATTAAAGATGAAATAGTGAAACTTTTGGAACGTAAGGGTTCAATCAGGCAGACGCAGCATGGTTTTAGAAAGGGAAGATCTTGTTTGACAAACTTGTTAGGATTCTTTGAGGATATAATGGGTGCGGTGGATAGAGGGGAACAGGTTGATGTTGTATATTTGGATTTCCAGAAAGCGTTTGATAAGGTGCCGCACAAGAAACTTATCAGTAAGTTACAGGAAAGTGGAGTCTGGGGAAGTATATTGGCCTGGATTGAAAATTGGTTGTCTGACAGGAGGCAGAGAGTCGGGATAAATGGGAGTTTTTCAGGTTGGCAGAGAGTGGTAAGTGGGGTGCCGCAGGGGTCAGTGTTAGGCCCACAACTCTTCATCATTTACACTGATGACTTGGAGGAGGGGACAAAATGTGGTGTAGCCAAGTTTGCGGATGACACCAAATTGAATGGAAGAGCAAATTGTAATGAGGATGTGGAGAGTCTGCCGAGGGATATAGAGGATGAGTGGGCAAAGGTCTGGCAGATGGAGTACAATGTTAGTAAGTGTGAGGTTATCCACTTTGGCAAGAAAAATGAAAGAGCTGAATATTATTTAAAGGGTGAAAAACTACAGCATGCTGTTGGGCAGAGGGACTTGGGAGTGCTTGTGCATGAATCGCAAAATGTTAGGTTGCAGGTGCAGCAGGTTATTAAGAAGGCAAATAGAATGTTAGCCTTCATCACTAGAGGAATTGAATACAGGAGTAAGGAGGTAATGTTGCAACTGAATAAGGTACTGGTGAGACCGCACCTGGAGTACTGTGTCCAGTTCTGGTCTCCATATTTGAGGAAGGATATACTGGCTTTGGAGACGGTCCAGAGGAGGTTTACTAGGTTGATCCCTGGGATGAAGGGGTTGACTTATGATGAAAGATTAAATCGTCTAGGATTGTATTCGATCGAGTTCAGAAGAATGAGAGGAGATCTTATAGAAACATATAGGATTATGAAGGGTATGGATAGGATAGATGTCGGAAGGTTTTTTGAGCTGGCCAGGGAAATTAAAATGGCAGGACACAGTCTCAAGATTCGGGGGAGTAGATTTAGGGCAGAGATGAGGAAAAATAGTTTTTCCCAGAGAGTAGTGAATGTTTGGAATTCTCTAACCAGGGAAGTGGTTGAGGCTGCCTCATTAAACATATTTAAAATTCGGTTAGATAAATTTTTACATGATAGAGGAATTAGGGGATATGGGGAGAAGGCAGGTAGGTGGAATTAGGTCATAAATTAGATCAGCCATGATCGTATTGAATATCGGAGCAGGCTCGATGGGCCATTTTTGGCCTACTCCTGTTCCTACTTCCTATGTTCCTATGTTCCTATGTTGGCCTTTCAAGTCCACACCGGTTCACTAGAACAACTCCACTAGCTCAAACCTCCCGCTCACCACCAATAACCCTCCAACCCCCTCATCTCCATGTACACATCCAACCTTCTCTTAAATGACAGAAGGGACCCTGATTTGCTCAATACATGTTAGAATTCATTTTGCCATGGCCATCAGCAGTTACATCATCTTTGCAGAGTTTTTTCAGCATTGCATTTTTACTTTTTATTCCAAGTAGGTTGCCTTGCAATGAACCAGTTGCCCAAAGCCCTACCCATCTTCAACTGATCAGCTGACTGTGTTTTACACATCCTTCTAATTTGAGGAAGATAGAGTGACAAAAAAATGTCATGCTTCCATACAACAGTGATACCGCACAATTCCTTAAAAGTTTATTAATTTTAAATATTTTGAATAATTACAAAGTTAAAGAAATAAACAAGTTAAATACAGTACTTAAGAACAAAAATACATTTAAACTAGATTGATTCAAAGTCATGAAACTTGAACCTCTCCCTCAGAGGCATCCATCTCCCTTGAAATATATAGATTTGCTGAACTTTTGCCAAGCTAATCTAAGGTTTATTGGGAGGATTTTGTAGAATTACTGCAGGAAACTACAAGAGGTCTCCACTCCACTGCTGAATACCACAAGGTGTGCAACAATGGAGAATGGTGGAATTGACTGGGCCATCAACTGTGTAAGTAGTTCGGCACTGGGGGTTAATGCTCAGATTTCTGGGGAACTGATGTCTTTTTCTGGAAAAATCAATGTTCCTTTGTCCAGAAATACAGGTTAATCTTAAGCACTTATCTAAAGGCCCAAAAAGCACAATTGATCCATGATGGTAATGAGTTATAGCTTTGGGGTGTGGTCTGCTTTGTCGGCAGGGCAGCGTTTAACAGAAAGTAATACTCTATTAGGAAAGCCAATAAAATGTTATTCTTATTGCAATCTGCTAAGTAAAATTAGGGAGGTTATGCTTCAACTATATGGGGCATTGGCTGGACTATACCTGGAGTACAGTGTACATTATTGGTCTCCTTACATAAAAAATGTTGCTGCATTAGAAGTAGTTTAGGGAAGGTTTCTGGGCTTGTACCAGAAATGGGTGACTTGCCTTGTGAGGAACATTTGGACATGGTAGGCTTGCATCTACCAGTGTTTAGAAGAGAGAATGTGATTGAAATACAAGATTCCAAGGGAACAATCATCGTGGACCAACCATCATTTGTGCCACCTGCAGGTTACACTTTGAATGCTTTGGGCCTTTGCACTGGTTTGAGACCAGTCTGAGATGGGAAATTAGCAACCAAGGTGTGCAATTTGTTTGCAGAATAAATGACAGAGATTGTGAAGATAGGTTATAGTTGTCACAGCAACTCACCTACAGATCCTTGCTGATTATGGATTCACAGTTGGGATTAATTTTGTTTGATATAAAAAAAATGTGAGGTACAATTAGTATTAAACATCAGACAGTTACAATGTTAACAGCATTAGAGAGCTTATCTTTATATCCAATCAACAGCCTCTGTCAGTTGGTCTGTGCCCCTCCCCTCCCCATTCTTCCCCTTTTCTCCCCCCAAGACTTTAACACGGACACCTGTCTCTTTTCTTACTCATACCTTGAGGAAGGGCGCAAGCCCAAAAGGTCAGTAATATATCTTTACTTCCTATTGATGCTATGAGACTGGCTGAGTTTCACCAGCATTTCTGTGTTTTTAACTTTATTAACAATGTCTGCAGACTTCTGTGATTCATTCGTTGCTTTATTACCCATCTTCAAACCTTTGCTGACCAAGAGCCTCACACAGGTCAAGATCATATTAAACAGCCCGAATTCTATCCAAGATAGCCAAGCTTCGTTATCAGCCCATATTAGCCCTTTGGCCACATTTATCTTCTATGTCTGTGCAGCTCTTATGACCACAGCCACCTGCAAAGCCGCATGGGGAACATTATGACTCAGGGTGAGGATCTACCCTGGCCCACCTGGATTGTAGAGCCGAGGTGTTTCCTTGCTGGCCCATCAGCTCAGGTTAATCATCAACCATTTCTGGATTTAATAGCAAGTCAGCGACATCAAGAGGTCAGACATTTGAAGCAGGGTAGGCAGGACCAAGCCGGCTTGATCTGGCTCCACACATTTATGTGAAACTTGGTGGGTTACTCCTGGGATCGGATCATGAATGGTCATCTTCTGATCATGGTGAGATGCAATAAACATTATTTCCTTAAACCTTCATACTTGAACTAGGTTTGGTGCTGTCTTTGTATTCAGTTTGTCTACAGGTTTCGGTTTAAGGGTACAAAGAAATTCTAAGTGTATTCCTCATACAAAATATGATAAATATTCAGTAGTTATCAATTTTACTCTGAGGGAGTTTCAAGGCAAAAATTACGAATGCTCCAAATGCATAAATCTAATATAATCACCAACAACATTACAATTAGCAACTGGCTTGTATACAAAGGAAAACTTGCATTGAGTAAATGAAAAAATTAGAAGTGACCTGCTGCAATTGAACACGATCAAAACAAAAGCTTTCGCTGACTTTTGCAGCATCAGGAACTCATTTGTTTATGAAATGTGGATCACAATTTCTTGCCCACCACAGACGATGCTATAGCCTTGTCCCTTCACTCAATCCTGACCCACCTGGAGAACAATGCCTTATATGTGAGGTTGCTGTTCATCGACTTCAGCTTGGTGTTAATGTGATCATTCCCCAGCGGCTGGTGGAGAAGCTGTCCTCAGTGGGAGTCAACACCCCTCTCTGTAACTGGATTCTGAACATCCTAACG
The DNA here is from genome assembly GCF_036971445.1 of Narcine bancroftii. Classification (NCBI taxonomy): domain Eukaryota; kingdom Metazoa; phylum Chordata; class Chondrichthyes; order Torpediniformes; family Narcinidae; genus Narcine; species Narcine bancroftii. The sequence continues at coordinate 93,955,591 of NC_091477.1, read as the reverse complement.
GAATGGCAACAGTCTGTCAGGGTCAGTAGAAGGTGAGCACCCTCCCATTGAGCATAGGCACACCTATGCTCAGCCCGCTCTTGTTCATGCAACTGACCCATGGCTGCATACCAGATCCTACTCCAACAGCTTCATCAAATTTGCAGATGGCACGGCAGCAGTTGGCCTCATCAACGATAAGTCACACTACAGAGAAGAGATGGACAATCTCGAGATATGGTCTCAAAATGGGAAAGATGAAGGATATGACTGTGGACTTCAGGAGAGCCAGGAATGACCAAACACCAAGTTCCTTGGAATCCCCTTAATAAATGACCAATCCCAGGCACACAACATCTCCTCACTTGCCAGGACTACACATCCTGAGAAGGCTGAAGCAGGCAAGGCTACCAGCCACCATCATGTCAACCTTCTACAGGACCTCTATCATGAGTGTCACAGCGTGGTACAGTTACTGCAAAGAAATGTATTAGAGGTTAATCCACAAGACAATAAGAGAATCATTGGAGTCTCCCTCCCCATCGACGTGATCTACCGGGATTGTTGGATGAAGAGGGTGCACAAAATTGTTGAGGACCCCTGCTACCCTGCATCTTTCAGCTATTTTTCTCAGGAAATAATACAGGAGTATCAAAGCTAGCACCATCAGGCTGAGAAACAGCTTCTTCCTGCAGGCAGTGAAAATGCTGAACGACTAAAGGATCTGCTCACACTAACCATCTGAGACAATAATATTTACTAAATAATATTTACTTTTATATATGTATATTTATTCTGTGTACGTATTGTTTGTCTGTATGTGCAATATGTCTGGTTGTGTGCCTGAATGTTTTGCATCAAGGACTGGAGAATGCTGCTTTGTCGAATTGTAATTGTGCAATTAGAGGATAATAAACTTGAACTAGTGAGAAGCTGGGGGTGAGTTGCCTTTTTGAGTCCCTCCACTTCACACGGTCAAGGAATTCCAGCAATGCTCTTCAACATGAAGTTCCTATACTTAGACCCAGCAACGATGAAGGAACAGAGACAAATTTCCAGGTCCGGAGAGCGTTCGTTCTGAAGGGAGTTTGCAGATGTCGTGCTGTTCCCTTGTGCCCTACTACTGTTCCTCTTCTTGACAGCGAAGGTTCCATATTTGGAAGAAACAATTGAATAGCCTTGGCTTGTTGCTTCAGTGCAACTTTTTAAAACTTTGAAAGCACCGGCCAGATGGAAAATTCTACACTGCAATCAGAAAATGAATAGAAGACCAGACATTCAATTTTATAAATGAAAAAAGTCAAATCACCTTTATTTATCATTCATACCATGTTTGCATGGTAAAGATGAGATAGTGTTTCTCCAGGACCATGGAGCAGATTTACATAAATAAACACTTTAAAACATGTGCAGGAAAGGTCTATGGTACCCTATCCACATATGTTATGGGAATTCAGGAATCTGATGGCTTGGGGGAGAAAACTTGCTCAATCTGGATGAAAGGGCCCGAGTGCTACAGTACTTCCTACTAGATGGCAGAAGGGAGAACAGTTGACATGAGGTGTGTGTGGAGTCTTTCACAATGTTTATTGCCTTTTGGCTACATCGAGTATTGCAGATGTCCTCATGGTAGGAAGAGAGCTGGCTTCACTATCCTCTGCAGAGTCTTGTGGTCTGAGATGGTGCAGCTTTCAAACCAGGCAGTGACGCAGATGCAAAGGATGCTCTCAATACATCCTCTGTAGAACGTAATGAGGGGTGGGTGGGAGATTAACTTTCCTCAGCCTTCGCAGGAAATAGGGTTGTTGCTGGGCTTTCTTGGCTGTGGAGCTGGTGTTAAGGGACCACGTGAAATTCTCCACCAATCAATAGGTTTTGCATTAACAATAACCCAGATTCCTTCCAATGATGTTGTGACTTGCCTTGCAGTGTTGAAAAACTCTTCGTAATAAATGAGTTTCAGATGGTTGCATCACTTCCCTCATTTGGATTAGATCAAAGGATGGATTCAAACTGAAGGAACAGGAACAGGTTATGAAATGTCCATAACCACAGCCACAAACCAAGGCCTTATGAATTATGTTATTCTAGGTCTTATTGTATAGCTGAAATGCAGACAGGAGAGGCTAAAAAAAAGTCACAGAACTCTAATACCGACATGTTCTAATTATAGCCACTTGCAAAATTCTGGAGCTTCATTTTATTTCAGGGGAGACAAAAATAGATTCAACTACAGTATTTAAAAACTTATTATATCTTTTACAGATACTACATCCCTGCTGATAATGGTCTTGCCTTGTGACTCCTGAGGACCAGTTACCATTCTTCTACAAGCACAAGGATTAGAGAACAAGCAGTCCAGCATTCCTCACTGATGGCTCAAAGAGTGAAGCTCCTTCACAAGTTTGGGGGGGGGGGGGGTGGCAGGAGAAAATCTCACTGGCCCATGCATTGCCACTCACTGGTGAGGCAGCCTGATTACCCTCAAACCTCTGCTGGCAGACATTTTTCACTCTCTCAGGCAATGATTGACCCCTGACCCACACATAACAACCCCTTTGTCATGCAAACCCCTCACACCCATCATCACTTTCTGACCAGTTCAGAAAGATTTAGCATCTGTGTGTGTGAGAGAGAATACAGTAAGACACAAGTGCAAAGAACATAACATGGAGAGCTAGGCCAAAATAGCACAGTTGAGGATTAATATTGCAAAATCTATCATTTGTAAAAAAAAAACTGATGATATAGGTAGGACATGAATTATGCAGATAACAATTTATGATGGCCTACATTTATGGAGGTAGCTTTCTGATATTATTTCCCACACTGTAAGTGCTAGTAATGCTTGAACCATTAAAAATTTGCTAATTATTAAAATGAAATTAAATCTGTAAATGATTAACTACTGTTTCTTTTCTGAATGTACTGAGAATGAACAATACTGGATTGTTTCAGGTTTAAAATATTGAGTTTGAGCAATAGAAAATAAACTATTACACATTCATGGGGGGGGGGGCGGAAAAAAATCAGGCAATCACAAAGGACTCATTAAAAAGCAAAAAATAGTTTATGGAAAGGGAAGAAATATTTTCCCATGTTCTGTCAGTGAAGGTCAATTCCTGCTAATGTTTATAAAAATAACAGTCAGCCTCACTTTTCCTACATCTGCTGGGGTTTCAAGATTTTGGCACCTCCACCAAGGCTGGTGTTTATTGACAGACAATAGCGAGTTTTGAGAAATTACAGGGAAAAAAAAACCCTCAGTTCTGGTGATATTGGTGCTTCCACCACTCTGTTTGTCAGGGAAGTCTAAGAATTTGACCCCACCATATTAAGCTAGAATGTTGCAAAATTTGGAAGGGACAGCACAGTTAACATAATGATTAATGCAATGCTGTTACCCGGGTTCAAATCCAGTGCTGTCTGCTTGAAGTTTGTACATTCTCCCCATGTCTGTGTAGGTGACCTCTGGGTGCTCTGGTTTTCTCCCACTCTTCGAAACCTACGGGAGTTGTAGGTCAATTGGGTGTGATTGAGCAGCATGGGCTCATGGGCCAGAAGGGCCTGTTACTGTGCTATGTTTAAATTTAAAAATTAAAAAAAAAATTAAATTCACTCATAGAGACACCAACATTTTTCACGTAGTTATTGACTATACTTTTCTAGGCAGTGGAAGTTACAGGTTACAGCAGTGGTTTTCAAACATTTTCTTTCCACTCACATACCACCTTAAGTAATTCCTATGCTATAAGTGCTTTGTGATTAGTAAGGGATTGCTTAAAATGGTATGTGAGTGGAAAGAAAAAGTTTGAAAATCACTGGTTTACAGAGATGCCATTCAACAAGCCTAGGAGATCTGCTGTAGTGTGACACTGCAGCCAAAAATAGAGATAATGTTCACTTTCTGCTCCACTAGACCCTAACCCTAACCACACAACCCTAACCCATCTGGCTGGAAAATGGTTAAACTTTTGTTCACTGGTGGCCTTTTCACCACACTTATCAGCCCATTCCATCAGGATATTGATGAAAGGACTTAACAACGTCAGTGCCATCAAATGTCAAGTATAGAAGAGGTTGCTGTAAAATAATGAAGATAGTCACTACCTAAGCATGGCTCTTAAAACATTAATTGGAGAAACAGATACAACAATTTACTTTTACATGCGGTTGAAATAATATGGCATCTATTATGAAAATTGACTGTAATATCAAAGACCATCATATCATATGCACATCATAAAGAAGTCAGTCTGATTGCCAGGTGTCAGGCAGGCCATTTCTGGAATCTATCTGAGCTATAACATTAATGTGAAGTATAAAAGGAATCCAACAATCATATCCAGACAATAACCATTTAGTGGTTTTTTTTCATGTATACAGTTAGTCTTTTTGTAAGTTTAAACTGTTGTATTTAATTTTCATTCATGGACAGTCAGTCTCATAGACAAATCAAATATTTACTCTTCATGTCCAACTGAGATGGAATTGCCTCCTTGAATCATGATTTGTAACTTAGGATATAACATGTGCTTTGTGAAGATCAAGAGTTGGGAGGTGTTGTCAAAGATGCTTTTGCTCCAACCATAGTAGAGAGATGCAATGTTGTTCGCCTGACTTTAATACGAAGAATGAGGAGCTGTAAAATACATCTATTGTTCCTGAAATGAAAATTAATTTGTTTTCGCAACTATGCTTGGTTTCAATACTGCCAGCTGACCTCTCAATGTTCCAACATGTATGCAAAAACATTCTGATAAAAGTTTGCAAATGGAGTACTTCCAAACACTGCAGGAAATGTACTGATGCAGTTCTAGTAGCTTTTGTATTGCGGTGCAAATGCTCCCAATTCTGGTCATTGATGAAGCAACTGAAGATGGTAGGGTCCAACCTATTCTGAAGAATTCCTAGGCTGTAATGAATGATTTCCAACAATCATCTTCCATAGTGTAAAGTGTGACTCAATTATTATAATGAACACAGATGTTTGCAGAGGTTGTGATTGTAATAGAAACACACAGTAAATACTGGAGGTTCTCAGCCAGTGTTGCAGCAAAGATATAATTGTACATCTTGAAGAAGGGCTCAGGCCTGAAACATTGGTAATACATCTTTGCCTCCTATAGATGCTGTGAGATTGGTTGAGTTCCTTCAGCATTTATTGAGTGCTCTCAATTATTGCAGATTTTCTCCATTGATACCCATGGACTCCAATTGCAATGGAGCTTCTTGATACCAAAATTGGTCAAATAGAGTTATAATGTTGTATCACACCGAAACTAGCCCTTTGGTCCAACTTATCCATGCTAACCATGATGCCTGACTACATTAACCCCATGTCCCACCATCTATCCAAATGCCTTTTCTCTCTTTTCAATCTTTTTATTTGTTTTAATGTATGCAAAATACATAGGTACATATAGTAATACAATAAGTTCATATCAAATTACAAATATCAAGTAATAATAAACAAGGTACATAGGAACCCATGTTATTAAATGGAAAAAAAGTAAAAGAACCACACTAAACTAATAATCAAACCCCACCCTAGGAGGGTTGCTGGCCAAGTTAAGCGTGCACTACTATTAATAATAACTATAGGGTCATAAAAAGAAGCAGAGATGAATAATCTACAAGTTTTGAAAGTAATTGAGAAAAGGACCCCAAAGAGAAAGAAAGTTAAGATCCCTTGCAGTAGTAGAACACCTAATTTTTTTCTAGAGACAGACTGAGGAAGTTACGTTGTATCATATGTTTTGGTTATGTCCTTCTCTCTTTAATTTTTGGCAAGGGGCATTTCTCACTTTATCTTTCATTCTTATTATTAACTTGACTCCTTACCCTTTCATTGCTATTTTGGAGTGAGTGGGCCAATGGATTTAATACTGACTTTTTCCACAATCCCATATAGTGGATTTTGCTTCCCTCATTGCTAGAAGGGCCATTCTGCTGATATGGAAAGATGCTCCCACTTATACTCAATAGTTGTCGGATGTGATGCCACTACAAAGGATTGTGAAAAAGTCAGTATTAAATCCATTGGCCCACTCACTCCATTGGCTGTAGGATTACAATCCTATGAGAGTGACTTATGCCTGACCATTACTTGTCTAGTCTGAGTGGTCCAATTTGTGAGGAGAACTTTACAAGGCAATTAGGCAAAAAATTACTTTGTCATGTTCAAATTTGATCCCAGGGTGGACATCAGATGGTCAGCTTTTATTTATTTAAACAAAAAATGCCATTGTTTGTTCCACCTTGTCCAATCTTTACAAAGGGAAGATGGAACTCTTTCATATCGCTGCAGACTCAGAGACACCTCAAGACCTGGTTGGCTAAAAGCAGTCAAATATTCTCCTGAAGGACGTTTGTGAACCTGATGGTTTTTATAATAATTTATCATCATTCAGTCTAGTTTTTTTTTTGTTAAAATGAAAATAAGTCTAATTAACAATTTAAATGCCTCTGCTGTAGTGGTGGGAAAGGAGATCACCACACCATCAATGACCCATTTAATTGGAGCGGTAACCTTACTCGTCAAAGAAGGGCATTAACTCAGTTATCTTTGTCAGTATTATTACTTTTAGTTCGTGTTCTAGATATGCACCAGTGATGCTACTTACACGGTGATTGCTTAAAGTTATTATGTGATGTAACAATATGGTAGAACTTAACAATAATATATAAAAATGAATTAGATGTAACTAGAACAGGACTTCATCATTTTCCATGGAAAGTGACTACTCTCATTTCTGTACAGAAAATTATTGTTTCATGTCCCATTCCAGACAGTGTTGATGACCAAAGACTAGAATGGGAACACGAGGTTGATAGCGCGTGGGTTATCACTCCCAACAGAAATAGACTTCTTAGACCGATTGCAACCTCAGAGAGCTCGAGGCCCGTAATGTAGTACCTCAATACTTGGTAGTCATTGTACCATCTTGGCAGTAATGTAGTGACCTCTTGTCACGTTCTTAAGAGAGGTGGTTTAATATGTCAAGCTGAGATGGTGTATATAAATAGAGAACAGCCAGAACAGCCTTCCTATGCTAAAGTAATGTAATTTTTCAAAAGGAGAACGAGTTGAATGCACCTGTTATGACCCATGGACACTCCAAAATAACCTGATCAATGACAAACTTGTGCAATCACTGTTTTATTGTGGGAAATACAACAATTCACCTCTGACAGTTAGTTCCTAGAAATGGCAGTGTGATAATGATTAGAATGTTATTTTTATTTTTGAGTGGACAATAAATGTTAGTCCAGACACAGATATTTATTTATTTGAACTTTTCTCCAATATATTGTCATAGGCATTTTGCAATTCTCTGAGCTAACCAGATTCTCTGATTGCAGCAATCCATTACATAACAATGGAAGAATGTTCAAATTTACCCTTGGCAAATTTCCTATTATTATTCCAAGAAAATGCTGTTAAATGCCACCCCGATCCTCAATGGCAAATTCCTTGCACATACATACATCTATCACGCATAGAGATAAGTCATAGATAAGAACCAAAATTGAAATCCAATCTTCTTCTGAAATAAACACATTAAGATCATTCTCCCATTCAGTCTTGATCCAAATTAAAGAGACTGTTTTTAAATTCAATATTTTATAACATAAGGTGGATATTATATGCTATGCACAAATTGTAATACAAGAAGTTCGTCTATGAAATTTGGATCTGAAAGATATGGGAATACTGAAAGTTTAGAACAGATAAAATGTCTAATTTGATAATAGCTTAAAAAGTGTCTGTTTTCCAGATTAAATTGTCAATTGTAAAATGCAAAATCTTGTTGGATGAAAGATCATTAAAAGTTCTAATTCCTAGATGATTCCATTCCTCATTGTTAGCATCTAAATTGGTGGGTTGGAATAAATGATTGAGTAGAATAGGACTAGTAAATATAAATTCCATAATTCCAAAAAAATTCCTAAATTGACTTCAAATTATGTCTCATTATTAAATTCCTTGTTAGTTTTGGAATAGAGAGAGGTAAAGGTGAGCCCAATACCACCCGTAAGGAAGTATTCTTAAGGGATTTCAATTCTGTTTCCATCCAAATGGGGTAGTCTCTATTATCAAATTGTATGAACAATTTCCTTATGTTTATTGTCCTATAATAAAATCTAAATTTAGGTAACAACAGTCCTCCATCTTTCCTTGTGTTCTGAAGAAAACTTTTATTCATTCTTGGTTTATTTCCTTGCCATTTATATGCCATAATAGATGATTCCAATGTGTCAAAGAAAGACTTAGAAATAAAAATTGGTAAAGATTGAAATAAATATAAAAATTATGGTACAATATTCATTTTAATCAAATTAATACAGCCTATTATAGAGAAAGTGGTGACCATCCAGAATATTGTTTTAGTCTGATTTAATAAAACTACAAAGTTTTCTTTAAAGAGATGTTTTAAATTCTTAGTTATCATAATGCCTAGATATTTAAATTGATCTTTCACTATTTTAAAAGGATAATTAGAATATAGAGTAAGTGGGCCCTTTAGTGGTAATAGTTTGCTCTTAAGCCGATTATGTTTATATACTGTGAATTTATTAAAGCATGTATGTAATGACAATATCTTTGGTATGGCTACCTCTGAAGTGGACATAAAAAGTAAAAGGTATCTGCATATAGAGATAACCTATGTTTAATCAGTCCTCTAAACAAGCCTCTAAAATCTTCATTTGCTCATGTAGCAACAACTAGTGGCTCAAGAAGCAGAGGGCTTAGGGGCAACCCTGTCTTGTGCCTCATTGTAATTAAAAAAAAACCACTTTGATTGTTGAGAATTAGCACAAACTGATGCTATTGGAGATGCATATAAAAGTTTTATCCATTAAATAAGATATGGTCCAAAATTAAATTTTGCTAAAGTGGCAAATAGATTCTACTCTATCAAACACTTTTCCACCATCTAAGGAAAGAATACATTCACATGGTGAGTATAAGGAGAATATATAATATTCATTAATCTTTGAATATTATGATAAGAATATCTATTTTAATAAAACCTGTTTGGTCTAAATTTATTATGCCTGGTAAATTATTCTCAAATTTATGTGCTAAAAATTTTGATAAAATCTTCGTGTCTACATTGAGTAGGACACACAATTATCAGGATCTTTCCCTTTTTTTTTAAAAAAAAAGGGAATGGCAGCCTCACTAAAAGACTGAGGTAATTTCTCTTCTTGAAATGAATCATTCAGTACTAGGTTTAGTAGTTGGGGAATAAGTTGTTTAGAGAATAATTTGTAAAACACTGGAAATCCATCTGGACCTGGAGATTTGCCTGATTGTATTTTTTTTGCAATATCTTGTAAAGTTGGAGCTTCCAAACTTAATTGGTTTTCTTGGAATGTTATTGGTATATCAAATGATACAAAAAAAATCATCAGATCATATTCATTATTAAATTCTCTCTATCTATATATATCTCTCAGTCCATCTCTCTCTATCTCTCATTGTACTGCTGGCCTCAGTGAGGTCCAAAATCAGAGAGCAGAAGAGAACTATCAGTAAGTTTGGTTCTAGTGTGTTTGCACAAAAATGTCAAACTTAGTAGCATTTAATCAGGGACATACTGATAACTCTGCTTTAAAGTCTTCTATCACAATATGCATCTCCTTTAGGCAACACTCTTTTTGTACTGCATTGGAATGGCATCCAAACATCTGTGCTTCAGAATCTTGAACCCACACTCCTCAAACTCACAGCCAAGAGTGCCAAGAGAAACAAAACAATAACTGCCTGCAAGATACAACAAATAAATAAATACTGTGTTTGGTTAGAACCATAGAACACTTCAGCACAGAAACAGGCCGCCTTGGCCCTTCTAGTCTGTGCTGAACCATTTTTCTAGTCCAACTGACCTGCACCGTCCATTCCCCAACATGCCTCTCTCATCCATGTACCTGTCCAAATTCTTCTTAAATGTTAAAATTGAGCCCACATTTACCACCAGCTGGAAGCTCTTTCCATACCTCGACCATTCTGTGTGAAGTTCCCCTTAAACTTTTTCCCCTTCATCCATAACCCATGTCCTCTGGTTTGTATCTCACTACCCTCAGTGGAAAAAGCCTATCTGCATTTACTCTGTCTATCCCCCTCATAATTCTAAATACCTCCCCTCATTCTTCTATGCTCCAGGGAATAAAGTCCTAACCTGTTTAACCTTTCCTTGTAATTCATTTCCTGAAGTCTAGGCAACATCCTAGTAAATCTTCTCTGCACTCTTTCCATCTTATTGATATCTTTCCTGTAGTTAGGTGACCAAAACCTCACACAATATTCCAAATTTGGCCTCACCAATGTTTTGTAAAACTTTACCATAACTTCCCAATTCCTGTACTCAATACTTTGATTTATGAAGGCCAGTATGCCAAAAGCTCTCTTTACAACCCTATCCACCCGTGACTCCACTTTCAGGAAATTATGTATCTGTATTCCCATATATCCTCTGTTCTACCACATTCATCAATGCCCCACCATTTACGGTGTATGTCCTTTCTTTGTTTGTCCTTCCAAAATACAACACTACACACTTGTCTGCGTTAAACTCCATCTGCCATTTTTCAGCTTATTTTACCAGCTAGTCCAGATCCCTCCGCAAGCTTTGAAAACCTCCTTCACTGTCCACAGCACCTCCAATCTTAGAGTCATCTGAAAACTTGCTGATCCAATTTACCACATTATCATCCAGACCATTTATGTATATGACAAACAACAATGGTCTTAGTACTCATCCCGGAGGTAAACCACTGGGCACAGGTCTCCAATCTGAGAAGCAAACATACACCATTCTCTGCCCTAATATGCTGCTAATATGGCTCCTGGGGGAGGTAAAAAACCTGTGGCTAATTTCAGGAAAAACTTTGGGAAATTCCTCCCTAATGGCAATCAAGCAGAGTTCATGAGACATTACCAGCAAGACTTAATCTAATATTATTCTTATTCTATTATTCTAATAGCTAAAAGATCAAAAATAGAGCTTTCAAATAAAAACTGGTTCATCATTTGAGAATAAAAGGTCATTCCAGGTTTACAATAAGATATCAGGTTTCAAAGCACCAGTTCTACTTTAATTGACCATCATTTACCTCTACTAACCAAAATACAGATGAAACAAGCTTTCAATTATATAACACTTAGTAAGTGAAATGCAATAGCAGTTTCCTCACAGCAGCTTTTCATACAGAACAATGTGATAATGAACAGATAACCTGTTTAAGTGATGTTGAAGGAGGGGAAAGTATTTGGAAACAGACCAGGAGTTATACTCTCCATTTGTAGGCTGAAAAATAATTTTAACCTGATAAAATGATGTGTTGTAGAGACAGTTCTTAAAATCGAACCAGTATGAACTCCAATTAGTCTGTTACACAACTTGCCAATTGAAAAGGAATCATAAAACATCCCTTACCTTTCATTTGCTTCATTTCATCCTACTGATTGTTGGATTAGCATATTACCATGGCAGCAGGATAACTTCTGGAGAGAGCTGACACCTGTGGGTAGTTAACAAAAATTGGTGTGTGCTCTTGGTTGGAACAGAGCCCTCTGGCTGCAGTCCTGAACCAGGATTTACAAAATGGAATTGAAGAAGATGATTTTGTGAAAGCTGCAAAGCATTTGTTTTGTTCTTTTACAAAAGGTCATCAACTTGGGTGTAACTTGACTTAAGTAATAATATGTGTTCATGTTGTTCTGTGATCAAAGTACTCCACCAAGACAAACTGGAATTAGTTTAAGTAAATTGTTCCCAGGATTGCAAAGCAAGTGCATGCTTGAAAATTCAATATTCCAGATGTGGTATGAATGTAAAACAGTGTAGAACCCATAAATAACATTGCTCTCTAAAGAGATTACCTGTCATTTTATAGGAACTGCTTTACATAAAAAAGCAAGAGTAGAATTATATGAGTATTCTGATTGTAATATGATTGGAACCTCAAAAGACTGGTCTAATCAAGAGAAATTCTAGCACAGCCAGTTTTATTTACCCACTGTGTTCAAGGGACATCAAGTTAGATATATGGATTGGAAGGGTTTTGATGGATATGGACCAAAATTAGGCAAATGGGTCAAGCTCAAAATGCCAATTTCACTGGTTGAGTTGGCCCAAAGGGCCTATTTCTGTGCTCCATGACTCTATAAGTGCATCTTCTCTAATTTAATCTCTCAAAAAATTATACTGGATCAGTGAAAGAACAGAAGACAAGCAAGGTCTTTGTAATATTAGAATGAACAACTGATGGCAACTGAGTTATGACAACATGAAAGCTAGTCCAAATGTCATTAAAATCACTCAATGTTCCCTTAAAATGATCATGGACATCAGGAGGACCAGGAATGACCGCCTTCCACTACACATCAATAACTGTAATGAAAAGAGTGAGAGCACCAAGTTCCTCAGAGTCTACTTAAGAAGTGACTATCCTGGACACACATCATCTCCTCATTTGTCAGAAGGTGCAACAGTGACTGAACTTCCTGAGAAGACTGAAGTGGGCAAGGTTTCCGGTCGTCATCATGTCATCCTTGTATAGAACCTCTACTGAGAGTGTCCTGGCTGGCTCTATCAAAGTATGGTACGGTTTCTGCAGAGAAATGGATCAGAGACCAATCTACAAGACCATTAGAGTGGCAGAGAGGATCACTGGAGTCTCCCCCCCCACCCCATTCCATCGAAATGATTTAGTGGGATTGTTGTTTGAAAAGGACGCACACAATCATTAAGGACCCCTTTCACCCTGCACACAGCCTCTTTCAGCTGCCCTCGGTGGGAAAGAGATGCATGAGTATTAGAGTCTGCACCATTAGGCTGAGAAACAGCTTCTTCCCACAGGCAGTGAGTCTGCTGAACGACCAAAGGAAATGCTCAGAGACTCTTATATTTATGAAACAATATTTATTTATATATAAGAATGCTTGTCCTGCATATGTATTGTCTGTCTGTATTTATGTTATATCCAACTATATGTCTGCGGGTTTTGCACCAAGGACCAGAAATGCTGTTTTGTCAGGTTGTACTTGGGCAATCAGATGACAATACACTCAACTTGACTTGACCTAACCATATCATGATAATATTCTGATCTGGGAATCAGGATACTGCACCAGTGTGTTATAATATGTTTGGGCTTGGAGTATTTGATGCTTTTTTAATTATTTGCATCTAAATCCAGTCTAATTTGATTAGTTGTTTTGCGGAGGTTGTTTAACAGATTGATGAAGACAGGGCAGTATTCTTTTTAAGCCATTTGACAAGGTCCTGAATGGTGATCTAGTGCAGAAGATCAAATGGATCCATGGCAAAATTGGTTTACTGATGGGAGGCAGATGGTAGGTGGAAGGGAAGTTTTCAGTGACCAGTGGTGTGCTGCAGAGATTAGTGCTGGGACCCCTTGTCAATTGTGAAATGCATTAAATCTCGGGTATGCATGTAGGAGTAATAATTTTAAAATTTGCAGATGTTGTGGATAGCGAGGACATTTCTCCAAAGGTAAGCTGGATAAAGGTCAGATTAAAAAGTTGGGCAAAGCATTAACAAATGCAATATAATCCCGACATGTGCAAGGTGTTACATTTTGGCAAGTGAAATAGTTGTAGGAGATATACTGTAAAAGATAGGGTGCTAAGGAATGTCGATAAAGAGTGGGACCATGGGTTTAAGTTCATAGCTCTTTTAAAGTGGCAACACTGGGCAGTAAAGAAGGTGGACAGAATGCTTGCCTTCATAGATTGTAGCATAGGATATCAAAGTTGGGACATAATATTGCAGCTTTACAAAACGCTGTGTGCAGTTATGGACATCACACAAAAGGAAGGTGCACAAAATCATACAAGGAATAGATTGGGTGAACTCACAGAGGTTTTTGGCCAGAGTAGGGGAATTGAGAGCCATAGGTTTAAGGTGGGGCGGGGAAGGGGGGGAATTTAATAGAATCCTGAGGAGTAACATTTTTATACAAAGGGTGCATGGAATGGGCTGTTGAAGGAAATAGTGGAGGCAGGAAGTACTATTCAACGTTTAAGAAACATTCAGATGGATACATGTTTAGGATTGGTTTAGACAGAGAGATATGTGCCAAATGCTGACAGGAGGTACGATTGTGGATGGGAAATTTTGGCCGCTTGGGCAGGTTGGGCTAAAGGCTTGTTTCCACAATTACTTTGTTGGTTTTTCTTTATCTGACCAATTTGTTATACCCTCAACAATCTCTGGTAAGTTTGTCAAACAAAATTTGCCTTTCAAAAAAAAAAGTCATGCTGGCTCTATTTGATTTACTAATGTTTATCTAAGTGTCCTTCTGTAATCTCATTAATGGATTCCAGGATTTTTCCAAATACATTACCAGCTTAATTGCCCTGCATTTTCTGCACCTTGTCTCTTTTCTAACTTTAATAGTGGCATTACATTTGAAGGTTTCCCATCCCAATTTAAGACAAGAGATGAAGTGATTTTTTTGAACCCCCCCCCCCCTCTCTCTCAAGGATGGTAAAAATTGAGCCTTTAAATATTTTGAAAGAACATGTGAATATATCCTTAATGAGGAAGGGTGTGGAAAATTACTGTGGGTAGTTGGGAATGCAGAACTGAAAGTACGGTTTGACCAACGCTTATCTTACCAGATGTTGCAGTAAACTTAAGGAGCAGTGTCTTTTTGGAACGATTTATCTTCTTCTCATATATGAAACAAATTGCCAATTCCCTAATGACTGGCAAACCAGAATTTCACCATATTGTAGCATTTCAATTTTTCTTTTATAGATCCTGTATCCACAATTTTGTTACATGTCTAGTTGTGACTCAAGAAAACAGAAAGTAGTATTCCATTTTGATTTTATACATAGAGCTTATATCTGGCAGATTAAATGTAGGAATTATACAACTACCAGCATTATCATATTGATCATGTTATGCCATATGAATCTAACTACAAAAGTGCAAAAGCTGCTAAGTTTTACAAAGTGATCGTATTTCAACAGCATATTTAACATGCATAGGAGATCATGTATGCCATCTCTTTGATTCTTCATGGGGCAAAAATTCAATGACATGTTTCCTGTAGCTTTGTTTGTTGGTATTATTTCATTCTTAAAAATCCTCTTGAAGTTCCTGAAAGATATGAAAATAATGGACTCCCAGAGAGTGATAAAAGCATAGAGCCTATTTAGAACAGAGTTAAAGTAGAGGACATATTTTATTAGAAGAAAGGAGTAAAACACAAAAGTCAACAGTAAAGGTGACTGAAGTAAAAATACAATGTTGGAGAAAATCAGCAGGTCCAACAGTGTACTTTATCTAGCAATATTTACATATGTAATTAACCCTGACAACCTAAGTGCTGGACAGCACATGATAGCTGAAACTCTCATTGGTAAAACTTCCTATTAGTAGTCAAATACAAGAAGTAGCCTGATTACCCCTTTGACCTGGAGTGCTGGCAGAAATAGCCTGATTACCCTTTGACCTGGAGTGGTGGCAGAAGTAGCCTGATTACCCTTTGACCTGGAGTGCTGGCAGAAATAGCCTGATTACCCTTTGACCTGGAGTGGTGGCAGAAGTCGCCTGATTACCCTTTGACCTGGAGTGCTGGCAGAAATAGCCTGATTACCCTTTGACCTGGAGTGGTGGCAGAAGTAGCCTGATTACCCTTTGACCTGGAGTGGTGGCAGAAGTAGCCTGATTACCCTTTGACCTGGAGAGCTGGCAGAAGTAGCCTGATTACCCTTTGACCTGGAGTGGTGGCAGAAGTAGCCTGATTATCCTTTGACCTAGAGTGCTGGCAGAAATGCCAATTGCTTGAAATAAGATTAAAATATTGGTTTGAAGAAAACATTTTCTGTGGATTTTCTGTCTGAAAGTGGCAACACTTTAGAATATAATTGTCTACACACCAATTAGTGTTTGATTGATAGGAGATGAAAGTGAACATTAAACAATGTATTCTTTTTGCCTGAATAAAAGTTGGAAAAGGTTAGGAATTTCAAAAAGACATTTTCAGCAAAATGATCTGAAGCCAAAGTGTCTCTTCAGCCTGTGAACATTGAATACTGCATCTTAGGCATGTGTGCTCACTCCTCCTCGAATATGTCTGCTCTTGTGCTCTCTGCGGGTTGATGGGCTTAGAGTATCGTGATAATTCAGGTAGAGTGCCCATGATCAGATGAGTAAGGAAATTTGCAGTCCCAGTAGTTTAGGGAGGAGACTGAACTGCACAAAAAGCAAGATTATGGAAATTACCACATGCGTTTTCAACATTAACCCTATATTAATGATGGCAAATCATGGCAGACTAGGGCTTTCTTCTCTAGAGCGTAGAAGATTGAGGGGGGACTTGATAGAGGTGTTTAAGATTTTAAAAGGGACAGACAGAGTAAATGTGGACAGGCTTTTTCAATTAAGATTGGAGGAGATTCAAACTAGAGGGCATGGTTTAAGATTGAAGGGAGAAAATTATAAGGGGAACATGAGGGGAAATTTCTTTACGCAAAGGGTGTGGAATGAGCTTCCGGCAGACGTGGTCGAGGCGGGATCATTGGTTACATTTAAGGAAAGACTGGATCATTACATGGAGAGGAGGGGACTAGAGGGGTATGGACCAGGTCCTGACCAGTGGGACTAGGAGGGTGGGGATTTGTTACGGCATGGACTAGTAGGGCCGAACTGGCCTGTTCTGTGCTGTAAGTGGTTATATGGTTATATGGTTATAAATTACGAGAAAAAGACGTAAAAGGAAGGAATGAGAACAAAGTCAAATTAGAGCAGAAATACCAGACTTGAGATAGGAGATATAAGTCACTGAACATGAGTATGCAAAATAATTTGGACATTTGATCTTTTTGAAGCAATAGGTAAAACTGTCAAAGTGTGTTATGTGTTTTAAAGAATAGCATTTTTGTGTTTTGATTCCTTTTTTTTTAAATTTTTTATTTTTCACACCATAAATCACATTAGCCATGATACACACTTTTTCCTTTTCACACATATACAGTGACATTTTCTCCCCCCACCTCCCTCCTCCCAACCCACCCCCCACCCCCCCCCTCCCATCCATTTAAGGTATACAATCTAGGATACATTAAATCAGTCAGACAATGTTGTCACTCAACAAAAATACACCAGAAATTCTACTGAGTCCATTCTTTTCTTTCCTTCTCCTTCCATCAACTTAGGTAATGATTGTCCCCGGTAGGTTTTCACTATTGTATTTAATGTAAGGCTCCCATATTTGTTCGAATATTTCAATATTATTTCTTAAACTATATGTTATTTTTTCTAATGGAATACATTTATTCATTTCTATATACCATTGTTGTATTTTCAAATTATCTTCCAATTTCCAGGTTGACATAATACATTTTTTTGCTACGGCTAGAGCTATCTTAACAAATCTTTTTTGTGCATCCTCCAAATCAATTCCAAATTCTTTGTTTTTTATGTTACTTAGGAGGAAGATCTCTGGATTCTTTGGTATATTGTTTTCTGTTATTTTATTTAATATCTGACTGAGATCTTCCCAAAATTTTTCTACTTTCTCACATGTCCAGATTGCATGAATTGTTGTTCCCATTTCTTTTTTACATCGAAAACATCTATCAGATACTGTTGGGTCCCATTTATTTAACTTTTGAGGTGTAATGTATAGTCTGTGTATCCAGTTATATTGTATCATACGTAGCCTCGTATTTATTGTATTTCTCATCGTTCCAGAACATAATTTCTCCCATGTTTCCTTTTTTATCTTTATATTTAAATTTTGTTCCCATTTTTGTTTAGTTTTACCATTTGTTTCCTCATTCTCCTTTTCTTGCAGTTTAATATACATATTTGTTATAAATCTTTTGATTATCATTGTATCTGTAATCACATATTCAAGGTTACTTGCCTCTGGCAAACTCAAACTGCTTCCTAATTTATCCTTCAAGTAGGATCTCAATTGGTAATATGCAGCGCTGTATCTTGAGTTATATTGTACTTATCTTTCATTTGTTCAAAGGATAAGAATCTATTTCCTGAAAAACAAGTTTCTATTCTTTTAATCCCTTTTTTTTCCCATTCTCTAAAGGAAAGGTTATCTATTGTAAAAGGGAGTAACTTGTTTTGCGTCAATATTAGTTTTGGTAATTGATAATTTGTTTTATTTTTTTCTACATGAATCTTCTTCCAAATATTGAGGAGATGATGTAATACTGGAGAACTTCTATGTTGTACCAATTTTTCATCCCATTTATATAATATGTGTTCAGGTATCTTTTCCCCTATTTTATCTAATTCTAATCTCGTCCAGTCTGGTTTTTCCCTTGTTTGATAAAAATCTGATAGGTATCTTAATTGTGCGGCTCTATAATAATTTTTAAAGTTTGGCAGTTGTAAGCCTCCTTGTTTATACCATTCTGTTAATTTATCTAGTGCTATCCTCGGTTTCCCCCCCTCTCCAAAAAAATTTCCTTATTATTTTCTTTAACTCCTTGAAGAATTTTTCTGTCAGTTATATTGGCAATGCCTGAAATAAGTATAATATCCTTGGAAAAATGTTCATTTTAATACAGTTTATCCTTCCTATTAGTGTTAGTGGTAAATCTTTCCAATGCTCTAAATCGTCCTGTAATTTTTTTCATTAGTGGATAATAATTGAGTTTATATAGTTGGCCGAGATTTTTGTTTATTTGTACACCTAGGTATCTTATTGCCTGCATTTGCCATCTAAATGGAGATTCCTTCTTAAATTTTGAGAAATCCGCATTATTCATAGGCATTGCTTCACTTTTATTTACGTTTATCTTGTAACCCGACACTTCTCCATATTCCTTCAATTTCTTATATAATTCTTTTATTGATAGTTCTGGTTCTGTTAAGTACACTATTACATCATCCGCAAATGGACTGATTTTATATTCCTTGCCTTTTATTTTTATTCCTTTTATATTATTATCTATTCTTATCAATTCTGCTAGTGGTTCTATAGCTAACGCAAACAATAAAGGTGATAGTGGGCATCCCTGCCGCGTTGACCTGCTTAAGTTAAATTGCTTTGATACATGTCCATTTACTGTCACTTTCGCTAACGGTCCCTTATATAATGCTTTAATCCAATTAATATACTTCTCCGGTATGTTTTGATTCCTTTAAGGAAAAGTTGCTTGCCATAATCAAAATTTTTTGATGAAAGTGATGGAAATCAACACATTCTTTCCAACATTCTAATGGAGAAATGGAAATTGTTCAAAGTTATTACAAATGTTAAATCAAATTTTATCTACAGCTTTGTCCATTTTCCAAAGGTTCTCGTATGCCTCTTCATTGGTGTAAAGTTAATTGCTTTTGGATATTAACCAAAGGATGAACAGCCAGCCTCATTTATGGTGTGTTGCCCTGCACCAATAATAGGCCCAAACCTATTTACCTCATGATAATTGTTTGATAGAGAGCAGTTGATGAGACTCTCCATGTAGGTCCAACGTGCTTAACCTTTGTAAGTGTTCTGAACTAAGGTTTCATGCACTTGTTATCTAATCCCTCATTTTCGCACCAACCTCAGGTGGCTCAGTTAGCTCAAGTTCAAGTTTATTTATCATCGGATTTTACAAGTATATCCTGGTGAAACAGCATTCTCCAGTCATCAGTGCAACACACTGCAAACACAGGTACAAATATAAACACATAAAGACAAATAGTACATACATACAGTAATTGAATACAAATATTAAAATAAGTAATTATTATTGATAATTAAATAGTTAAGTCATGGAGAGTTTGTATGAGAAGTTCCTCAGTTGTTCAGCATTCTCACTGCTCATGGAAAGAAGCTGTTTCTCAACCTGGTTGAGAAACCTGCTTCTGTATCTCTTTCCCGACTGTAGCTCAAAGATGCTGTGTACAGGATGGTAGTGGGTCCTCACTGATTTTGCCAGCCCTCTCTAGACAACGACCATGGTAGATCCCATTGATAGGGGTAGGGCGACCCCAGTGATCCTCTCTGTTGCCCCTATGGTCCTGTGGATTAACCTCCGATCTGATGCTCTACAGCAACATTCCACGAGATTTTCCACCTCTTCTCTGTAATGCAATTCATCATTGTTGCCGATGAGATCAACTACTTCATCTGCAAACTTGATGGCTCTGAAGGAACTGTATCTGCATTGTAACAGTAACAGGAACAGTAGTAGGCTGAGCACACAGCTCTGATGTATGCCAGCGCACAGGGTGATGATACTTCACATTCTGCTGCCGACCCAGACAGACTATGGTCTTTCCGTTAGGAAGTCCAGAATCCAGTTGTAGAGAGTGGTGTTGATTCTCAGTGAGAACAGCTTCTCCACCAGCCTCTGGGATATGATCATATTAAACTCCAAGTTGAAGTTAATGAACAGCAGCCTGGTGTATGAGGCATCATTCTCCAGGTGGGATAGGATGGTGGAGGAACAAGGCCTTAGCATCATCAGTCAAGTAGTTCCATGAAATTGGTCCAGCATTTCTGGAAAGGGTGCTTTGATGTGTTCCATCACCAAAGTATTTTTCATAATGGCGGAGGTCAGTGCCACAGGGCGATAGTCACTGAGGCCTGTTACTGTTGCCCACTTTGGTACTGGGATGATGGTGGCTGTCTTGAAACCTGCAAGGATGATGGATTGCTGCAGTGATGTTTTGAATATGTCTGTAAAGGCTTCCATTAATTGGTCTGCACAGTCCTTCATTACCTGACCAGGTATATTGTCTCATCCCATTGCCTTGTGTGAGTTCACCTTGGATAGAGTTTTCCTCATCTCGGCCATGGCAATGCAAGGGTCCCATTCATCAGGAGGACATGGAGATTTCTTTGGTGTCAGCGAACCATGCATTGAAGATGTTCAGCCTGTCCAGAAGGGAGACGTCATTGTCTTTGACTCACAAGGTTATATTGTGGTCAATGGTCTTGATCCCTTGTCAAAAGCTTCTTGTATCACCGATGTGGCACATCTGACTATGAATCTTCTGTATGTACCCGCACTTTGCCTTCAGGATTGCATGGGTGTGTTCAGCCCTGGCTGTTCATAGTGCCATCTTGTCTCCTGTCCTGAAGGCAGCTTTATGAGCTAGGACCTCTGTATCCAGAAGTGTATGGACCTCTGTATCCAACCATGGTTTCTGTTAGCCTTGGTTTTGCATCATTTGACCTCCATGACATCCTTGATGCACTTGCTAATGAAGCCAGTCACTGTGCTTGCGTACTCTTCGATGTTTATCTGACCTTTCTAGGTGGCCGCCTCAACATGAACTTCACTTGAATAATAGATTTGAGATTCTCTGATGATCAGGATCCATAAGACCCTTTGAATAGCATGAGGTTTTGGCTTCCACTGCCTGAGATTAATTATCTCTTGCTTTGTGGGACAGTTCCATGGTGAGGTCACCAATTCGATTGGACTCATGGCCAGCAAAGGGGGAAACACAAGGCATGGCCCAGATCAGATATAATACAGACAAATATTGTCAAACCTTCAACCACTGTGGGCAAAATTACAGCAGGTGTCAGCAATAATCATCCCTGAAATTTTCAATCTCCACTTTCTTCATTGTCCCATTTTTTAATTGGTTTAATTACAAGTTCAGTCTATTTATGGCATTAATCTGCAGGTACCGTATGTACTTGTGACTTGTGTAATCGTCAATACCATGTAATGGTCGACTCCTCCCAAACCCCCCACCCCACTTTTAGGCTCCCAAATCAGGTGTTTTTGTATGACCTGTGTAAAAGTTGCCTCCCCCACAATTTTTTGCCCCGACTTCCCACCATTTGAGCTCCTAAACATGGATTCTCGCCCTAGCTGCCTGCGCATCAAAATCCCAATGCCACAGCCACCTGCCCATCCAAGTTCTTGATATCATGGCCTCCCATGCATCTGAACTCCCGACGCTCGGTCTCCTGCACATCAGAACTCCTGATGCTCCAACCATGCACTTACCACCTGGTCCCAGCCAAGCGAGCTCCAGGCGCCTTGAACATCACAGGTACTTCAAGAGGTCAAAAGTTTGACCCGTGTAAAAGTCAACTCCTGTCCCTCAACTTTTTGGCCCGATAAAATAGTCCAAAAAATTCAACGATTACATGAGTATATTTGGTACTTTACATGTCTATGAGCTTGGAATTTCTCTACAAGCAAATGGATTTTTAAATCTGGTTTGCTGATCCAGAAATCAGTAAGTGATCCTAAAAACTGTCATTAATATAATTTAATATCTATCCCCATACATAGTTTTAATTTACTTTTAAGTTATTTTTGTTTCTGAATACTAAATATATATATTTCCAATAATGACACTATTTTCCTTTCAATCTTTCCTGTGGAACAATGAAGTGTAATGGGTCATGTGACAATATTGACAGCAAATTTGGAAAGCTAGTGCTGCAGAAGATGCACACTTTCTCCACTTTAATTGATCTGGTTTGAACCAAGGTCATGGAATGTACTGTTCACATGCAATGACATTATCAGGCACGAGAGGTTCATTCCTAATGGAGTCAGGCATGCAATGAAAATTGCTTTTCAGGGTTGAGCTAATTGGTTGCTAATGAGGAACGGAGGCACTACAGCCCTCCAGAAATTCCACTGGCTTATCTCTGGTGGCAGCAAATGATTAGATAGTCCTGGTGGAGAGCTACTGATGAATTTGTATTCTGTGTGGAAATTCTTTCCTTCCAAATAAGCAGTTGATAACTGACGTGAAGCACACCCTCTGGCATATGAGTAATTTCTGAAGTATTGTGATCCAGGTATGGTCTGGATTGTAGTTCCACTTTAGAGTAACCAAAGCAAGACAGAGTCACATTTGAGAGATCTATATTACTCTCTGGTCAGCAAAAATTTGGATCTGTGTAAGAATCTTGTTCACCTCACTGGCATCCAAACTGCAAATAATAGAAAATGTAATGGCACCTTCAAATTAGACCAAGGAATGATCAGATGGTTAAAGAATGAAAAGCATAATTGATTTACTTTCCACCTGTATCTGTTTCAGAATTGTAACTGTAGTACAATTTCAGTGTTGCTAAGGTGACACAATAATTATTTACAAACAAAGAATATGATGGGGAATCAGTAAATGGACCCGGAAATAATATATCAAAATAAAAACCACATGTGGGTAACATTTTCTGTTTGTTTCTTAGCATTTCCATGGTAGTACAGAGAATGTGGTACTTGTTATACATGCTCAGCAAGTTCATAAAAAAACATTAAGTGCCAAATATATTTAACCGCTAATGTCCTGATCAGGCTTTGTAATCTTTATACTAAGCATAGAACACTATAGCACAGTACAGGCCCTTCAGACCTCAATGCTGTGCCGACCCATATATTCCTTAAAAAAGGACTAAATCCTCCCTACCCCATAACCTTCTATTTTTCTTTCATCCATGTACCTGTCTAAGAGTCTTTTTAATGTCCCTAATATTTCAGCCCCAACCACCATATGTGGCAAGGCATTCCAGGCACCCACAACTCTCTGTGTAAAAAAACTTACCCCTGATGTCTCCCCTAAACATCCCTCCCTTAACTTTGTACATATGTCCTCTGGCATTTGCTATTCCTGCCCTGGGAAGCAGGTGCTGGCTGTCCATCTTATTATATATGCCTCTCATAATTTTGTAGACCTCTATCAAATTTCCTATCATTCCTCTGCACTCCAAAGAGAAAAGTCCCACCTCTGTTAACCTTGCCTCATAAGACTTGTTTTCCAATCCAGGCAACATCCTGGTAAATCTCCTCTGCACCCTCTCCATAGCTTCCACATCCTTCCTATAATGAGGTGACCAGAACTGAACACAATACTCTAAGGTGGTCTTACTAGGGTTGCAACATGACCTCTCTACTCCTGAACTCAATGCCTCTATTAATGAAGCCAAGCATCCCATAGGCCTTCTTAACTATCCTATTAGCCTATGCAGTGACTAGAGGGTTGTATGGATTTGAATCCCAAGATCCCTCTGTTCCACACTCTTAATTAACTGACCATTAATCCTGTACTTAGCCTTTTGGTTTGTCCTTCAAAAATGCTTCACCTCACACTTATCTGAATTGAACTTTATCCTCTTGTATCCTTCAACAACCTTCAGCTCCATGTACAACTCCTCCAACCTTGGTGCCATCTGCAAAACCTACTGACCCATCCTTCTGCCTCTTCATCTAGGTCATTTATAAAAATCACTAAGAGCAGGGGTCCCAGATCTGATATTTGCAGCACTCCACTAGTCACTGACCTTCAGGCAGAATACTTTCCTTCCACTACTACTCTCTGCTTTCTTCCTGCAAGCCAATTTTTTATCCACACAACTAAAATTCCATGCCCCATGACTTTCTAGATGAATCTTTTGTGGGGCACCTTGTCAAATGTAAAATCAATGTAGACCATATCTACCATCCTCATCAATTTCTTTTGTTACCTCATCAAAACCTCAATTAGGCTCATGAGGCACGACCTTCCCTTCAGGAATCCATGCTGACTATCCTTGAGTAGACTCTACTTCTCCAAATACTCATAGATCCTATCCTTAAGAATCCTCTCCAATAGTTTGCACACCACTGACATAAGACTCACCGGTCTATAATTCCCAGGATTCTCCCTATTACTTTTTTTAAACAAGAAGACTACATTTGCCATTCTGCAATTCTCCAGCACCTCCCCCTGTGACCAAAGAGTACCCAAAGATCATACCCCAGCTATCTTTTCTCTCACTTCCCACAGCAACCTGGGGTGTATCGTGTCTGGCCCCAGGGACTTACGTTTTAAAAAAGATCCAACACTTCCTTAATCTCCACATTGTCCAGCACCACAGGCCTGTTCATTTTCGACCTCACCTTAATCCAGGTCCTTTTTGTGGTGGTACACCACTGGCCTATTGCAGGGGGAAACCTCTGTACCTGCAGGAGTGTAAGGGGACAAGACAACACCTGGCCGGCTGTCAATCAGTCGGCCTGAATGGATCAAGCCCCACCCGGTCGGGTGTCAATCACCCTCCGGGATATAAGCCTGCGCCGCCGGCCTCCTGAGGCCTCACTCAGAGTTGCTGCAGCCGCAGCCAGCCTGGCTCTGCGGAAGTCTTTGTGGATTAAAGCCTGTTGTACAGTCTTTACCTTGTGTGTGTCTGATTCTGTCTAACAGTGGACCACACTTTTCTCTTGTGAATACTGAGGCAAAGTATTCATTTAGGACCTCTCCAACAACCTCTGCCTCCAGGCATGTTTTGCCTCCTTTATCCTTTTGCGGCTGCACCTTCATTCTGTTCTTCATGTACGCATAGAATGGCTTGGGGGGTTTCTCCTTAACCTTACTTACCAAGGCCTTCTCATTCCCCCTTTGAGCTCTCCAAAGTCATTTTAAGCTCCTTCCTGGCTACCATTTACTTCTCATGAGTCCTTCCTGTCTCCTGCTTCCTATATCTAACATTTGCTTCCTTCTTCCATTTGATTAGTTGCCTCACCTGTTTCATCAGGCACAGTTCCCTTTTCCTACCATCTTTTCCTTGTCCCAGTGGGATAAACCTATCCTGAATCCAGCACAAGTGGTCCCTAAACTTCCTCCATATTACTTCTGGGCTTTCTCTCTTGAACATCTGCTTCCAATTTATTCTCGCTAGATCCTGCCACATCCCTTCATAATTACCCCCTCCCCAGTTAATCATTTTCCCAGTTTGACTGTTTTTATCCTTTTCCATAGCTATGTTGAAGCTAAGGAAGCAAAATGCTACCCCACTGAGAGGTCCGGCACCTGACCACATTCATTACCCAGAACTCGATCCAGTATGGCCTTTCCTCTAGTCGACTGGTCCACATACTGTACCAGGAATCCTTCTTGAACACATTTGACAAATTCAGCTCCATTCTGGAGCCAGTCGGTGCCAGTCAATATTAGTGAAGTTGAAATCACCCATAACTACATCCCTGTATTTCCCACACCATTCCAAATTCTGCCTGCTTATCTGCTCCTTGGTGTTCTGAGAGCTATTTGGGGGCCTATAGATTATTCCCAGTACAGTGATAACTCCCTTCCTCTTTCTGACTTCCATCCACACCAAGTCAGTGGACATTGCCCCTGCAGCATCCTCCCTTTCAATAGCTGTGATACTATCCCTGACCAATAATGCTACTCTACACCCTTTTCTACCTTCCATCCTATTTTTAAAAAAAACACTTAAACCCAAGTACCTGCATCAGTCAATCTTGCCCTTCCTTCAGCCAATTTTCAATAATGGCCACAACATCATAGTTCCACTTACTGATCCATACTCATCCCCTTTATTCCTAATACTCCTAGCGTTGAAGTAGACACATTTCAAGTTCTCTAAATAGCTATCTTTATATGTTGTCACCTGTCTGTCCTTCCTCACCAACTCAGAGCCCATAGCATCAAGTTTTTGTCCTTCAACCCTAATCTCTGTACTCACATTCTGATTCCCACACCCCTGCCAAACTAATTTAAACCCTCCCAAACAGATCTAGAAAACCTGCCTGCCAGGATATTGGACCCTTTTTTCAGTTCAGGGGCAGCCTGTCCTTTTTGTACTGGTCAGATCTCTTCCCCAAAAGAGATCCCAATGATCCAGAAATCTGAACCCCTGCCCCCTGCACCTTCAGCCACACATTCATCTGCCACAACATCCTGCTCCTACCAGCTCTAGCATGTGGCACAGGCAGCAATTCTGAGATTACCACCCTTGTGGTCCTGCTTTTTAACTTCTTTCCTAACTCCCTATATTCCCTCCCCATTGCCTCAACCCTACTCCTATCAATGCCATTGGTCCCCATGAGGATCATGACATCTGGCTGCTCCCCCTCTCCCTCCAAAATGCTATGAACTCGATCAGAGACATCCTTGACCCTGGCACCTGGGGACCAACATACCATCTGGGAGCCATAATCTCATTCACCAAATATCTTATCTGCTCTCCTAACCAATGACTCTCCAATTACCATAGGTCTCCTCTTCTCCCCCTTCCCTTCTGAGTGAGGGGCCAGAGATGTGACCACCATGACTTGTCCTTGGTAGATTGTCCACCCCAACAATATCCAAAACATTATACTTGTTGAAGGGAAAGGCCACAGGGGTGCTCTGTACTCTCTGCCTCTTCCCCTTCCCTCTCCTAACAGTCACCCTGTTACCTGTCTCCTGACTTTTAGGGGTGATTGTCTCCCTGAAGCCCCTCTCTATCACTGCCTCTACCTCCTGAAATATCCTGAGTTCATCCTGCTCCAGCTTCAGTTCCTTAACATAGTCTCCCAGGAGCTGCAGCTGGATGCACCTCTTGCAGGTATAGTCATCAGGGATAATTGTGCTATCTCAGATGTCCCACATCTTGCAATTGGAGTATTTGACTGCCCTGGCTGCTGTCTCCATTAACCCTTCCTATTTTAACTTCAATGATCTTACCTTAACGGAATCAAACTCGTCCTCAGCCTCCACTCGCCAAAACTTTGTGAGCCAAAGCCTCTAAGCCCCAATCCTACGCTGAGCCATTCACACACTGGCTGCACTCCACTGGCCGCTCCACTTGAGCAGTACTTTTTTTTCTCTGTTGCAGTAATTCCAATTTGTGGTTTCTCTTATTCCATCTTCCTGTATGCGGTGGAATAGAAAAATATTCTTGTCTCAGCACTGAAAGATCTGTATTCAGTCTGAGAAGATGTGGAAAATGTTGCTTAGGAAATTATTCCATAAACACGAGATCTAACATGGAAGCAGAACATTGGCAGGATGTAAAGAATACAGAAATATCACACAGGAATGTAAAACACTAAGGGAAGTTTGCTCTGCTTTGTGTGCGATAAAGATTTGATGAACCCTGCAGGTAAAGAATTAGCATTAGACAATAAGATCGAAACCAAGGCTGCATAAACTCAAAGGTGCCTGATATATCTTAGAAATAAAACCTCAGAGACATCACCTTAATTATGTAAGGACTGAAACTTAAATGATATTAACTGTTTGATGAGATTAACTGTTAATGGGATTAACTGTAATTAATTTACATTTCTAAGAAACACAAAGACATGCTAAGGAGAAACAGGAACAATCCACCTCAAAACAACCCAACCTGTGTAAGAAACTTGTGAAAAATGCACTGCCAAAAAAGACAATAAAATGCTGTATACTTTGAGTAAAGCTCAGTGCAGGGAGCGAGTGACACTGTCCACTCTTCTTTATACCCCTGTTCCCACTAGTGTAATATAATTAAGTTGGTTGTATGATCAGTGGAAAACTGAGGTCCTCCATCAGCCAGCTCCCCACCATGACTACCAGCCCCCCCACATCTCCATCGGGCACACAAAACTCAAAACGGTCAACCAGTTTACCTATCTCGGCTGCACCATTTCATCAGATGCAAGGATCGACAAAGAGATAGACAACAGACTCGCCAAGGCAAATAGCGCCTTTGGAAGACTACACAAAAGAGTCTGGAAAAACAACCAACTGAAAAACCTCACAAAGATAAGCGTATACAGAGCCGTTGTCATACCCACACTCCTGTTCGGCTCCGAATCATGCGTCCTCTACCGGCACCACCTACGGCTCCTAGAACGCTTCCACCAGCGTTGTCTCCGCTCCATCCTCAACATCCATTGGAGCGCTTTCATCCCTATCGTCGAAGTACTCGAGATGGCAGAGGTCGACAGCATCGAGTCCACGCTGCTGAAGATCCAGCTGCGCTGGATGGGTCACGTCTCCAGAATGGAGGACCATCGCCTTCCCAAGATCGTGTTATATGGCGAGCTCTCCACTGGCCACCGTGACAGAGGTGCACCAAAGAAAAGGTACAAGGACTGCCTAAAGAAATCTCTTGGTGCCTGCCACATTGACCACTGCCAGTGGGCTGATAATGCCTCAAACCGTGCATCTTGGCGCCTCACAGTTTGGCGGGCAGCAACCTCCTTTGAAGAAGACCGCAGAGCCCACCTCACTGACAAAAGGCAAAGGAGGAAAAACCCAACACCCAACCCCAACCAACCAATTTTCCCTTGCAACCGCTGCAATCGTGTCTGCCTGTCCCGCATCGGACTTGTCAGCCACAAACGAGCCTGCAGCTGACGTGGACTTTTTACCCCCTCCATAAATCTTCGTCCGCGAAGCCAAGCCAAAGATGATCAGTGGTTCTGCAGTCTATCTTGTTACAGTGCAGGCTAACAATCACAAAATGGCATTTGGACTCAATCCTTGCTTCTTCTAGGTCCTTTCCTGTCATTGAAACTCAGCATTCCTGATGGCTACTGAATAGTGAGTGATCTGTCTGATTTGGAGTCTAACCTCTGCAGACTTGGTCTTTAATGACCACATCTGACACCTTTGTATGTGCACTTTCTGGAATTGAATATTTTTGGAGAAGTGATAAAGATTATTCCTACTTTTATCACTGTTCACTTGGCATGTACCGGTAATTATCCATCCATTGGAGACTCATTGGTTAGGAGAGTAGATAAGACATTTGGTGAATGAGATTGTGGCTCCCTGATGGTATGTTGGTCCCCAGGTGCCAGGGTCAAGGATGTCTCTGATCGAGTTCATCACATTCTGGAGGGGGAGGGGTTGCAGCCAGATGTCATGGTCCTTGTGGGGACCAATAACATAGATAGGAGTTGGGGTGATGCAATGAGGAGGGAATATAGGGAGTTAGGAAATCTGAGTCATAGATGTGGAAATTGTATGGTCATCTGCAACATGGGAGCTGTCAGAATAGCAAGTGCTCAAAACCAAAGAACACTGAATGCTCATTTATAATTATGTCCAAATGGTGCTGATTTGGATGAATGCAAATGGCCGCTTTAACTTTCCTTTATCCAAAAGTTCAAATTTGAACATTTTAGCAGACATGGAATGGATTTTCTCCCTTATATTCCAGGCTGTTTTTCCAAATGGTTTCCTCTTTCCTTGACTTTGTGGCTCAAACTGCCAGAAATAGGCTCCATTTTAACTCAAGGCAGAAGTGGACAGGAATGATACTGGAATGTGAAAGAAGTTGTTTTTTTTGACAAGAAAGAATTAAATCCTATTGGACTTTCACCATTTTTCATTTTAATCCTTTTATGCCTTAATCATAGCCCTTTCCTTTCTTCTCCACTCCCTAGATTTTTTAAAAACGTTTTTATCTCTAACTCTTCCAAACTCTTATGAAAAGTTATTGACATTTTCTTGAATGGTGGGAGGAAACCGGAGCCCCCGGGAAAAACCCATGCAGACACAAGGTTAATTCCTTACTTCTCCTTATGGACAGTATGGAATTCAAACCCCAGTCCCGATTGCTGGCGCTGTAAAGGCTTAGTGCTAACTGCTACACCAACAGAGTGGCCCTAAATGAAACATACATGATTACTTTATTCAAAATGTTTGATTGGAAGTTAATTATTGATGGTTTACCAGAGTTAACGCTCTTGCTCTTTAAAGCAATACTATAACTCTTCTATCACTTAGAAAAGATACACCCTAAATTTAATGTAAACAACACATCTCCAATGGAGTACTCTGTACTATTCCTGGACTATCAGCCAAGATGACTGTGTTCAAATCTCTCCTCCCAGAACCTTCTGACAAGGGAAAAAGTGTGACCACTTAAGTACTGCAGACCAGTGCTGGATGTCCAAGTTTATATACTGTCAGTATGAATTAGGTAACCTGGTTAAATGACTATCGATCAGTGGCATTCACATTCACCGTGATGAAGTGTTCTGAGAGATTGGTGTTGAAGCATATCAACTGCTGTCTGAGCATCGACATGGATCCATTTCAAATTGCCTACCACAGCAACAGGTCGCAGATGCCATCTCACTGGCTCTACACAAAGCCCTGGAACACCTGGACAGCAAAGATGCATACATCAGGATGCCTTTTTTATTGACTTCAGTTCAACATTTAAAAAAAATCATTCTCTTAAATACCCACGTGTAATTAGATCCTGGATTCCCTCACCTTCAGACCACGATCGGTGAGGAATTGGTAAGAACATCTCCTCCACAATCTTCATCATCACTGGAGCACTACAGCTCTACTTGCTTTACACCTTGGAATGTGTGGCTCAGTATGACAACAATACCATCTACAAACTTGCTGACGATACCACAGCAGAGGATTGTATAAAAAGGAGCAATGAGTCAGTATACAGGAGGGAGATTGAAAACTTGGTGGAAGAGTGCACTGACAACAACCTCATATGCAATGTTACCAAAACCAAGGAGCTGATTGATGACTTTAGGAGGGGAAAACTGGAGGTGTATTAACCAGTAATCATTGGGGATCAAAGAAATGGATACAGCCCAGTACATCACAGGAAAAACTCTCCCCACCATCAAGAAAATCTACATGGAATGTGGCCACTGGAGAGCAGCAGTAATCTTCAAGGATCCACATCACCCGGGACATGCTCTGTTCTTGCTGCTGCCATTACGAAAGAGATATGGGTGCCTCAAGACTCGCACCACCAGGCTGGGGAATAGTTGCTACCTCTCCACCTCCTAGACAACCAACTCAATCAGAGACTCATTTAAGGACTCTAACTTTGCACATTATTTATTTATTTCTGTTTTGCACAGTTTGTTTACATTTCATTCTTGGTTTATATATCTTTTAATTTTAATTTTAATTGAATTTTTAATTTAGACAAACAACATGGCACAGGCCCTTTTGGCTCATGAGCCTGTGCCACCCATTTTAACCCAATTAACCTACAACCCCTGGTACATTTTGAACAGTGGGAGGAAACCAGAGCCCCACGCAGAGAAAACCCACGCAGCCACAGGGAGAAATTACAAGCTCCATACAGACAACATGGGATTTGATCCCCAGTCCTGATCACTGGTGCTGTAACAGCATTGAGGTAACCGCTACGCTACCCATGATGCCCTTGAGTACAGTTTTGCTGCATCCCAATAAGTTGAAATTCTGCTTGACCCACAGGATAAAAAAAAATCTCAGGTTTGTATGTATGTATTCTGACAATAAATTAGGATCACAGAAACCTATTGGTTACCTACTGTAATACAGAGGATCACATGTGTCACATGACCCTACCAGTGGATACCCAGTGTTAGGTCTGCTTTGTTCATGAATGAGTGAGACAAACACCAGGCTGAGTCGAAATCAGGGTTCTTTGTTTTTTAGCCCCTTTAATTATCTAACCCATAGACTCTCCAGGTGATTCCACTATAAAGCCCACCATGTATCGGACATCAGCCTCGTTATTTGTTCTTCCCCTGGGACAAATCCCAGCTCCACTCCAGGTTTTGAACCTTTGGCGACATTGGAGAGTCATTGGTAAAGTGTGCGCTGACAATGGGTTGGGAGCTGTAGTATTGGGTATGTAGAAATCACTCTTCCTAGTTTAGTTAAGGGCCATTCCTGCATTGTATCAAGGGGTGGCAGGTATTGTAGTTTGTTATTTGATTATAAAGCTATCTCTCTGCAGTTGGCTATGAGTATCAGGTAGTTGTCGAATCCAATATGATTATATGGCGCGGGTGTGTCTTTCTTTTATCAGTGTTGCGACTTCCCCATGGGTATGAATAAAGATCACTGTTTCAATTAGCCTGTGTTCAGACTCGCTGCCCTTGGGACCCGTCGAACTTGTTTTTCCTCACATTACACCTACCTAATCAGGATTTTTAAAAAAATTGTGGTAAGTTGTGCTCTTTGAAATTTGGGAGGATATGAACTATTTATTAATTAATTTTTCTACAAAAAGTTGCTTACCTTAGTATGTAAAGGTAATGAAATCATGCATGTTAAATGTGACATTAGGCAGTGTGGTGGATTAAAGGGAGATTGGTCATATTTGATGAAGTAAGTAGATATATGCCTGATTTCAGAAATAAATAGGTTAAAAGCATTAAACTCAGGCAGACACATGACATATCAGAAAGAAAAATATTATAACCATTCTGTCAAAATACATTAAATGTAATATTTAAAATAATTTAGACCTACAGCCTGGTAACAGGACCTTCCAGCTCACGAGCCCATGCCGCCCAATTATACCCAATTGACCTAAAAACCCTGTATTTTGAATGATGGGAGGAAATCGGAGCCTCTGGGGAAAACTCATGCAGACATTGGGAGAATGTACAAACTCCTTACACACAGCACAGGATTCAAACCCTTGTCTCAATCGCTGGCGCTATAACAACATTGTGTTAACTGCTATGCTAACTGTGGTGTTTAGGACATTTTTTATAAATAAAGGTTTATAAAAGGGAAATAGATCAGTTTTGCTTGAAACTTTTATTGAACTTATTATATATTGTAAATAGAAACATAGAATCCATCAACAAGTTAATTTCTCTGGCAATCTCTCAGTGATTCTACACTACTTTTCATGTTTTATAGCTAATTACCTCAGAATGTTAACATCACAATTTGACTCTACTTTTTATTTTACCTTTCTTTGATCTGTTTCTTTCTAAAAGTAATTTTGCTTTTCCAACACAACATCGGATGCATTCTTAGTGACGGAATCTAATGATAACATTCTGTACAACATTGTGAGCATTTTGTTCTGCACTAATTAATACACAAACTGTAATCTTTAAAAACAGTCAGATGGTTGAACTGAAATACCATGCTGCAATAAAAATAATTTGCATTATTTTATTAATTCTACAACAAGTCAAATTTAACAGAGGCATTCATCAAACCAAAATGGTCAACGCAAACTCCATGGTGCATCTTTCAGGTGTAGAACAATTTCCAAAGTCATGAATTGCCCCTATCTGTTCTCTCAGGTGAACATAAAAATGACAGGATATCATTTCAAGGAGGGAAGATTGCATTTTGCTCTTTTTGGAAGGTTACTGTTACATAGATGAGATTTCAAAATTATTGCCTTGAGATGCTGTTAAAAGTTTGTAAAGGTCACTATGACCCAACCTGATTTTTGTGGCTTTAACTATCAAATGCCCCACTCAAATAACATTACAGCAAACAAAGTTCAGGCCTTTAACATTAAAGAATTTGGGAGTAATAGGGCCCTCAACCATCTGTTGGTCTGCAGCACACAACTAAATTAATCCACTTTGCAGGCACCAGACAATTGTTGGGCCAATGTGATCAAATGAGAAGGAATTGTTTCCCATAAGGAACGTGTTCTTAATGAAAAATGTATTAGAACAGAGGAGAATGTATGCTCATAAAAAAAAGACCAAAATGTGATCTGCATACATTTTATGTAACAGCAGGCATTTCACTGTGTTAATGTGAATTAAGTGAAAAATGTTCTGTATTTTCCAGTTACTATTGCTTTAATACTGAGACCAACTCCTTAAAATAATGGATTACCGCTTACTTTAATGTAACATGGAACATTCCATGTTGTGACTATGCAAACATTTGAAGAGATGGGGTAATATATCACACTGTATACAATACATGTACCTTCATATGATAATCACCCACATGCTGCACCTTATTTGCATGAATTCAATAATCAATCAGCAATAATTCCCTCTCAGTTCTGCTTGTAGAGATTATTTACTGAAAAAGAATGTTCAGTTCAAAAGGTTTGTTTCTGCGATGACTGAATTTTAAAATGTACATCCCACAATAACCTTAATGGTCAACATAATGGTGTCAATCTCAGTGCTGCTAAAATAATTAAAGATATAGTTCAACTCTCCAATGACATTGAGTGATTTCACAACTTGAATCATATCCAGAATTGTTGTCTGTGCTAAATTAGCTGATCTTACTGAGTGGTGAACTGAGAATTTTCTAAGCTGTACATCTTGGATACAAATGAAAGAAGTTATTTTCAAAAACTTTGGTCACCAACCAGCCACATCTACAAGTTGCTTGGATTGTGAATGTCAAGGGAATGGTGTTTTGCCATGAATACACTCCCCATTACCCAAACCTGTGGCCAGTGGAACAATCCAGTGGTCTGTATGTTATGAAGTTGTTCAGCAAATAGGCCCTTCTGGCCACCTTGTCCATGCCTACCTATACTATTCCAACTTGCTTGCTTCAATTCCATATTCCTCCATTCCTTGCTCATTAAAGGATCTGTCAAGGAGCTTCCTAAGATTATTAAAGTTCTAGCCTCCAGCAGCTCCTCTGGGAGCCCATTCCAGAAACTAGTCTTTCTGTTTAAAAAAAAAGCGATGTTGATCAGCTTCAATCGATCCTTGCTTGTCCAAATGCAAATAAATCTCTCAGCATCCCTTCCAGTAATTTTCGCACTACTGATGGCTATAGACTCCTGGCATTTCCCTGCCACCCTTAAAAAAGTACATTAGCCATCCTTCAATCTTCCATTATGTCACCTGAGGCTAATGAAGATACAAAAGCTCTGCCAGGTCCTCAGCAAACTCCTCCCTTGCTTCCCGTAACATCCCAGGATACACCTGGTCAGGTCCTGAATATATATCCATCTTTACACATTTCAGGACTTCCACACCTTTTCCTTCATAATGTCAATATATTCCAGGGACATCACCATTCTCTCCTCTGAATTTATGGGCTCTGTGTTCTTTCCTACAATAAGTATAGACAAGAGGTATTCATTTAAGACCATGCCTATTTTCCTTGGCTCCACACGTAGATTACCTCATTCCTTATTGAGGACCTACCAGATGGCTACTAGTACCTAAGGAACTGTACTTCATTCTAAACAGTAGCCTTAATATGACATTTATGCTATCCTGTGATCCCAATGACAATGGTGCAGCAGGGATACTGGATTAGTCATTGTTTCCCATTTCCAAACGGTATTCCTCGAAATGATCGTTGCAGGCTGCTTGTGAATATCTATACACTCATAACAGAATGAGTACTATTGTGGGTAGAGTGAAACATGAAAGTCTGCAGATGCTTTGATTGCAGTATAAATACCCCAATATGATGGAGGAGCTCACTCACCCAGTCGTGCAGTGTCCATAAGAGACAAAGATATATTGCCAATGTTACAGGCCTGAGCCCTTCTTCAAGGAATAAGGAAAGAATAAGCCAAAAACAGGAAATCTCAGAATAGCCACAGTGCTGGCTGGAGGAGGAGTCCAGATCAACAAAAGGTGTTAATTGGATATGAAAAGGGGAGAGGTGATAATACCATTGTGGGTAAACAAGCAATCTGCAAATGCTGAAGGGAATTCAATGCACAAAAGTGCTGGAGAAATTCAGCAGATCATGAAGAATCCATGGAAAGCAAAAGGCAGTTGATGTTTGTTCCATCCTGCTGCTCTGGTTCTCTCTAATAATTGAATTGTTAGCTTGGCTCTGTAGATGTACCTACAATTTTCCCCTCTTTTGAATTACAAACTGGGGCTGCTTTGCCACCTGGCTTGTAATTCTCCTAAATTCTGCATTAGGAATGGTCAAAGAGGTTCAACTCTGGCCTGCTACTTCATTGGAATGCCTCCTTCTCGCACATCCCCAGAGCAGAGACCAATTCAAAATGGTCACAAATGCTCACAATTCCAAACCTTCATCATTTACAGTATTATCTAAAAACCTTGCACTTTGCACTTTAAATTAACACCACTACCAATGTCTATAACTATTCCTAAAATATCTTAAATGCTCAAAGCACACATTGTTCAGTAGCTAGTCCATCAAAATGCAATGAATAAATAATTTGAATATATTAAATTGGATCAAACAATGTTGTCTTTATGCTTTAATTCAGTGCATAATTTAGGACATTCTGAGGAAAACATTTGGGTGCTGCAGGCATGAAGATAACTTAACATAGAATATAGAAAATGACAGAGCAATACAGGCCCCTCAGCCCACGATGTTGTCCCGACCCATATATATCTACAAAAAAAAACAAAACCCTCCTTACCTCAAAACCCTCTGTTTTATTTTCATCCATGTGCTTGTCTAAGAGTCTCATAAATGCCCTGATTGTGCCACCCTCCACCACCATTCTTAGCAATGAATTCCAGACACCCACAACTGTGTGCAAAAAAAACTTTCCCCTAAAAACTTTCCTCCTTTCACTTTGTACAGACATCCATGAATGTTTGCTACTCCTATGCTAGGGAAAAAGGTGCTGATGTCTACCTTATCTAGGCCCCTTATCATCTTGCAGACCTATATTAAGTCACCTCGTACTTATTTGCTAACCTTGCCTCATAAAACACATTTTCCAATCCAGGCAACATCCTGGTAAATTGCCTCTTTACCCTCTCCATAGTTTCCACATCTATCCTATAATGAGGTGACCAGAACTGAACACAATATTCTAAGTATGGTCACACCAGAGATCTGTAGAACTGCAATATTACCTCATGACTCCTGAACTCAATCCCCAATTAATGAAGTCCTGCATGCTATAGGTCTTCTTAACTGTCATGTCAACCTACATGGTGACCTTGAGAGATATATGGATTTGGACCCCTCTGTTAAGTATTCGACCATTAAACCTGTACTCTGCCTTCAAGTTAAACTTCTTGCTTTTCAGTCATATAAACTTCTACCAGTATGATATATTGCAAACATAGTGTCAAACACTTCCTTTCCAAGTCATTGGTTTACTTCTTGAGGGGTGCTTTTGTCTGTCACCATGTGCACTCTGAATTTGTGAACATGATGAATCATTGGGACTGCTTGAGGAGTGGTCTGTGGCCAGAATGTTTTGACTTCCTGGATAACAGACTTGTGCATTCAGACAGAAAACAGAATATTGCAGAGGGTGCAAATTAAGATAAATTCTGACGACACCTGTGTTGCATATGGAAGTTAGCATTTGCAAAATAAAAGCTCTGGAAACTAATGTAAAACATTTTCCGTCAGGCTAATTAAAGTATCCTAAATTAGATCCAGTTTTTATTCATTAACACCAGCAGGAAAACAGAATTTAACAGTTCCATATGTGAAAGTCAAGAAAGTGGCTTTACATCATGGAATCCAAAATGCATGACAATGATAAAAATTAATGGGTGCTGCCCTGCATAAAAAAACTTATGCATGAAGGTTTGTAAAATACAAAGGCTTAGTTTCAAAAATAGCCATTAATTTTAATTAAACCACCTGAGAATTAACAACTATTGAGTTAATCTGCTATTATAACTTCTTGTTGTGAACTCATGTTATGAAATTATAGTAAAAGTGATAACATATGCAAATTCAATGCAAAACTTCTTAGATTTTGCAGTTTAACTGTAATCAGTTATACGTGGTACTAAAGTATCACAATAAGTTATTTAAATTATAATAATATTGCAAAGAATAATTGGGTAAATAGGCTTTGTGCAAGCTATACATCCTACACTTCAAGACCATGTTATGGAGGTCTTATGTTCCCAGACAATGGTCTGAATCATGATTTTCCATCATGTGAAGTGGCATCATCTGGGCATGCACCAAGAAATTGGAGTTGAAAAGAACATTTGTGTTATTTTTTTCATAAAAACTGTGAGAGCAATTCTATTCTGCACTTCAAATTTTTTGGGTGCTAATTTATGAATTCTTTAAGGGGGAAACTTCAATTACCCGAATAGCTATAATGGAGGAATCACCAGTACGTAGAACTAGACATTGCCCGTCATTACCATGTGACACTTTCGATTTGCAAGGTTCAAGTTTATTTATCATCCAATTGTGTGAGTACCACCTGACGAAAGAGCGTTCTCCGGTCCTCAGCGCAAAACACTGAAAACACACATGCAGACATAACACAGACAGACAATTCAAACACTGTCTTTGGGCATCGATGATTATTCCTTAAAAATGATTGAGCACATGAATTTGGTTCCATTATTTTTTTGACAGTTTCTTAACCCTATGTGCAAGTAAAATGATAATTAATTAAATATCAAATTGTAGTGGCACACATCTGTGTGAGCGAACCGGCCCTGCTTGTACCACCATGCTGGCGGGGCAGCTGTAGAAAGATGGTGCCGTCGGGGCTTGCTCATTGCCTCGTGGCTTAGGCCACACTTCGTGCTCCTGCAATGTGGTGACATCACCGCTACGCGGGGTGGAACTCCCGTTGGCCTTAAAGGGGCACGCGCGAAATTCAAATAAGCAGTTCAACTGAAACTACCACCGTGTTCAGTGGTGTATTTCTGTGTGTGTAGCAACCGCTACATTGGTGACCCTACAGAACCCAGATGTTATCTGGACTCCAAACATGGATTCATCGGCAATCAGTGCTGTCACCGTGAAACTCCCCCCCCCCCCCCCCCCCCCCACCCTTTGGACCCATCGATCTTGTACGTGGTTCGGGCAGGAGGACGTGCAGTTTCATCTCAGACAGATCATCTCTAACTCCACGATGTTCTTCCATGTGATGAGCGCCTTTGATGAAGAAACCGCAGCCAGAGTGGATGACCTGATCCACAATCCTCCAGAGGACCTTTGGTCTCTCCCGTCGGCAGTGCTCGGCCATGGAATCATAGTTCAGGGAGTCATTCAAGAGGGGGGAGTGAAGAGAAATGTAGTGATATTGGGATAGTACAGTCAGGGGAATAAATACTCTTCTGGCTGCCTCTCCCAGGTCTGTTTAACAGGCTGGAATCAATTTGAAACTGAAAACAGAACTGATCCAAGCAACTGCCTCAGCCTGTGTACCTTGTGCATTATCTTTAAGCAGATCTACCAATTGTATTCTAATATGTTGATGTTACTAGTTGCTTTAGATTGCCCTTTTTGCATCTATCTTCAAATACATTGAACTGGAGTTTTAGCAAAAAAATCTCAAAGTGACCTGAAACATCAAAACATGAAAATCTCAGCAATCAAATACTTGCAGTGATGACCCATAAGGCATTTTCTCAATCTTGGTTGAATCACCAAAATTTCTGTACAGGTACAGAATCTTTTATCTGAAACCCTTGGGACCAGACACTTTTTGGAATTTGGAATTTTTCAGATAATAGAATAATAGTAATGCGGGTACGTTAAGTAATTGCGCTGATTTCAGATTCGCACAAAACAAAGATACTCCAACTAGAATGATCTCTGGATGGTGGGGCGGGGCGTGAATGCAGCGGCAGTGCTAGATAGGCGGAGGGGGTTGCGACGGCCATCTGAGCTCCAGACGCCCCCTCAGCGGGACCTCGCCCCAGCAGTTCGCCAACTATAGCTCCCAATGCTCTGGCCGTCCACCTACTGGAGGTCCTGGTTCCCCTTCAGAGGACCCTCGCCCCAGCTGTCCACCCACTAGTGCTCCCGATGCCTCGACAGCCTGCCCATCTAAGCTCCCGGCTGTAGATCCTCGCCCTGGTTGCCCATCCATCTAAACCCTCAACGTCATGGCTACTCACCTATCTGAACCCCTGAAAACCCAGCTTCCTGCCCATCTGAACTCCTGACCGCAGATCCTCATGCCAACCTACTGCCCATCCAAGTTCCTGATTTGGACATTGGACAGCAAGTGTATATGGTGGTGCTGGATTGAGGGGGATTGTAGCAATGCTAGCGGCGGGGGGAAGGGGGTGAGGGCATTTGCAGTGTTGCTGGATGGGAGGGCTTCGGGCGTTGGGCTGTCTATGATGAATTGGCTATCTGTATACAGCGAATCCGAGGTTCTGGACTTGGATTTTCCGTTGGCATCTATAAAGTAAGGATTCCATAGGGATCCACTAATTACCAACACGGGATATTCAAGTGTGAATTGAGTGTGGGTCATGTCTGGGTCATGCCAAACATGAGCTTTGGTGTGCAGACGACATCCATGGAAAAAATGTTTGGTTTTCAGAGGTTTTGGTTTTTAGAATTTCGGATAAAAGATTATGCACCTGTATTTTCATTTTCAGATTTCATTGGTAGCCTTGTAACATTTCAGCAAATAAATAGCTCCCTGTCTCTGAAAGGGGCTTTTGCCATCAAAAGGCATAGTTCAAACTGGGACTGACTTCAAAACATAGATGATCAAGTTTGCCCATTTGTTTGGGTTCCTGAAGTTCTGTGCCTGCCAGTACATTAAGTCTCTGCCTTCTGTGTTAGGAAGGAACTCCGTTATCATCTTTGAGGCAAAGTACAGATTCCTGCACGTGTCTTATATTTCAGTTCTGCCTTTGGAATCCTGGTCCACACCTTTGCTACTCAATGGGGGAAAAAATAGATATACCCATTCATACTTGCCAATGGTAATGGTATATGATAATTTGTGAATATTAAATCACGAACAGGCAAATTTACTTAACTAGGTAGAAATTATTCTTGATAATTTATCAAATACTATAGGAGTAGACTGCCATCTTGTGAGATGATGTGTTAGTTTCAAAGTGAGAACTCCTTGCAGTATACTTAAATTTAAACATGTGGCTTTGCTTTTTATGTTATTTGGTGTAATTTAGCTCTCAGCTGCTGAACGGGCAGGAATATATGCAGAACAATATCTAGGAAACAGTAACCTATTTTCTTCCTGAGCTTAACATTTAAAAATCATTATCTTGCAGAATTTTTTGATATGGAACTGATTATCTCAATTTTCTTCTTGGAGACCAGTTGTAAAATTATAGAGTTATCCAGCATGGAAAGTTTGGCCCAACTCATCCTGATTAACCAAGCTGCCCATGGCATTGCCAGCATTTGACCCTTTATTATCCATCTACCTGTTCAACAAGGCATTTTAAAAAATATGACAATATGTCTTTTATATGTCATAAATTTTACCTGCTTCCACCACATCCTCTGGTAGCTTCTTCTGTATAAGAAAGGGCTCTGTGGGGAAAAAAATCCCCTCAGGACCTTTTTAAATCTTTCCCCTCTTATCTTAAATGTATGCGTTCTAATTTTAGATTCTCCTACCCTGTGGAAAAGACAGTGACTATTCATATTTTCTATATCCCTTGCTTTTATATGGTGACTCCTCAGCTTCCCAAACGTTTGTATCTATAGCCGTTCCTTCTAACTCACACCCTGGCAACATCCAAGTCAATCTTGTATGCATCTTTTCCAGTTTAATGACATTCAGGTAACCAGAAATGAAAGTAGTGTTCCAAATGTGGCCTTACCAACATCTTGTACAACTGTTACATGACAACTGACTCCTGTACTCGATACCCTGACCAAATGCCTTCCTCACCATTCCGTCTTCCCAAGGCTCTGATAGCTCAGTGGTTAGAGCACTAGTCTTGTAAACTGGGGTTGTGAGTTTATTCCTCGCTGAGGCCTTATTTCTGTGAGGGGCGCTGGACAAAGTGGTGACTCTCTGTCTTCCTTACAGTAGACAAAATTAAAGAATTTCATGTATGTTACATTCCAAATGTAGAATTACACGACAATAATGGAACCTTTGCCTTTTCTTATGTAGTTACTTTCAGGGAACTATGTACCTGAACCCTAGGTCTCTCTGTTCCTCAACACTCAGCAAGGTCCTATCATTATTGTGTAAGTTCTGCCCTGGTTTGATTTGCCAAATGCAACAGTTTGAATTTACTCAAATTAATCTGTCTGTCATTTCTCAGCCTGTTGATTCAGTTAATATCCTGTGGTAATCTTCCTCATTGTAATATTCCTACGAGTAGTCAAAATTTGAGTGACTAAGTATCTAAGAAATAAGCAAACATAAAA
Organism: Narcine bancroftii; assembly: GCF_036971445.1. Taxonomy (NCBI): domain Eukaryota; kingdom Metazoa; phylum Chordata; class Chondrichthyes; order Torpediniformes; family Narcinidae; genus Narcine; species Narcine bancroftii. The sequence goes on along the minus strand of NC_091477.1, from coordinate 93,913,106 downwards.
TTATGATTTCAGGGCAATATCTAGAAATATTGCTATAGATTTTTAGCCAAAAGATTTGGAAATCCATGTTTAGAACAACTCCACATTTCTAAAAATGACAGCTATCAAGTTCAATTATGGTTCAAGCTATTTGAGTCTTAATTCATTAATCCAAAACAGTGCTCGTGTCCAAATTATTCTCAACTTATTTCACATCCTTTATTTTTATCTGACAAACAATTCTACAATTTTTAAATTTTTTAAAATTTTTCACACTAACCAAACTACACACAAACATTTCCCTCTTGAATATACACAGTGTAATTTTCTCCCCTTTTTCCGCCCTCCCTTCCCTCTCTCCTTCAACCCCCCCCTCCCCACCCACTGAATGTTCAACCTATATGATACATTAAACCCATTAAACAATGTCATCACGTAATGAAAATAAACAAGAAATTTGTGTCTTCTACTTTTACATACTGGGTCAGTACATTTTGTCTTCTTCTCCTTCGGTCATTTTAGGCGGTGGAGATCCGCAGTAGGACTTCTCTGTTGTGTTCCATGTACGGTTCCCAAATTTGTTCGAATACTGTAATGTTATTTCTTAAATTATATGTTATTTTTTCCCAATGGAATACATTTATTCATTTCTATGTACCATTGCTGTATTCTCAGGCTATCTTATAATTTCCAGGTTGACATAATAAATTTTTTTGCTACAGCTAAGGCTATCATAATAAATCTTTTTTGTGCTCCATCCAAATCGAGTCCAATTTCTTTACTTCTTATATTACTTAGAAGGAAGATCTCTGGATTTTTTGGTATGTTGCTTTTTGAGATTTTATTTAATACCTGGTTTAGATCTTCCCAAAACTTTTCCACTTTCTCACATGCCCAAATTGCATGTACTGTTGTTCCCGTTTCCTTCTTACAATGAAAACATCTGTCTGATATTGTTTGGTCCCATTTATTTAACTTTTGGGGCATGATGTAACCCTGTGTAACCAATTATATTATATCATGCTTAACCTCGTGTTTATTGTATTTCTCATAGTTCCGGAGCATAGCTTTTCCCATGTTTCATTCTTTATCTTTATGTTTAGATCTTGTTCCCATTTTTGTTTGGGTTTACAGCTTGTTTCCTCGTTCTCTTTCTCTTGCAGTTTGATGTACATGTTTGTTATAAATCTTTTAATTATTATTGTGTCTGTAATCACATATTCAAAATTGCTTCCTTCTGGTAACCTCAGTCTGCTTCCCAATTTGTCCTTCAAGAAGGTTTTCAATTGGTGGTATTCAAACATTGTACCGTGAGTTATACCATATTTGTCCTTCATTTGTTCAAAAGATAATCATTTATTTCCTGAAAAACAATTTTCTATTCTTTTGATCCCTTTCTCTTCCATTCTCTAAAGGAAAGGAAAGGTTATCTATTGTGAAAGGGATTAGTTGATTTTGCGTCAATATTAATTTTGGTAGTTGATAATTTGTTTTATTCTTTTCTATGTGAATCTTCTTCCAAATGTTGAGCAGATGGTACAATACTAGTGAATTCCTATGTTGCACCAGCTTTTCATCCCACTTATATAGTATATGTTCAGGTACCTTCTCCCCTATTTTATCTAGCTCTAATCTGGTCCAATCTGTTTTTTCCCTTGTTTGATAAAAATCTGATAGGTATCTTAATTGTGCTGCTTTATAATAATTCTTAAAGTTTGGTAGCTGTAAGCCCCCTTGTTTGTACCATTCTGTTAATTTATCTAGCGCTATCCTTGTTTTCCCCCCTTTCCATAAGAATTTCCTTATTATTTTCTTTAGCTCCTTGAAGAATTTTTCTGTTAGGTGAATTGGTAACGATTGAAATAGGTATTGTATCCTTGGGAAGATATTCATTTTAATGCAATTTACCCTTCCTATCAGTGTTAGTGGTAAGTCTTTCCAATGTTCTAAGTCGTCTTGTAACTTCTTCATTAATGGCTGATAATTTAGTTTGTATAGATGGCTGAGATTATTATCTAGTTGTATACCTAGGTATTGAATTGCTTGTGTTTGCCATCTAAATGGTGATTCTTTCTTAAACTTTGTGAAATCCACATTATTCATTGGCATTGCTTCACTTTTATTTGCGTTGACCTTGTACCCCGATACTTCTCCATATTCCTTCAATTTCTTATGTAATTCTTTTATTGATATTTCTGGTTCTGTTAAGTATACTATGACGTCATCTGCAAATAGACTGATTTTATATTCCTTCTCTTTTATTTTTATCCCTCTTATTTTATTTTCTGTTCTTATCAGTTCTGCCAGTGGTTCTATAGCTAACATGAACAGTGAGGGAGATAGTGGACATCCCTGCCTTGTTGATCTGCTTAATTTAAATTGGCTTAATATATATCCATTTACTGTCACCTTCGCCAATGGTTCCTTATATAATGCTTTAATCCAATTAATATATTTCTCTGGTAGGTTGAACCTCTGAAGTACTTTGAATAAATAATTCCATTCTACTCTGTCAAAGGCTTTCTCTGCATCTAAGGCAACTGCCACTGTTGGCGTCTTGTTTCCTTATGGATTAAGTTAATGAACTTACAGATATTGTCCGTTGTTTGTCTTTTCTTAATAAATCCAGTTTAATCTAGTTTTACTATTTTTGGTACACAGTCGGCCAATCTGTTTCCTAATAGTTTAGCTATGATCTTATAATCTGTGTTAAGTAGAGATATTGGTCTATACGATGCTGGTGTTAGTGAGTCTTTCCCTGTCTTTGGTATTACTGTAATTATTGCTGTTTTGCATGAATCTGGCATGTTTTGTGTTTCTTCAATCTGGTTCATTACTTCCAGGAGAGGAGGAATTAAGAAGTCTTTAAATGTTTTATAGAATTCTATTGGGAGTCCATCCTCTCCTGGTGTTTTATTGTTCGGTAGTTTTTTTTAATATATCCTGTATTTCCTCTATTTCAAATGATTTTATTAATTTATTTTGCTCCTCTTGCAATTTTGGTAGTTCAATATTAGCTAGAAACTCATCTATTTTGTCTTCTTTCCCTTCATTCTCAGTTTGATATAGTTGCTCGTAGAATTCCTTGAAGTTTTCATTGATCTCCGTTGGGTTATATGTAATTTGTTTGTCCTTTTTCCTTGATGCCGATACTGTTCTTTTAGTTTGTTCTGTCTTAAGCTGCCAAGCTAGTATTTTGTGCGTTTTTTCTCCTAGCTCATAATACTTCTGTTTTGTCTTCATTATGTTCTTCTCCACCTTGCATGTTTGTAGTGTTTCATATTTTATTTGTTTATCCATCAATTCTCTTCTTTTTGTTGCATCTTCCCTTATTGCTAATTCTTTTTCTGTACTTGCTATTTCCCTTTTCCAACTGTTCTATTTCCCAATTGTAGTCCTTCTTCATCTTAGTTACATAACTTATTATCTGCCCTCTGATGAACGCTTTCATTGCATCCCATAGTATAAATTTATCTTTCACTGATTCCGTATTTATTTCAAAATACATTTTAATTTGTCGCTCAATAAATTCTCTAAAATCCTGTCTTTTAAGTAGCATGGAGTTTAATCTCCATCTAAATGTTCTCGGTGGGATGTCCTCCAGCTCTATTGCTAATAACAGGGGTGAGTGATCCGATAATAATCTAACTTTATATTCCGTTTTCCTAAATCTCCCTTGGATGTGGGCTGACAACAGTAACAGGTCTATCCTTGAGTATGTTTTATGTCTACCCGAATAATATGAGTATTCCTACTCCTTTGGGTGTTGCCTCCTCCATATATCTAAAAGTTGCATTTCCTGCATCGATTTAACCATAAATTTGGTTACTTTATTCTTTCTCCTAGTCTTTTTTCCAGTTTTATCCATCTTTGAGTCCAAATTAAGGTTAAAGTCCCCTCCTATCAGTATATTCCCCTGCGCATCTGCAATCTTCAAAAAGATATCTTGCATAAATTTTTGATCTTCTTCACTAGGTGCATATACATTGAGCAAATTCCAAAATTCTGAATATATCGGACACTTTATCATTACATGCCTCCCTGCTGTATCTATTATTTCCTCCTCTATTTTGATTGGTACATTTTTATTGATTAATATAGCTACTCCTCTGGCTTTTGAATTATATGATGCTGCCGTTACGTGCCCTACCCAGTCTCTCCTTAATTTCTTGTGTTCCACTTCCGTTAGATGTGTTTCCTGCACGAATGCTATATCAATTTTTTCTTTCTTCAGTAAATTTAATAGCGTCTTCCTTTTGATTTGGTTATGTATTCTGTTAATATTTATAGTCATAGTTCAACGTGGCAATTTCATACTTTGTTTACCTCTCATTTCTGCTTCCTCACCACCACCTTTCCCCTTTTCCCAATTTCCATTTCTGTTTTCTTTTTTGAACACACTAAGACAACACTTCTAAAACATAAAATATTTCCACTATTCTCACATCTAAAATTCCCTTAACTCCAAATGTCCCGTCCCCCCCTCTCTGAGTTGCCCCTTGTCCCTTGCCGGGCAATCACAACTCCCCTCTCCATTTGGATTGTGAACCTGCTCGCAAGCGCCAACTGATTTCGCAGTGACTGTCATTCTCTCCCACCCAGCCCCCTCCAGAAAAGACTTTTATCTTCACATATAACAAAGCTCACCCTCTTAATTCCCCCCTTACTTCCTTTCTTCCCTTTCTTCCACTTCTTAGTTCTTACTTATACATTATTTTTCTTCTTTATATGAAGTTTGTCGTCATTCTTGTTCTTGTTACATCTCTTCATCTCTCTGTCTGTTTTGCAGGCGTTCTGCAAATTCTCGTGCTTTCTCCGGATTCGAGAACAGTCTGCTTTGCTGCCCTGGGATAACTATTTTAAGCACCGCTGGATATTTTAACATACATTTATAGCCTTTCTTCCATAGGATCAATTTTGCTGCGTTAAACTCCTTCCTCTTCTTCAGGACCTCAAAACTTATGTCTGGGTAGAAATTTTTTTTTTTGACCTTTGTATTCCAGTGGCTTTTTGTCTTCTCTCATTTTTTTTTCATTGCCTTCTCCAATATATTTTCTCTTGTCGTATATCTCAGGGATTTTACTAGAATGGATCTTGGTTTTTGTTGTGGCTGTGGTTTGGGGGCTAATGTTCTGTGTGCCCTTTCTATTTCCATTCCTTCCTGTATTTCTGGCATTCCTAGGACCCTGGGGATCCATTCTTTTATAAATCCTTTCATATCTTTGCCTTCTTCATCTTCCTTAAGGCCCACTATCTTTATATTGTTTCTCCTATTATAGTTTCCATTATATCCATCTTCTGAGCTAACAACTCCTGTGTTTCTTTAACTTTTTTATCAGATTCTTCCAATTTCCTTTTTAAGTCGTCCACTTCCATTTCTACGGCTGTTTCTTGTTCTTCCACCTTGTCTACTCTTTTCCCTATTTCTGTCATGACCAGCTTTAATCTACTCACTTTTTCTTCTGTACCTTTTATTCTTCTTTTTACTTCATTAAATTCTCATGTGTGCCATTCTTTTACTGCTTCCATATATTCTTCAAAAAATTTTCTATCTATGTACAGTCCATTCCCTTTATCTTCTATTTCTCTGTGCAGAGCTTGATGTTCTCCCTCTTCTTCCCCTGTGTCCACTCCAGGACATGTGTCCTCTACCTCTCTTCCTTGTATCTGTGTTTCTTCTGACTTTCTTGTTGGGCTGTTTATCTCAGTTTGCTGGGTATTTTTTTAAATGTTGTCTTGATGTTGATCCTCTTCCTCTGGGCTGGTCATCTGTTGTGTCTCTGATTTTCTGTTTTCATTCTCCTCCCTCCCGTTCCCTTTATTTTCTATATCTTCCCGCTGGGTCCTGCCGTCGGGTCTTTCTCAGCTGTTCAAGGTGTGGAGTGGAACTCCACAGCTGGTCCCCCCTCCCTTCGGTGTTGTCTTTGTAATGCGCGGTTGCGCACCTCTGTTTGGCTCCGTGAGCCATCCTTGTAGTCCTGCGTTCGGTGGGTCGCGACCCTTCGGGATTTCCACTGACCTCAGGGGATGGGCTCTTCTTTCCACGGCGGGTCCCTGCTTCTGCGTACAGATAAGGCCTTCACCTTTCTCTTCCGGGGTCTTTCCTTCTTCTTTTCTTCCTGTTGATTTTGGCTTTTCTTTCTTTGGTGCCATTTCCTCCACACCTTTAGTTTTTATTTGTTGTGGTTTGTGTGTCTGTGTTTTTGCTTTTTCTTTACTTTTTTCCTTCTTTTCTGAGAGGGCTGGTATTCTCCTATCGGTCACTACTCCATCACGTGACTCCCCCCCAATTCTACAATTTTTGATGTAGAAATTTCAGTTCTCCATCCTTCCCTTATTTGAAACTGCATTCCATTTTAAAATTTGAAAGTCCAGGTTTACTTTACAAACTCCATTTCTGTATTATATCTCCTTGCTATGACACCTAGATGCCTCTTTGAAGGCCCAAATGCCCATTTCTGCTTTTTTCTTTACTGAGAATATGTTAACCTCTTAGCTTCCTTCACTGTCTACCTGTTCCATCTATTTGCTCCTCTGATGAGACACATTGGGAAGTTTTCTCCAAATGCTTTGAATATTTCCAAATATTTAAAATTTTATACAGAACTTACTTGCCTTTCTTTGGTGTCATGAAAAAGCATGACATTGCTCTTTCAGGTAAGGGTGATATTTGTACCCTTTCAAGTCTCTGAACTTTTGAGCTCAACAATTACTAATGCTGGTATAAAATGCCTTTAAAAACTAGATAGGATTTCGCATCCAATTTGTGATATTCCTTTTATTTGTTTAGGAAGATATAGCTCACACAAGGATCATTGAGCACTATCTTGTGCACATTCAGCTTTTCTATAGCTCCAAATCACCTGGGGATTTGCACATTTCTAGCCCGTGTATAATTCGGTTCAGTCTATTACATTTTCCAAATGGCCTTTTTAATCCATGGTGTTTCAGAAGAGAAGCAAGGTCAAACCTTTAATTCTTATTGCTCACCCAAATTATCTTTCAGGTAATGCCATTATTATGTCTGTCTGCTAGTGAAATACTATTACAATGCTGAGGTGGTATTGACAGCTGCTGTGCAAAAATATATTTTGAAGATGACTCCATGACAACTTGCAAGACAAATGGATCAAAACTAAAATTGTTATAGTTGACATGAGGATAATAAAGTAAAAAAAAATGTTGGAGAAACTCAGCTGGTCATTGTCCTTTATGCAGCAAAGGTAAAAATGCACAACCAATACTTCAGGCTCAAGGTACGAAAGTGTCAGTGGGAGTCCAAACAAAAGAATGGGGGGGGGGGGGGGGAATGGCAAAGGCAGGAGATAACAGGTGAAGGGAGGAGAGACAACTGGAAAAACAGAGGGGAAAAGAGCAAACTGGTGAGCAGAAAGCCGAGACGTCAGTTGGAGTGCCAACATGTTGTTCCTCCATTCTGAAGAGGGTCAGGGCCATCGACACATGTGAGCATAACTCAGAATTGAAATGGTTGGCTACTTGGAGGTCTTTATTGTGGAGAGGGAGCAGAGGTGCTCAGTGAAGCAATCTCTAACCAGTCTCTCCAGTGTAGATACGGCCACAAGGATAATAAAGCACGGTTGGAGGGAAAACTTAAAATGTCAGACAGTTGACATGAAAGGAATAGGAGTCGAAATTCTCACGGTTGTGTTGCTGCAGGATAAATAGACCAAGCTGTATATTTTGCAGAAAGCTTTGAACTCAACATGCAAAGAATTTTTTATTTCAACCCGAGTGGCTCTTTGAACAATTGTGCACAAAATGGGGCTAAAAAATGAAAGCATGCAATTCAATGTGAACATAACAAAAAAAATTAAGATTGCACGTTTTAAAAAAGGTATTTAAGATATGCCATTTCCAATTCTACATTTTCAAAATGTTGAATTAACATCTTTCAATCCCTCCAAAACATTAAAGGTTTTCCCTCTAAAACCAATTTCATAACTTCTCAAATGTTGATTTCAGGACCTGGCTCACAAACACTACTACCCTCCTCAACCCCCTCATATGAACCATGAGGGAAATGCAGAACTTTTGAAAAAAAATTGTTTTGGGGAAAAATTTTTGATTTTCTTGGGCAGTCTTTCAACATGATAAAAAACAAGGCTTCAAGTGCTAAAGCTAGTGAGTTTTACTTTAACCTTGCTTTTTAGAAGTTAAAGAGTACAATACTTTTTCCAACACCCCAAAAACTATTCTAAACTTCAAATACTTCCCATGACTTCACCCCTCCTTCTCCATTCACTAAGTAGCTTGCATCCCAGTGATATACAAAGTGAAGCTTTTAGTACAACTCTATCACAGTTACAGCACCAACAAGGGTTCGAATTCCACACTGTAAGGAGCTTGTATGGCTGCATGAGTTTCCTCCCATCGTCCAAAATGTACCGAGGGTGTCAGTCAATTGGGTGTAATTGCAGAGACATGAGCAGAGAGGCCTGGTACCTTGCTATGTCTAAATTTAAATGGAAACCCTATACTGGTGTAATAAATTACATATGCAGGATGTGAATGGGGAATTTTATAGCTTTCAGAAATTTGAATAAAGGAGTTCATTTCATAGAAGATGAAACTACATTTGCAAGAATAAGTATTTTGTCTTTCCCAGTTATTGAACATGACAAGCTTTTTCTTTGCTTTTATTTCTGTAAAAATGACCACATGCAGACTAAAAAGAGTCTAACAAAGTAATCACCACAGTTTTAACAAATGAACTTGTTCTTAAATATACCAGTGTCCATTTTCATTGTATAAAAATAAGGTACATTTCTACAGCAATCTCCCTTTAAATTCTGTAGAATCGAGAAAAATTCAGCATACACAAATTTGTCCATGGTTAACTGTACAATGTCAAATAAAGTATTTCTATATTTCTCAAAATGTGCAAATTCTCCCTTTGTTTCTCCAGTAACGACCTCCACAGAAACCAAAAACACCTTTAAACAAACCCCTTATAAAAGAGCATAATTTACAAGTTAATACACGACACATTTAATATAATTACATTTAGGCAGTAATTTTTAAATTTAACCAATTCACCGACGATGTCTGCTGTGGCTTGAATGACTACTGCTATGATGTTTGCTCTTATGGGATCTTTCATAAGACCGCGATCGCTCATGTCTATCTTGATGATGTTCTTTGTCATGCCGTCGTTTCTTTACGGGATCACACCGATCCCTGGATTTACTACGGGTGCGCGATCTACTGTGCGATTTCTTCCTCTTGTGACTGTGTCTAACAGAAATCTTTGTTTCCTCACGATGAGGCTTTGACTTGTGTGGCGATACATGATTGTGGCGACGGCGGGGGGACACACTGCGACTATGGGACCTGCTCCTTGATCGAGAACTGTATGTCCCAGATCTGCTTCTTCTGTTGTAACTAAAGGAAACAAAGAAATGTGCAAGATTAAGAACACAGGTGCTCCCCTACTTACAATAGTCCGAATTACCAATTTTTAAAGTTACAATGGTTCGAATCTGTACTTCCAATTTCAAATTCTGATCTGTTCATGAGTTTGCGATATGCGGTACACTACTCTCTCGCATCCACACCATCCAGCAATTAATTTTAGTTCAATTTTAATTCATGCCCAGGGTGCTTTCAGTAGTGCATGTTAATGGTTTTTTTCAGTGTGGAATAAAGGTATTCAAAATTTAATTATAAAAAAATGGTAGGTGCAGTATTCTTTTTCGATTTACGATGGGCTTGCCAGAACGAAACCCCATTGAAAGTTGAGAAGCACCTATAATGGGAAGTTAAACCACTATGTTGGAGGTGCCAAGGAAGAAGAAAAACACACTCATGTACATATATACACACACTCCCTCAGACATTCATGCATTCTCAATATTACTAGTTATGAGAACACAAAGGTAAATGCTGCAAAGAAAATGCGATCTGGCAGGAAGTACTGCTATCAGCATAACTGTATCTCCTATGTCACTTCATTTAAAAAATAAACAAATAATTTTTGTATTCTCCATCTCTAACAACACCAATTAATCCATCAGACAGATAGACTCTTCATCTTAATCCCATTGCAACTTTGGCCTCAATTTGCTGATATTCCCATTATGCTAGTATTTGATTTTTCTGGGCCTGTGCTTACTGGAGTTTAGAAGCCGGGTGGGGAATATCTGGTCAAAACACACTGTATATTGTAAAGATGAGACAAAATGGACAAGGATATGATGTTTCCCCATGCTAGAGTATTGAGAGGGCACAGCCTCAAAATAAAAGGATATCCTTTTGGCAAAGATGAGAAGTTTCCTCAGTCAGACGGTTGTGAATTTGTGGAATTCAATGCCACATATGGCTGTGGAGACCATCCTTGGGTATATTCAAAGCAGATTCAATAGGTTCTTGATTAATAAGGGTTTCAAAGGTTATGGGGAGAAGGCAGAATGGGCTTGAAAGGAAAATAAATCAGATTCAATTTGAATAGCAGAGTTGATGGGCTGAATTGACTAATTCTGGTTCACATCGTATGGCCTTAACCATCCTTTCAACTTTTCTGCAACCTTAAACTAACACTTTAGCTATTTCCAGTTCTGACAAAGGGTCTCCAATACAAAGTGATCTTTGCTCAGATATCAGATACTGCTCCAACTGCAGAGAGCATTTTTAATACAAGGATTATTTCTTTATAGCCAATTTATATGTCTGAATTCAGCAATATGTATAACAGGTTGCCAAGCAACTTTTTCTTTGAGGATGAACATCAAAATTGACACTTGATTAGCAGAGTGCAGCCCTCTCAAATTTTGTCAGGTATTTCCCAATGATGTAAAGCACAAAATGCTAAAATTTGACCATTTTATAATCTCTTAAAATCACTAATCAAATAAATGAACACTCACTGCCTTCGGGGAGAATGGGATCTTGATCTTGTTCGAGACCGAGACCGAGAACGACTGATGCTCCGACTGTTTCGAATTTGTTTATTTTCTTTCCTCAACCTAAAAATTTGGGAATAAGATCTTTGAATGATATTATACAATATTTTAGAAATACAAAAATTCAACTGCCAAACATTCTACAGACCCATCATCAGGCAAGGTGCAGTAAAATTGGCAGCCTGCCACCTGACAATTTGGAAATCTCAATGGTCACATGGTTTAACATTTGCTCCAGTGAAAGAAAAAGGTGAATGGACAGGTGCTCAAACTGAAACTTATCTGAAGGCATCACTGATGACCAGATTCCAAGGATTTGCCACAACCACCGACCAGATGCCAAAGTTCTAGCTCACTCTTTAATGCTAAAGACGCTTTCATGACAGTAGTTAAGTCCTTTTTGAAGCTGTATAAAATTTTATATCAAGTTCAAATAGCATGCACACAATTGACAGGTATACCCTTACCAAAAGTAGCTTGGGCTACAAATCTCAAGGCTGTTAAGATTCAGAAAGGACTCAACTCCTGTAAGAAATACAAGTTTCTCTTTTGGAGGGGGAGGGGTCAAAAGAGGAGGAAGTGACAGAGCATTACTATTAGAATTAAAAATCTAAGCACAAAACTGGAAAAGTAAATTATAAAGCATTGAAATGTAGTAACTAACCCATTGTAAGGACTTTTATTAGAGTTCAATGGGCGATCTTCTGGTTCCTTCTTGTTGGGTTTAAGGTTCTGAATTCCAGGTGTTTTGTCTTCTGCTTTAACTTCTCTGGGTGAACCTAAAGACAAAATAAAATCATCTTCACAATGACAAACTGATTTTCAAAATGGACACATTCTTCATTTTTTTTGGTTTAAGCAAAAACCATGCAATTGAAAAGGCAAAAATATACAAGGATATGTGGTGTAGTCTATTCCCCAACAGTAAAGGAGTAGTAGACTCCGTTAGAGAAAAACTGGTAAGTTTAAGTTCAAAGGTGTCACAGCAGATCCAAGGAATTAGTTAAGAGCCAGCTGTTACTTTGCAGATTTAAAAATGAATTTAAAATTCAGATCTTCAGAATTGATTTAAAAAACCCAAATAGACAATTTTTGTTTTGAAGAAATGCCCCACGTCATTTATCAACCCTCCTAATTGTCTTCCAATATTTATCGTCTTTAGTCCAAATTGAATCGACACGTTCAACATTATTTCATTTTACATCCTTACATGGTTTAGAACCTGGAGAAAAGCCTCCCAGAGTGGAAAGGGCAGGAGTTCCATCTGGATTCAATCCTTTAGCTTTCAACTTAGCTTCTTGTAGTGCAACTTTCCTTTTTTCTACTTCCTTCTCCACATGCTCATAGTTTGGCTGTTGAAACAAAATGCCTCTTTAAATATTACAGTGTAAATCAAGCTACCAAAGAACATTACAGAATCCTATCAAAAATTCAAATGGCAAAGCCAAGCAGTCCTACAGAAATAGGGTTGATGTTGCGGTTAGTTCAATGCCTTTACAGCGCCAGCGATCTGGACCAGACCGGAGTTAGAATCCCGCGCTGTAAGGAGTTTGTATGTTCTCCCCACGCCTGCATGGGTTTTCTCTGGGGGATCTGGTTTCCTCCCACTGTTTAAAAAATTCTGGCATTTAGGTTAATTGGGGGTATATTGGGAGTAAAATTGCGTGGCATGCGCCAAACTGCATGTCGATGTCTAAATAAATAAAATGTTTAAAGACTACTTTTGTAGAACTGACCTTCTTTCGAGTATAAAGTTTTAACGTAGTCATACAGATATCTTGAATTTCCTCTTCTGTTGCACCAAAAAGCACAAACCAATGAGGGCGATTTGGCAAAACAATCTGTAAATTTAAAGAATTAAAGTTCAACAATTAAAAATGTAGCCACATTTAAATCATACTGCCATACAATTTCAATTGCTGAATTAATTCATTACTTAATTAAGTACATTTTCCCACACCAGAAAATTAAATTTACTTAAAAAGGAAATATTATTTGCCATTTCTTTACTTACTTGCAAAGCTCTAGCTGCAAGGTAGATGCAAGCACAGGCTATTGTCTCTGGCTTAAACCGAACAAATACACTTGTTCGGAGACTATCATTCATGTAGTTCCTGAAAGACAAAAATGATGCTATTAGAAGTTGAAGATTGTAAGCACACCAGAGATTTGCAAGTTTGTTTTTAATTGAAATATCATGCCACCTGACAACTTATAATTTAAAGATAAACCATGGAATTAGGCCTTTCTAGCCCACGCCACCCAAATACACCCATGTGATCAATTAACCTTTTAACCCCCATTAATCCCTGGAATATGGGAAGAAACTGGAGCACCCAGAGGAAACTTACAAAAACACAGGGAGAATGTACAAACGCCTTACAGAGTGCTGGATTTGAATCTAGATCATTGGCGCTGTAGTAACATTTGATTAGCCACTGCTCTAACCACACTGCCCAAATCTTTTGTAAAAATGAAAAAATGCCTTTATGAAATTTACAGAACATAAACCATTTCACATTTATGATTAACATGTTTACAACATCCAGCTAATTATTTTGTCGCCTTCAGACAGAACAAATATATTCTAAAAATTTCCTTAAAAAAATTGTAGCTCCTAGATTCCTAGAACAATCCAAATAAACATAACCCCACTTTCCAGAATTTATTAGGTTTGCAACATCACTTGAATCTAATTCACAAAAATGTACCCCAAAGGCCAAGGAGATTATCTTTTCAGAACTATATGGTTAACTTCCTCAGTGGGAAATAATTATCAAGGTATGTACTTAATCATGTGCAAATAACAAATGTAGTCAGATCCTGCAACAACCCTCCACTATCCAAAGAAAATGTCTGCTCCTCTGACCTCAATTACAAGACAATGAAATGTCCCAAAGACATTCATGAGTAGGACCCAACTTGCCACTATATTCACCAGCCCTTCACATAACAAAATTGTCTGCTTGGTCAACATACCAAATAGCACCAATGTCTGTGGCATTAGTGAACCATACATGCTTTCACAATCAAGAGGAAAAGTAATATACCATATATACTCATGCAATTGTCAATTTTTGAGCCCCCTCCCACAGAAAAAGGGGAAGTGACTTTTACACAGGTCATATTTTTTACCTCATGAAATTCTTGCGTCAATCAAGGTGCCGGGAGCTCAGATGGCTGGGATCAGGTGCTAAGTCCACAGTTGGGGCATCAGGTCAACCAGGGGTTTAGATAGGCCAGTGGCTGGGGGAAGAGGACCCATAATTGGGAACTCAGATGGGTGGGTGGGGCCAAAAATGGGGGTGGGGGTCGACTTTTACATGGGACATTCAAAAACACCTGACTTTTGGACCAAAGATTGGTGGGGGGGGGGGGGGGGGAGAGAAATGGAGAGAAGTGTTGACTATTACATGTTATCGACAATTATTTGATAATCTCCAAGTGTTTGTTAAGAAATTATCATCAGGCTGGAAGGATGATGTCAGCTCCATAATGGTTGCAATTTAAATAATCTTTAAATGATGACTGAGCTGCCTAATGTACATTTCAGTTCATAGACTGTCTATATGAGAATTTGATTAAATAATTTCAGATTTATTCTGACTAAAAACTCAATTTTATTACAAGGTAAGATGATCAAAAGTATTTTCATCATGTAGTGAAGCTTGTGGAAGCAGTTCCAGTGTTCCACCCCATATAGTTTGAAAAAACTATTCACAGGAACATGCTCATGCGAAAGGTTTTTCCCATTTGAAGAGTGATAAAACTTTTAGCTAGAATCTTCTGCAATACAGGAAAATGTATTAAGAAAAATTTTATATCAACAAAAAAATTGAAGTTAGATTAATTTTAATTTTGACTTTTACGAAGTGTTTTCACATTTAACAAAACAATCTAAAGTGTTATATTATATTAAGGACAAATCATATTGATATACCTAATCTGAAGCCAAATCAATGACACCCCAAACATGCAGAGAAATTTGTCATGATTTGAATAGCACAAGCTCCAAGGTAGGTAGCAGATACTAAAGCTATCCTGAAAGGGATCACTTGATTTTAAATATTCTCATGCAATTGTCAATTTTAACGTGTCATTTAACGTCCATGGTACGTTCTGTGAACTAGGACGTCATGCAATTTGGACATTGTGTGAACACCATATTGTATACCGTGTACCTGAATTGACCTGTAATATTTTCAAAAGAAAATTAAACAGACAACACTACAATACTCAAAAGACGCTCTATACACGAGATTGGATGCTGCTGCCTACGAAGCATACACTGTTCTATGGTAATTTTTTTATTTTTATGTAGGGAAAATTCACATTAAAATAACAATAGAAAGTACAGTACATACATAAGCCAGCAACACAAGTTTCTTATGACTATCAAGACATATAATAGGTTACATATGTACTGTACCATTAAACACCTGGCAACGCAATAGCTTTGTAACCTTATGGAACCACGGACGTATACACGGTCAGACATCGGCCGAAAGGAAATTATGTGGCGCATGACCTTAATTTTATGTGGCAGACATAGAATGGAAGTGGAATGGGTAATTACATCAAATGTATACCACCCCCCTCCAAAATATGTAGCACATTTCCACAGCCAAAAACCAGTTTGGTATTTTAAACATATACAAGACAGAGACAGACAGACACACATACAGACAATGGCTGAAAACAAGTGTTCTACTCTGGCCCAATGAATACTGTTTGTTGATCTGTGGTACAAAAATCATACTTCCAACGAGAAGATTTTCACTTAATTTCACAGTTCCAGCAGTTGCAATTTGATGCAGTCCAAGCCAAATAAACTTCAAACACCAATAGTTCTGGTTCTTCATTGTTTTTTTTTTTAAAAAAAGCTCATCAGATTTTTATTACTGCTTTAATTATAACATTAGGAATATCAACTATCTAACATTGGAGTTATTTTCAGTGTAACCATTGCAGGATTTTATGCATTAACATTAAAAAGACAGGGAAATTGAATCCATATCTGACAAGATGAAATCAACTTTGCACTGAAAGTACAGGTCCCAATCATATAGTGGGCATGGATTAATTTATTTCAGGGCTAAAAAAAACTTCAAAAGCCTGTGTGCATTGAACCAGGATTTGAGAGTGCTGAGGCCAAAAGTGTTCCCTTCCAAAGGCTTCCTAGTTGTAGAGATTTGGATGTGGAGCTCAGGATGCCAATGGATTGAACAGAGGTCTGCAGGAGGCAAATCCAAAGGACTCTCTTTTGATTCTCTTTTTCTTATTGTAAAAGGTGCCGGGCAATATTAATGGCGACTCTTTGTCTGTCTTACGACAGATAAAAGAAAATGAGGTAATATTACATTTTCTGTATTATAACATGACAATAAAGAAATCTTGAAATTATCCAATTCCTCTCTTTTGGCTGTAGAATTGCATACAAGAATGAAGAATTTAGAACAAACAATTATTTCACTTATGCAAGTAAAAGGTTAGCATCAGCTCATGGTGCACCTACAATTCAAGTTTGGCACCCATATCATTAAAGCCATCTCATCTTCAGATTTCTTGAGCTACAATTACTTCAAACTACATGCCCTAATTCAAAACTGATAGAAATATCCAAGAAATTCTTAGCATTGGAAGTCTAACCATGGGTTGCTTGAATCTGGTCTGTAAAAAAAAAAAAATCTAAGATTATCAGTTATTATAAGCATGTTGCAATTTTTTTTCCCACGTGCACAGTAAAGCTAAATATTGAGAGTTCACGGAAGCAATTTCCTTCCACATGCTATATAAAAAAAAATCACATTCTAAAACTTAGCCAACTAGAAACGTTAGATAAATGTTACTGCAAGTGCACTTATTAAACATCCATTTTCACAAGTCAAATACAAATCCTTCATAACCCCGCCAGAACTAGATGATGTTGCCAGATGTTTTGTGACCATTGCAGCGAATAGCTGTCTCGGACAAGAGCTTGAACTGGATTGGCTGAAGGGGCAGCCAATCAAAGGCCCTCCTGAGGTCATGTAGATGAGAAGCTGAGTTCAGAGGGCAGAGTTCTTTGAGTTCTATGACTTACCATCATGGACTACCCTTTAATTAAAAAGAGTAGAAAAAAAAGAACAAAGTTAATTGAGTTCTCCTTTACCAGAGCAAACAAGCAAGCCATGAAAACAGTATACAAGAAACAGTACCACATCCTTGAAGGATTTACAGCATTAAGCAATGCACATCCAAAACATTGCTGTGTTGCAAAGTGCCTGAAACACCATTTTTGGTGTGGATACAACAAAGATTAATGTCAGGTCATTTTAAGCTTAAAATTAAGCTGCAAAATGCAGAATTTTAATTTTTGATACTGTTTTCATGGCTATTATAAATTAAAGAAGCAACTTACCACGCTGTCTGGACAAGAGTTTGATTCCGTTCACAATCAAGAACTTGAAGATACATAAAAATTATCTGTTGGGACAAAGAAAGTTCTTTACAAAAATCTGTATTTGAATTCCAGCTTTAACTAATTTGAGTGCAACAATCAAAGAACTTGCCTTGTGTGGATGCTTTACATGAACGCAGAATCCTAATTCTTTCAGGATTCGTCTTTCTGCTTTGATCACTTGGTTTTTGGTATTAATGTAGTTTTGATCAAGTATCAGTGGTGTTGGACTCCTGGTTTAAAAAACAAAATCAAAACTATTTGCAAATCTAAAAAAGCAAACTTTTGAAATTGGCTTCTACTTCTCTAAAAGGGAACTTTCTTCCCCTTCCAACCAACCATTGGAAGAAACTCCTGTAACTGCATCCAAAGCCTTGGTCTTGTGCTGTCCATTTCAAATTGAAAATTATTAAAATGTCAAATAACTTGTTTGGCAGTTACCACCAGTCACAGGGGATGGGGTGGGGTGGGGGGGGGGGGGTGGTGGGGAGGAATACACTAGGGTCAACTCTAGCCAAGAAGATTAGAATGTTAAAATGGATAAAGGATTTAGTTATTCCTGTTTAAAAAAAGTTACATTAAGATTTTAGTTCAATTCAAGACAAGCACATTAATGTTAACTATTCTTTACATTACAATTTACAGATCAAATTCTAGAAAAACTAAATGTTTAAGGCTGATTTGTACAAGAAACCTGCCAAAAAAGCCCTGATGGGGCATCTTGAAGCAAATTTTATGATAACATATTGAAATAGAACTTGCATATTCTCACAATAGCCTGAAATGTAAACTATTTCCAGTATTAAAATTGAAAGCAGCTATAACCAGGTTCTCAGTTCTAAGGAGGAAGACCAAAAATCCAAACGAAATATAGTATGATCGATACAAAACCTACATCCCTGAGCCACACTTGCCTTACATATCCATTTAATTTATAGATGCACAAAAAAATAAGTATAGGGGTAGACAAGAACATTCAATACAATCATGACTGATCATACAACTTCAGTACCCCACTCCAGGTTTCTCTCTATTCCCCCCTGATCCTGTTAACCCAAAGTGCTACACTCATTTTCACAGTATTCATTTGGAATACTGTATCTAATGAACTGGCCTCAACAACTTTGCAATAGGGAGTTCAACAAGTTCAGAACAGAGTCAACAAGTTTCCCCATATTGCAGTCCAAGCTGGCTTATTTCTTTTCCTTAAACTGCAATCCCTTCTTCTGGATTTCCTCAACATCGGGAACATTCTTCTTGCAACTAATATGTTTAGTCCTCATCCTCAATTCCAATGAACATAACCCTAATCTATCTAGCCTTTCTTCATGCCAGTCCTGCCATCTTGATTACCCTTTAAACCAATTCAAACCACCTTCAAGTATTTATTTCAGTGCAATGACTTAGTTCACTGGTTACTGAAACAAAGCACAATTGCCCAGGACAAAGCAGTGAACCACCAGGCTATCCCGATGGCAGTGACAAAAATATTTGTGTAACTTATTCAAATAGAGCACAAATATGTTACAATTCATAAATAAGCACAGCAATCCTCTTGTGTTTCTACTCCAATGTAATCTTTACTTTTCTTGTATCACAAGGACCCAATTATCCAATACATTCCACAACAATGTGTAGAACAATAATTCAGGAACAAAAATACTTTAAATTTCTTTCCCCTTTCAAATTACACAATGCAATTTCCTATATTCCTTTCTACATCTTTATGACTGCACAATCATGTGTATGAAAAATGAATGGTCAGTGCTTTAGTTTTGCAGGCAGCAGTTGGCGCAACATCTTTACAGCACCAGCAATTTAGACTTGAATAGTCTATAAGACGTTGGTAATATTCTTGCCATGTCTGTGTGGGGTTTCCCTGTGTAGGTTAATTGAGTGCAAATTGGGAAGCACAGACTCGTGGGCCAAAATGACCTGTTACCGTGCTATACATCTAAATTTAAATGAACTCGAGCTCCAAAATCCATTTGCTGGTATATGCAAGAAAGCTTCATGCAATAAACTGATCAGTGCTTTAATGACATCCATAATTCAATGGTGTAAAGGTCACCAAATCCATTAGGAATAGACAATTAGTATAGAGAAATCAACAAAAACATCACCATAGTATACAAAATCTTTAGATCTCCCCCTCAAAAAAAATTGAGCCAAGAGTTACATAGACCCTAAAAAAACTTGTAAAAGATTTAGATTTAAGAGATGATGTAGAAGAGCACTCAGGAAATGCAACAGGGGAAATAGATCAATGGAAACTTAAAGGTACGACTTCGCATCACAAGCACCTGCTCCCTGGAAAATGTGTGCAACTCTAATAAACCCCTACCCATTTTAGCAAACTGAACATTTTCTTACCACTTCACACATTAAGGAATTCAGTACACAAAAAGTACCAGAAAAACTCAGCAGGTCATACAACATTCAAAGAAAGTAAAAGGTAATGGACTTTTCTGGCCCAAGCCCTTTTTTTCCGAAAGGGCTCAGGTTTGAAACATTACTACCTATTTACTTTCTATGGACGCTGCATGACTTGCTGAGTTTCTCCAGCACTTGTGTACTGCACCAGACACCAACATCTGAAAATATTCTGGTTTACATGAATTTATGGATTGTTCTTCATAACACAATGGGCACCATTTGAGAGAAAAATTTACCAAGTCAATCCACACACTTGTGTATTATATACCTCCACAACTTCCTGCAAGTAATAAAAATGATCTTTAATCCTTTCCAACTGTATCTATTTTGGATTAGTATTATCCTAACATTAGATATTATGTTTCAAAGCACTCATATCTGCAAAATAACTTTTGAATATGCTTAAAACCTGCAAAATCATTATCTAATATTAAAGTACCGAACGCACACTCACCTGATAACTAGAGCGACGATGAGTGATGGTCAAGATAATGGCATCCAATTCTAAACAATTAGACACTAGTTTATGAAAAGTTTCATTAAAAGCAATCTCAATCAATTTCATATTTACTTGTTTTATTTTGACAATTTCTTTTGATTTCAAAAAGTGGGCAAAATCACTTTCTTTTTTATTTTCAGAGTTTAGAAATTCAAATAGCTGAAGTGCACCAATAATCATCAAATCCAATGATGGCAGTCCTTCTGTACTCTGAAAAGTATTGTAGTTACTGAATGTTTAAAAACTAGAGGGTTGGAAATGTATTTTATTTCCAAAAAATTCGAGATGATCGTAGATTTCTATTGCTAAGCTGCTCCCCCAATTGAATCAGATCAGTTATTTTCTCTTTTAATCCTTTTCTTTCCCTATTTGGAGCAAGTCAACTGATTTAAATTTGTCCTTATTGAAAGATGAGCTAGATGGAAGGATGCTCTCCCTCCTACACACTCATTGATATCTGAAGCATACTTGACTCTAGGGGGGGAAAAAGATCCTCTACTAATGTAATGAAATTTAACTTTTAAATTTTATGGGGCCCTTTCCTTGATTATTTTCAGAACAAGATTATTTTATGGTTTGGTCATCCTCTTTCATGCATTAATGGAATATTTATGTTTAATCATAAATTCACAATGGAGGGGTTAGATCATTAGACTTTTGCTTTATATACAATTTTTTTTCCTATGTAATATACACACATATATAGATACACAAAACTCAAAATATTGTAAGTTATTTTCTTTTTTACTGGATCTAAAAAATATATATCTGCCTAGGTAAATTATAGACCCAATTAATGCACCAAACAAAAAAAACTGGATCATAAAAGAACCAACAATCTAAAACTCATTTTCTGGACTAAAGGGTATCTGCATCATCAAAGAACCAGAGGTTTATCAAACAATGGGATCATCCACCAGCAAAAGTTGTTATTTTGATGGATGGCAGCAAATGAAAACAAACCAGTTGCCATGAATGTTGAAAGCAATGCATGGACTAAAAATTAAGATAAAAATAAATTTCATTCATCTAATAAACCATATTCTGCGCTATGCTCCCTGAAAAGCATTAGCTTTGCATGCAAACTTTATCTGTCAGAATTCTTCCAATCTATTTGATGATTCAGTTGGGGCACCTCCCAGACAGCTGTATCTTTGCTCCTTAGCCTTACTGCAAATAACTATGACAAATACAAACTGTTTTCTGAGCCCTTGAATCCTGTACAGTAGCAGTTGTATCACTTAAATAAATTCACTACGTATCAGCCCATGTGAAATTATTTCTCATGTTTATCTCATGATTATCAAGCCATCTTGTATCCCATAAGACAACAGAATATCAAGTCCCATTATTGCTCTACTTTCTAGTCAAGAATTTTGTGAAAAGGACTGTATTAGGTTTTAAACAATCCAGCAGTAAACTTTATGCTATTAAATCCCTCAAAAAGCAACTGGTGCAATGAATGTGTGGGACTTTAGATTTTGCCAAATCCATTGTATTATTCCAATTTTGCCATGGGCCTGATTGTGATCCTATTCAGAAATGTATTCAACTTAACTCTGATCTTGTAAATGTTTTCTATTCCAAAGCCAACATACACACTTATTGGCTTGTTCTCCCCAACATACATCCCCAAATTTCCAGTTTCTGGAGCGGATTGCATATTAAATGTAAGCTTGCCTGTCTGAACTCTGCAGGGATGATGTGAAAAGTTGGTATTAACCTTCAATGACTACATTTAGGATTTATTTACTAATAAAGATTATTCTTCAGGAACGAGTATTTAAGATACTAAAATTCTATTAGAAATGCAATTAAAAAGGATAATCACAAAACAAGCCATCAAATCATTCAGGAGTTATAGTTGGACGGAAAGGACACCATAAATGTAATTCAAGACATTCCAAGTATAATTATAACATGTCTGCCATCAATTGAAAATAATTTTAAATATTGAATATATCACTCATCCAGCACAAACAGGTCACTAAGGCTCAAATTAATACATCTAAAACAGAATGCAACTCTGCAGAATTGCATTCCATCTTATTTCAATTTGTGCCCTCCCCTGCTTTGTGCTGAATTTCAAATACAACTACAGAATTGACATACAACAAAACCATTTGTAACAATGCTGCAGTTATAGCACAAATATATCCTACAACTTACCAAAACAATTCACATGCATATGAATTACCATGAAGTGTTTGAAAAGGTGTGTAAACAGCACCTTTTTGAGTGAAATTAACATACAGAATTTGATACCTGTGACATTAATTAGTGGAGGATACTACATGGACAGAAACTAATAAAACTAGCAATGGTTTGGAACCATTAAATAACTGATAATGTTCTCAATGTACCGTTAGAACTGTCTGTTCTTCCAATAAATTCTGGACCAATTACCTGAACCAAAAGTCTGGCAGTTTCACATTTCATCCAAGCAGCAGGTATCACAGCTGATGTCCTGAAGCAGGAACAAAACCTGATCTGCCATTCAACACTCTCATGTCTCATCTCTGCTGGGCTCAACTCCTCTTCCCGATAATGCTTTCTCCCCCCTATTTATTACCACTTACTAACGACCTGGCTGTGATACCATGTCCCCTTAATCAGTATATTCCACTGGCAGAAACAACTTAACATCAACCCTGACATGCTTCATTAGAATCTTGTATACTTCAATAAGTTTTCCTCTCAAACCAAATTCAAAGAAATAAAATCCATCTGACATCTCAAAAGGACCCATTCATCTCAAGAATTAGCCTCTAATATTACTATTTAATTATCTAAACCAAAACTGCAGTATCCCAGATGCAACCTTGTTGTTGTGCAAGCTTACATTGTAAAATGCATATAATAAACTCATCAAGAACAATCAGTGTTACAAAGCTTCTCTTTCTTAAACATTTGCCACAAAGGCCAGTGTGCTGTTTGGCTTATAAGGCAAGCTGCTACAATTCTGGACCTAATTATTTTCAGGAACTTTAAAATCAGACCATATCTAACATCTTAAGGCAAGGCACCTACATTTTTTTTCTTCAAAGATAAACATTGCCATTCTTTAAATGAATTCCTGTCTCCCATTCTAAATAGCTACTCCTATATTTTAAATTATTGTAACCGTAAAGTCAAATTGGTTTATGGAAGTGCAAGCTAGTACATTATTACAAAAATTCTTCCCTTGTTTTCAAAACTTTTGGAAGATAAAAATATATTTAAACAAATACATTTGTTTAAATACATTTTTATGATCTCCATTAGCACTTTGGTTCAAACTTACAGGATCCCTAATATAATAGGAAAAGATGGATTCATTTTACTTTGAGTTTTGAGTGTGTTAACTTTTGTCTTTCAGAGTAGACAACTAAAACCAAGGCAAAAATGTGATGGTACCACCTGGACAGCAAAGACAAAAAGCTGAGAATCAAGTACAGGAGTTCCTTGGTTTTAATAGTTCTGTGCCCAACCTTCCAAAGCCCCGATTCCAGTGACCCGTTCAAAGAGCACTGGTTCGCCATCGGGATCAAACAGTACTTCTTATTTTCACTGTTGTCGTGTCGACAGCTTCATCTTTACGTACCATTCCACATCACCCAGTCTTTGGTAAATGTAGTTGGTCGCTGTTAGGTTGGTTGCAAGGGAAAAAAGAATAAAAGTCAATATTGCATTTTAACTTAATGCACAATAGTAAAAACGATCATCGTAAGAGACCCAAGAGCAATTTTACATGATGACATGCATCTAATCTGGTGCAGTTTGAATCAACCAATTGTTTCGTGCACTAATCTTAGTCTTTTGAAGTAATAATAATTAATTACATTTTAATAAATACATTCTTAATGCAATCAGTAAAATCAACAAGTTTTTGTTATTCCACTACGTCTTGTCATCCCCACTAGGTGTTAATTATAATGTTCTGTTGATTAAGTCTGAAGAGATTGCATCCCCTCCCCCAAAAGCCAAGGAGTAATTTGTCGCATTGAATCATCTTTATACACTACTTTGAAAAGTGAAGCGTGGAATTAAATTTTAAACAATCAAATAGTGTAAAAATATAGTAATTTACACAAAAAATGCAACATCAATTTCTTACATAGCAATTCACACTTTAGAAAGTCAGGTGATATTTGGAATTTCCTGATCCATTTGCAAGTGTATTTTGTATCCAGAGCAGTATTAAAGTCAATATAATGTTGCACCCATTTGGGTTTGCGTTGCTTTAAGCTATACACATGGGCCTCTTCCAACATGGGAACAGCATCACAATGTTACATCACAAGTGATGCACAACTTAGTGAGTATCTAAATCTCTTGAGGTTTTTGTAAAACTTGCAACTACTTGACTTTCCACAATATACCATAAATTTATAAATTTTAGTGAGAACTATACAAGCAAATTTCAAGGGTCGAGTTCCAAGAGACAACGCTCACAACTCCTTTGTTCAATGTGAAAATTGAGAGCACATATTTTAGACTAAGTATTATTAAGTTATACAACTGGAGTGAGTGCAGTTAACAGAAGGAAATCCAGTCTCCCTCTAACAGCAAATCTCCTGCTTAGTGCCAGAAGCACATTTACCCCTCATTGTAATATGCCAAGGAGTAAACAAAAATACTAATAGCAATAGTAAAAAGTGACATTGCTATGAAATAAGCTAAAAATTCTTGCTAAATTATTTATATCTTATAGCTATACATTTAGAAAGCAGCACGAAGAAAAAAAATAAATAGATTAAGTCATAAAGCTAACTAGTTTTTAGCAAGTTTAAAATTTTATTCCCAAACTAATTCAAAGAAAATTCACCCTGATTCAATTGCAAAATGCTACCAATTTCAAATTCATAACTTTGTTCTTAAAAGTGACTCACCCTGGAGTATATTTTTGTTAGACCACTTGCACCATATAACACTGTTCACTGGCACATTTAGACAGTTAGCATTAATAAGAAGTTTAGTCACAACCATATCAGCTAACCCTAGAGCATATTCCATCACGAATTCCCATCACAAATGGGATTCCTTGTCCCATTTCCCCCCCCCCCCCAATAAATGGGTCCATGTACTCAAGTTTTATGTTGTAACGCTAAATCAGTGCAGGATAGGGAGGGAGTGAATTTTAGACGAAATGGGTCTGTACAACTCATTATATTCCCCATTCAGCTAACCGAGATCCAGTGCAACCGAAAAGACTTCTGAAAGTTTGCATATGTTAAGGAATCATTTGCAACGTTACTGGAGCTGAAGAAAGAGGCTTACCTTTTGCCTCTCAGCTGACGCAAATGGTGGAATACATTTATCACATCTCTCACTCGACGGGGTGCTTCTTCGATTTTTGACGCAAGATTGATACAAGCCATGGCGACAATCTGAAAAGTAATCACACTGAGTATTGGGATCGACTTTGGGACGACCTATTTAGAACTGAAAAAAAACCCCAAATGGTATAACAGACGTTATTAATTTAAAGAGCAATTCTTTGACCCTGTTCTTCAAGCCTATTACTAACACAAGTTCGTCACTCAAGAATGACTCAACTTTCACAAGTAGGCCTCAAAGCCGAGTCTCACATAGTGCAGTTTGTTTTTGCCAAAGGGACATTTTAAAAAAAAACCCAAGGACGAAGTATTTCACAGAAAGGGCCAAGATGAAATGTGGTCACTCGACCCCCATCGAGTTAAATAACCTTCTTAACACCACACAAGGAAAGGCAGACATTTCGAGTTTAGTTTTAAAAAAGATGAAACGTTGTGGAGACGTGAACGTCATCGAGTTCATTAGGTAACCGTACAAAGCGTCCGGGATATGGGCGGCTCGGGAGTTTCCGGCCGAACGGGAGGAGGCCGCGGGTCTCACGGCCACTCACCTCGAAACTGTGCTTGACGAAGGACTTGGAGAAGAAAAACCGCTGGAAGAGGACCTGCGCCGTCGCCATGGCCACCTGCGGGGAGAGAAGGACGGGGTATTAGGAGGGGGAGGGGGGGGAAGGGGGTGGGTGCGGCCCAGAGCGCCCTCCCCGAGGCCCGGCACCAACCTGGGGCAAGCGCAGCAAGATGCCGGCCGACTGGATGAGCTCGCAGCCCAGGATCCGCAGGTCGGTCTCCACCTCCAAGTCCAGGCCGTCCTGCATGGACGGGGTGGGCGACAGCTTCTCTTCAGGGATCAGCGAGTTGTCGATGGTGAGGAAGACGGCCGAGTAAACCTTGTCCCCGATCAGGATGCCCTCACTCGGCGCCGCCATTTCGTCTCACACGGCAGGAGATAAAATGGAAAATGCATGCGCTCCGGCGCATGCGCACCACGGAGCCGAACTCCGCCCAGAGAAACGTGCTATGTCGCAGCGCGCTCCGCAATCGAAAGCCGAAGGGGGGGGGAGAAAAAAAAGCCTAAACTGGCGACCAAAGATAAAAAAAAAATTCGATAGGGAGCGACGCCTGTAGATTATAAAACTGCTCCTAATTATGCTTCCCAAAAAACTAACACTTGCCTGTGGGGGGGGTTGGGAGATTTCGAAACCGCTGAGGGGAATTCCTGCCTCCTCACTTCCCTTTGCGGAAAGAGCGGAGCCCGGAACTTGTTTCTCCGTCGGCGCGTTCTGTGCCCGTGACGTCACCGCAGGCCCGACTTTTTGTGACGCGCAGGTTGGGGTGGGCGGGAGGTAGCCAATAGGAGTTGAGGCGAAAACTAGGGCCGTTGTCCTGTTGACCGGGGCGGCCGTGCAGTTGCGCCATCTCCCGTGTTTTCCCGGAATCCGCAGAGTTTCCCCGCTGTGGAAGTTGGGCAACGTCATGTTCGAGGAGAGCTCCCTCGCCGAGCCAAAATAGCGAGAGGAGTGCATCAGCAGGGTTTTTATTGCCATTCCCATCGAGCAATAACATTTAAACCGGCAACGAATAAAAGGCAATTGAGCGGGGGCTGTTGCTTCTTTCGTGGCCCTTGACACAGCCGCTGAGTTCCACAGTGATCGCCATTTTCCCGGCATGCATGCTGTGTAAAAAGGTCAGGACCGGAATGAGGGAGCCATTCCTGTTCCGATGTTTTACCTCCTAGACCCCCAATAAGTTCCGCAGAACTCCTGCAGTTTAAGTCAATGGTTCTCAACCTTTTTATTTCCACTCACATCCCACTTTAAGTAATCCCTATGCCATCGGTGCTCTCTGATTAGTAAGGGATTGCTTAAAGTGGAAAGAAAAAGTTTGGAAACCACTGTTATAATCGTACCTAATTGACTTGTTATGTGCATTGTTTCATAACTCCAAAATAAATGGGCCATTGACAATTTTTCCTCAAGCCAAATATTTCAGTAACAATTGGGTCCAGAGCAGTGAATCTCAACCTTCCCTTCCCGCCCACATACCACCTTAAGCAATCCCTTACTAATCACAGAGCACCAATGGCATAGGGATTACTTAAAGTGGGATGTGAGTGGAAATAAAAAGGTTGAGAACCACTGATCTAAAGGCAATCCAAGAACAAGCTAAAAAACAGGATGTATCAATGAGGGGCTTTGCAAGTCCTGCCTCTTTAATTCCACACTGCTTGTGTACTGTCTAAACTCTCATAAGGAAACAGATTTCAAATTCTGGTCATTTAGTGTGTAACTGACCAATGTTGAACCTCTGACATTCTTCAGAATGGTAAATCCACACAAATTCTATCTTTTATTAAAAAAAAACAATTGTTAACTGGCTGTGTTTCCCAAACTAAGAAAGGCAGGAAATAACCTCTGACAATGAAGTCTGTATTCTTTTGTCATCTTGTCATCTTGTGGAGGGGTGCATGAGTACAACATAGCGTAGGAAACAGAACCTGGAGTCAGTAGTTTAGTCCATTCTTAAGTCTCTGTTAATGTCGAGGGCCGCTTTCCTGCATCAGCTCTGTAATATTTGATTCAATCAACTCTGCTGAATATACTAAATAAATGAGGCCCTCGGGTAGAATTTCACAGATTGGCAACTGTTGGTGACAAAGAATCTTCCGAGTCACAAATGAACATTATGTTATTTCAAGATTGTGATTCACAGCTCGAGCAAATCATTCCCCTATCTATAATAAGCCCCACAAATTTTTATTTTAGTAAGAGAAACTGAAATGAAAACATAAAATGCTAGAAGCAGTAAGCACTTTAGATTGGGGAGAAAAACAGTGTCTCAGATCAAGAATCCTTCATCAGAATTGGAAAAAAATAGGAGGATAGCATAACTGTGTGTGTCTCCCCGGGAAAGGTTCAGGTTGAATCTCAACCAATACCCTGCTGGTCATTTCTGATCTTCTTGGCAAAAATTCATTCTCTGAGGAAATGGGCACTATGTTCACTTCCAGCACAGCCATCACAAGGGTGATGAGAGTTTGTCATCTGCTTGCTGCAGCAACATAGTAAAGCACATGAACAAACAGTAATCGTAAATTAACTTAACAGTCCACAAGTCAGAATCAAAGATAATAGACAAATATTCACAGTTGTAGTTGTGCAAAAAAAATGTGCTGCTTCAGTAGTGCTGACAGATCCTTGGTGGTCCTGGAGAAATGTTCAGGTAAGAGAAGTGAGGGTAGATTCAAGAACCTGATAACTATTAGAAAGAAAATTGTTCTTAAACTTGGAGATGCTGGACTTCAGGGGAAGAAGAGAACATGGTCATGATGAAGGGGGTCCTTTATGATGTTGATTGACTTCTTGATGAAGCCTCCTGACTTTTATGGACAGGCCAATGGTGCCCCTTATAGACTTTGCAAAATATACCACTTTCTGCATTCTGGGCATTCATGTTTACAAAACAGGCTGTGATGCAATCAGTCAGTATACTTTCCATATTACACCCGTAAAAGTTTGATGGAGTATTTCATAATATGCCAAATCTCCTCAAATTCCTAAGAAAGTAGAGTGATTGTTGTGCCTTCTTCTTGGTTGCTTTGATATCCTGAATTCAGAAGTTCTCCAATATGTGGATGCTCAGGAACTGAAAGCACAAAACATCTCCAATGCAGTCCCACCAATGAAGCCATCCTAAAATCCACAATAAGCACTTTGGTCTTACTGATGTTGAGAGCAAAATTGTTCTGGTGCCACCTGTCTTGGGTAAACTTATACCTCTCATTTTGTTCATTTTAGATTGGTCACAGTGTTTGAGCTACCGAAAGAAAATAGACACACACACCGAGAGCAGTTCAGTTTATACAAATGTTTATTACTAATTCAAAAGCTGATTTCACACTACAATATGCAAGCCCTTCCCAACTATACTTATCAACGCTTGGACTGGTCCCAACTGCCAAAGCGAGGCAACGACTGCACACTTGTAGTAGGTTGTCAGGGCGCTGGTAGCAGCTTCTCCACCTCCCCCGACCGGGACGTTGCTCGGACTCTGGCTGTTCTTCCTTCTTGACAAGGGGTGTCCTTCAGCAGCAGGACCACAGGCTTATATACCCCAAAAACAATTAATCATGCGCCTACTCCTTCTAATATTTGTCAGTCAAAATCAAAACTGAACATTACATTCTACAATTTAGAAGATTAATTATTATGGAACCAGGATGTTATAACTTCCTGGTTTATCTCGTAGATACAAAGACTTATTAAAACTTCTCGAGCAAGACAGGTTGTGACCAATTCGTCAATTTCAGAGTGTTGCATTTGACAACTGCTTTCCCTGGGCCTCACAGTGGAATTCCATTTCAAAGTGTATCTTCAGATAAGTCCCCATGGCTGAGTTTAATTACATCTGCTAGTTCTGAAAGTAAGGTGACCTGCGTGTGGACCCAGTGTCGTCAGTTCCACATAAGCAAAAAGCATCTGGGTACATGGTTTTAATCCTCCATTACTCCACCCAACCAGATTCTCAATCTCCATTCTATATTCTGATTCATTGTTTCCAGTTTTTCAGCCACAACATGTTGTTGTCAGTGAATTTTTAGATGGTGTTTAGAGCTGAAATTTCAAAAATTATTCAATAGTAGGTATAGAGGGAATAGAGCAGGGAACTAAGCACATGGCCTCGAGGTGTCCTTGTGTGAATGCCTCGCAAGGAGGTGATGTTGCCAATTTGCACTGATTGGGGTATGCCAATATGTGTGAAAGATCTGATTAGGTGGGTCTTCTAACCACCAACAAAACAAGTTTTTGGTTGGTTTTTGGCTATGAGGAATTTATAATCACTACACTAGATCCACCATCTCCTTTTCCCACAGGGACAACAGCCTAATTAATTTCAAATAAAGGGAGTTCTCTGGATGAAGTGTAACAGACACATTAAAAAAAATTTAGACATACAGCATGGTAACAAGCCATTTCGGCCCAATAAACTTACACCTCTGGTACATTTTAAATGGTGGGAGAAAACTCACGCAGAGAATGTGCAAACTCCTTACAGACCATGTGGGATTTGAACCCCGGTACCCCTGGCGCTGTAAAGGCATTGCGCTAACCCCTATGCCAACCTTGCTGCCAACGATAGTATGGATTAGTCAAACACAAAGTATTTAGCCCAAGTATTGATGGATTCTGATACTGTTTGCATACTCAGAATCTATGCCCAGCTTGATGCAGCTACACTCAGAGAAATCCATTGGGATGTTGACCATGTTGGGTGGATGTTTCTACCTGATGTTTTATAATTGCAGTTATGTGAGCTTCCTCCATTTTGGAGCTCGAGGTGAAGCTGGAAAGGTCTTGGGTGATTGCTAGCTCCAAAATCTGGAATATGGGCTATACCTGTGCCTGATACAGTACATGTCGAATACCCCTTATCCAAAATGCATGGGACCAGAAGTGTTTCAGATTGGGATATTTTTGAATTTTGGAATAATGTGTTTATGGTAACTAAGCAGCACAGTAGCACCATCAGAAAACCTGTATCAGCTGTTAAACAACAAACGATGATAGGCTTTCAGTCTCCACCTATGATGCTGTGTTTTGATCAAAAGGTTACAGTACACTGTAGCAAACAGTAATTGTAAATTAAATCAACACAGTACACCAAGACAGAAGAAAAGATAATGTATATTTTATTTTTTTCAATGCGATAATGTTGCTGGTCATGCTACACTCAAACATGGCATTTTTGGTGGAGATAAATTTCAGATTTCACATGAAAATAATGTTTTGTACATCAATAAAATGGTCTCTGCTTACAAAAGAAGATAAATGCAGCACCAAACACTAGAAATTCTGCTGGATGGCAGTGAGTAAAGCACGTGGGTCTGGCGGTATTGATGATTGGTAACAAACTGGAGCCAACAGAGCCTCACATGGACAAATGAGGTCAGCTGTGAAATTTTCCACTTGTGGCATTATGTCGGTGTTCAAAAAGTTTTGGATTTTGGAACATTTTGGATTTTCAGACAAGGGATATTCAACCTGGATTGAGACCACTTCATATCTTATTTAACAAAGATAAACTGGAGGGATTCAGCCAGCCAGGCAGCATCCATGCAGAGAAATGTATAGTCACCATTTCAGATGTTGAACCTTTCAAGAAAGGGGTGGGAATGGGAGATAACAAGGATCAAAAAGGCTAATTTTATGTTTGCTATTTCTCTTTCCCACCTTATTCTTGAAAAAGCCATGATGCAAACCATTGACTGAACATTTCTCTCCATTGATGCTACCAGACTCTCTGAGTCCCTCCAACAGCTTTTTGCTTAAGATTCCAGCAGTTGCAGAGATTGCCAACAGAAGTGCAAGTTGCCAGAAGATGGCCAGCCCTTTATTCCTTAGAGCAAGACATGCACATTGAGCCTGAATATTTGAATTTCTTTTTCCAATATTGTTATTTCCTTTTCTAATTTATCTATATCCTTCATATACTCCTTTTTAAATTTTGAAGTGCAACTTATAATTTGTCCTCTTAAATAAGTTTTCAACACATCCCAAATAATAAACATATCTTGTGTTGAATGTAAATTAATATCACAAAACAATTCTATATGTTGTCTTGTAAAAAGACAAAAATCTACCCTCTTCAATAATAAAGAATTTAATCTCCATCTATACACTGAGTGTTCTTTTTCAGCAAATTTCATTTCAATCAACAATGGAGAATGATCAGATAATATTCGTGCTTTATAATCAACATTTAAAACTTTTGATTGATTTTGAGCCAAAAGCAAAAAAAAAATCAATTCTAGAATATGTGTCAAATCTATTAGAATAAAAAGAATAATCCCTATCTTTAGGATGCATTCTTCTCCAAATATCAATTAAGTTAAAACCTTTCATTAAGTAAAACAATATTTTAGCCGCTATTGATTTAACTATAGTTCTCCAACAAAGGTACCAAACAAAAATTAAAATCACCACCTACTAAAACATTTTCATGTACATCTACTAAATTCAAAAAAGTATTTTGTATAAATTTCTGATCATCTATATTAGGTGTGCATATGTTGTAACGAAGTCCACTCCTCAGAAAATATCTAACAATTTACCATTAGATATCTTTTCACCGGATCTGTAATTAC
This sequence comes from Narcine bancroftii, assembly GCF_036971445.1. Taxonomy (NCBI): domain Eukaryota; kingdom Metazoa; phylum Chordata; class Chondrichthyes; order Torpediniformes; family Narcinidae; genus Narcine; species Narcine bancroftii. The sequence continues at coordinate 93,880,378 of NC_091477.1, read as the reverse complement.
ACTTTGGATTTTAAGTGGTAATTTTTTCTTAAATAAAACTGCTACCCCTCTAGCTTTAGCGTTAAATGTAGAGAAAACTACCTGACCTACTCAATCTCTTTTCAATTTCAAATGTTCATTTTAAGTTAAATGGGACTCTTGTAAAAAGGCAATATCTTCTCCCAATTTCTTATTATGAAATAAAATCTTCTTTCTTTTTGTTCCTGTTAATCCTGTTAATATTAAAACTCAAAATCTTAACTGCTTTGTTCATTATCTTTAAACATTTTTAAAAATTCATATTGATCACTCATATCGAAGAAGGATTCCCCCAAGTTAATTTGGTCCCAGGTGTCGATGTCTTCAATCCAAAATAATCAAAATTATTCAAAATAAACACATTATAAAAAGTAATTAGAAAAAAATATAAAAAAACACCCCTCCCTCCCCCGAAAGCTAGAGATACTAGCATCACTACCCTCCATTTTACGGGTCATGGTCAAACCACGAAAACAGTCGTCAGAAACTAACAAACACATCCCCCAACCCCTGGGGGGGAAAAAACTTTTCTGTAAAACAACAAATCTTCCCTGTACAAAGCCTCTTCATCCATCAAAGAAAGAAAAAAGGTGGGGGGGATACACCCCCTTTTTATACATCAACAATTTGTTTCAGCAAACCATCATCTATAATTACTTGAATTTTTGACAAACCATTCGCACATTCTTCAGCCTGAACATGATTTGAAAAAAAACCACATTTTGCTGATCTGGCAAAAATATTTATGTGACCACCTGAAGGCTTTCACCAGTAAGCCTCAAAAAAAGGTTTATGGAGTGAAACTGGTCTGTGAAAGCTGTCGGTGTTATACAAGGTATATCTTTTTTGACTTACGATGGGTTCGTCAGAACACAACTCTATCCTCGGTAGAGGAGTACCTGATTATAGTAAAACCACCACATCATCATTGAACATACATGCCACAATTTTCTTTTCCTCAAAATTAAAAAAAAACTTATGTAAGTCTTTAAATATAACATTGCTGTAAAATACCGTCACTTACCCAATATCTCAAAGTAGCAGGAGGTGGTAGGCAGGAGGATGGATGTTGACTTGAAGATATGGAGTTCAGCTTTCCACTGCATTCTTTAACAATTATCTTTGTGCCCCATGTTAAAAACCCATTACTCTTAATAAAAGCATGATGGAAATGACTTTCTGATGAATAGGTTCATGTGCAAAGTTCACAGATTATAGAATTATAGAACACTGAAATGGATCCTTTGGTCTATTGAGTTCGTCAACCACCACTTACACATCCTACACTAATTCTATTTTCTTTTCCCCACATTCTAACAATTTCCCCAGATTCTATCACACATGCACATACTAGAGCTAACATAGGCTAATTACTTACCAACCCAAATATTAGGGATGTAGGAGGGAACCAGAACACTCAGGGGAAACTTATATCACATAAGGAGAACATAAAAACTTCACACAAATAGCCCCTGAGGTAGGGATTGAACCTGGTTTACTGGAAATCTGACTGCCAAATGTTAAGAAAGCAATGACAAACATGTGCAACATTCTCATGTTTAATGCACAAATAGCATTTAAAAATGTAGACATGGAGAATAACAGTAATTGGTGCTTAAACTTTCTTAAATATTCTGAATATATAATACCTTATCAACATATGGATAATTGACACAGTTTGACCATCATGCATCTTGGAATAAGTATCTTTAAATTAGTGCATTTTTTTATATTGGCCAACTTCCACACCATATCTTCCATCACTTGTTAGCTTCCATAGATGCAAACATTTATGTATGCCACTAACTACAGATGTATTTCCATTTAAACAGAGCTTTTCACATTATTCTCAATGTACTTTTCAAATAAGCATTTTGAAATGTTACACCTTTTGATATATGGGAGTAATTAGAACTATTTTGTGCACATAGATGAATTTTAGAATTTTTAATTGAGATATCAATATTGGAGATAACTTCCTGCTCCTCTTTTGAAATACAGATGCTCCTCTAATTATGATAGTTCAACTTATGATTTTTCAAATTTATGATGGTACAATAGCTTGACTGTTGTTATCTACTTTCATGTAATACGTTAAAGGTAATGGCAAGCATCATTGATTTTTCCAATGAACAATGATAATTCCTCTAAGGTGAATTCTTTGTAGCCTCCTTGGTTAATCACTTCTTTTATTTCAGTTGGAAAGCTTTCAGGGATTGATATAGTGCTGTCCGGAGAGAGTGGGGCAGTGTGGGGACTGATACAGCACTGTTTGGAGAGAGTAGGGCAGTGTGGGGACTGATACAGCACTGTTTGGAGAGAGTAGGGCAGTAGGATCAGTGTGGGGACTGATACAGCATTGTCAGAAGAGAGCGTGACAGTGGGATCAATATAGGGACTGATATAGTATTGTCGGGAGAGAGCAGGGCAGTGGGATTAGTGTGGGGAATAATAAAGGGTTGTGGGGAGAAAGCAGGGCAGTTGGATCAGTGTGGGAACTGTTACAGAGCTGTCGGTGTTATACAAGGTATATCTTTTTCGACTTACGATGGGTTCGTCAGAACACAACTCTATCCTCGGTAGAGGAGTACCTGATTAGTGACATTGGACCTTTTACTTCAATCCAAGAAAGCTGACTGAACCTCATATTACATTAGTCCATCAAAACTGCACTTTTCTGAAATCTTTGGATTGGATTGAACACAAAATGCTGATTCAGAGGAGAGTGTGCTCTCAAGTGAGCCATTTGGTTTGACAAGATCAGTCTTGTAAGGAAATCCCACAAAAGTAATACCTAGAAGATAAATTCTGTGCAACCAGCAAAAAAATTAAGGGAAAATAAATTTAAAAAATTAAAATAAATAAGAATAAAATAATAGGTAAAATTTGTAAGCTTAAAATTGTAAAAGTAAATGTTCACTGAAGATGAAGATGGGAGCAAATATTGTTGTATCTGATGTCATTGCGGTGAAACCACTTGTATATGTAAATACCTTGACCTTGTATGTTCGACCCTGCTCTCACTGGTCAGCTCGTGACTCCTCCCCTTTATTCCCCATAAAGGCTGTCATGCCACATCCCTGACCCCAGTTCGAGCCTGGGCCAGTGTGATCCAGCAACTCAAGAGATGCTGTCCATCTCCAGCTAATAAAAGCCTTCTGTTCCAGTACTTCAGACTTTTTGTGCATCAGTTTTGTTAGTAGTCTGATAATCAATGTGAACTTTGTGTTAAGTTGAAGATCAATATTGTCTCGAGCTTGATGTGATTTTTCAGAATAAGTTAATAGATGAATGAAAGTAGAAAGAGTATTAAAAAAATGGACCATGCTCCAACTGAGAAGTAGAACACAGGCTCAGCATTAGCCCAACTGTCTGAGAATGGGAATAATAATGTTTTGGCTTGGGATCAAAGAGACAGGGAAGGATTGCAGCATGGGATGTAAAGCTACTCTGCATGTAAAATATGACATGTATAGTATATACAAAAAGACAGATTACTTCAGAAGTCTGCATTGTCCTATCTATTCATGTGATCTCTCAGTATATTAAGAACCTCTGCCTGTTTTTGTTCTTCAGCAAGATCAGCTGCAGTTTCATTCCACTTTGTTTTGGCTTTTATATCAGCCCCATTGCTAATCAGTAATTGCACAACATCACTATGTCCTTTCTCTGCAGCCAGATGCAAGGGAGTCTTATCCATACTATTTCGTGCATGTATGTCAGCACCATGCTGAATTAGAAGCATTGTCACTGCCTCGTGTCCTTGAAAAGCTGCTTGATGCAGCGCAGTCATCTGTAGTACATCCTTGCTGTCAATGGAAGCACCAAATTGCAACAACAACTGAACAGCAGGAACTCCACTCACCACAGCCCTGTGGAGAGGTGTGTGCTGGTTTTTGTCTGAAGCATCCACTATGGCATTCTGTTTGAGTAATAGCTGCAAGATCTAAAGGAAGAGAAGATGTAATTTTTCAGCATATAAACCATGTATCAATGTCTCTCCGAAAATATTTATCATTGATAATTTGAGCTTTGTTTCCTTATTCTAATGATGGGTCAAAAAGTTAAGCTTTTCAGAATAATTGGAATATAGTTTGTAACAGCTATTACATACTGTACATTTTTCTTGTTTTTAAGGTTCCACATGAAATGAGAGGATAATTGAAGGACTTCAGGATATGATTTATATGGTAACTATTGTATAGGTTTCAAGAGATGCTGGAAAGGACAAGTTGTATTAATGTGAAATGAGAGTGAAGTTTGCCACCTAGTTAGTTTTAGTTAATAGTCTTGTTGTATGCAGACTTGGACTGATTCATTTCCTGTAAACTGCTGAAGCTGTACAGTATCTTTCCTGATATTTCAATATTTCACTACGTCTCACAAAGGTTCTGTTCAACTGAAACTACATTTCTTGAGAAAAGTCCAATAGTTTGTTAGCTCATCTACTGTATATCTTTTAGTTATCTATGCGTAAGAACATCCTTTGTGAACATACAACTCAGGTCTCTCACCATTCATAAAATATTCTAATCTGCCTTCTCAGATCTAATGTGCATATTTTTCAACATTAAATTCCCTTCACATTGGTTTAGCCTATTTACATATTTGTAAAGTTCATAACTTGTGGTCCTTTCTCGACAATTTACTTTGTAAATTTGGCTGTGTTAGCTGTGCCAGGAACTGTTGATGCTCTACAACTATTCCTTAATCCTAGACCTAGCTGTTGGAAATGAAAATGGTGGATCACCACATGTTAATTTCCATTCAGATCCATTGATCTGACTCCTATTTCAACCCATGACAAAAAATGTTTGTAGTTTTCCAAATAATCTCGTGTAGAACTTTGTCAATTGCCTCCTGGAATTCCATCCCAGTAACGTCCATGAAACTCCTCCACCATCATGCTTGTAACTTCTGCAGAATGTTCAATTGCAATACACTTCCATAATAGTTTCTGCCCCAGTAATTGAAAATATTTTTTTAATACAAGAGTAGGAAGCATGAAAATTATATTTGTCAAGAGCTTTATTGAAATTGAGAAGAATGGTAATCCTACGAGACAATCTACTGAAATGTTTAAAACATGAACTTTGGAAAAAAATATTTCTTACTCATTTGCTGTGTAGAATCTTACCACATGGCATAATTCACAACTCTATAGTCATGTACTTTTGCCCAGTTAGAATTAGCCTTATATCAGGACTACCAATCCTAAAATTGTTTGTCAATACTGGAGTACAAATCTGGAGTCCAGGAGTTCTTTTCTTGGCTGCCAAAGTGCACTTAGGATTTTCAGTTACCTGCTTGCTTACCTCAATGTTTCCATTTGCAGCAGCTTTGTGTAGAACAGTTTCATTATTTTCATCCTTGGCATCTATGTCTGCTCCTTTCTTCAGTAAATAGTCAATAACCTTGAAATTCTCAGCCTCCACTGCTAATTGCAATGATGTCATGCCATAGTCTGTCCTTTCATCCAGGGCAGTTCCCTCCATCAGCAGCAAATCAATGATTTCTATGTGTCCATTCACACAGGCCCAGTGTAAAGGAGTCCACCTATTGTTATCTTTTATATCTGTAGATGCCCCGTATTTCAGAAGCAGCTGGGAAGTGCTCACATGTCCATTAGCTGCAGCACAATGAAGTGGACTGGCTCCACAACGAGCCTTGGGCTCAAGAAGGGCTCCTCGATGCAGAAGGTAGTCCACCACATCAGTGTGACCATTCCAAGCAGCCCTGTGTATTGCAGTGAAATGATACTCACTCCTGTGGTTAATGGCCGCCCGCCTGTGTAGAAGGTATTTGATCAAAGGAACGTGACCACCGAATGCTGCATGTTGAAGTGGAGTCCAGCCCAAATTATTCTTGCAATCTTCATTCAAAACTGGAGACCTGTTACAATTGGATGAATGCGAACATTTAAAATGACAATTGCGCTATGTAAATATAAGGCAAGTTATGAATAAATATGACCTTAAATAGAAAACAAACTTAAAGCAAAGATACAAAATAAATGACATACTGTATTAGTGCCAATCTATGAAAATTAAGCCAAGCCATGCAAACCTAGATGGCTCAATGCCAATGAACTACAATTAATGTCTCCCAAACCTAAAAGGGCATGTTAATTCTTTAGTAATTTGTTGAGCTGAGTGCAATAAAAGAAAAATCCAAAGACCATTGGCTTATTTTAGAGTTAATTGAGAATGATGTTTGGGAATCAACATCTATTCAAACAACATTTATGTTTTTGAAATGTATTTTTCAGGATGTGGGTGTTGCCAGGAAGACCAGAATTTATTGCATGTCACTAATTGCCTATGAGAAGGTTGAATTGTTGCATTCATTTTCTGTGTTTGGCCATTTCAGAGAAGTCAATCACATGATGATGACTAGAGGATGAGAGTTTATTGTCATATACACAAGTACAATGTATAGATGCTCTGAAATTCTTACTTGCTGCAGCCACACAGATTGTAAGATACACCAACAATAGTGTAAAATAAATGACCATAATATTGCCATGAACAGAATAAGAGCTCATTTGCATAAAAGGAGAGTTAAATAAATATACACAGTTGCAGTTAGTGTAAAAAACTTGTGCCTGCGCCTGTTTTTGGCAGTGCTTGTCTTCAAAACTGGTACAGCCTTCATAGTACAGAGCTAGCCCACGGGATCTGTCAGCAGCCACAGCTTCTAGTTCTCTTGGCAGGATGTCACAGGTGCTGCCAAAAACTGATGGAAAACTGTGAACAGCGTCATAAAGCAGCAGCCACAATTACTACAAAAATGGACTTCAGTGCCTTCATTATGCTAGACTCTGCGCTTCTAGACTGGGACTGCAAAGTTACCTTTGTGTCCACTGATGAACTTCACAACAATGTGTCTTCTTTGAACTGAAGGACCACCAATTCATTCATTCAAGAAACTAGTGAAGACATATAATTTGGTGGTCCTTGAGTACCTAATGGTTAGGGTCAAGGTAGTATGGCTTCAACAGGCTTCAAGAGCCTGTTGAAAATAACTTGGTTCAGTCATAGGGGCGAGGCAGTACAGGTACACCATCCTTTATCCAGACATCTAAAATCCGGAAAGCTCCAAAAACTGGCATTTTTTTCCTGGTGCTGGTACAGCAGAGGGAGAGAGAGACAGAACAGCGCGACTCGGTTGGGCAGGTGTGGGTGGGGGGGGGGAGGAGAGACGCTAACGTGACTCGGGTGGGTGAGGGGGAGAGCGACGCCAGCGCGACTGGAAGGGGGTGGATACAGCAGCACAATTCGGGTGGGCTTAAATCTGGGGCAACTGGCTTTTGTTCTGAAATCCAGAAAAATCTGAAATTCGGAACACACTGTCCCCCAAGAGTTCTGGATAAAGGATTGTGTAGCTGATTATGAGGGGCTACTTAACTCTTCAGGATTTTTTTTTAACCAACTGAGTTTTTTAAACTATCCCATGTTCCTACAGTCATCATTACAAAGACTAGTGATGTTGTTTATGTCAAGTTATTAACTGAAGTTAAATTGGGACTTGAACCTGGGGAACTGGATTGTCTAAACCTCTGTCCCTCCATTATACAGTTTTTTTTTATAATGGAGTTCAGTTTTTGTTCTTCGCTTCACTTAATATTTTCTTTGAAACTATGTAGAATTTCTGCACAATAACTCAATAATATATTATTTGCTTGAAAAGAATGCAACATACTTAGATGTTTTTGCAGACAATTGGCTTTGAACTTCTTCCAACTTTCTTTCCTGGTTTGCAGCAGGCAGTATCTCTATTCTGTTTTTACAGATATGTCTTGAGACTGGACTCAGCAGGTTACATTTTCCTTGTTGAACTGAATTCACATCCTTGTTCTCCTTATTTGTTCTTGCAGCGTTGGGGGAGGAAATCGAATCAGATAACTCCATCCACTTCCACATTGCCTCTGATAGTTCAGACATGGCAGGTTCTGCAAAAGATATATTATCTGACAAATGCTACCAGCAGTTATAATAAACAATAGGGATGAATGCAAGAAAGAGTAGGATGATAGAAAAAGATTTGACAGTACTTCTGAACAAAACAAAAGGATTTTCACCATTCTTTGTACCTGTTTACACTGCAATTATATTTCCTCACAGATTTTCCCTACAAATTATTCTTTCCACATTCCCATCAATTCTCAAACTCTAAAACTAACCTACATATTTTGCAGTGATTAATTTATTCATCATACTGCATGTCTTTGGAATCTGGGAGGAAACCAGACAAGTAGCAGAAAACCACAGGAGAGTTTGTAAGCACCACATAACAGAATCAGAATCAAAATTTATTGTCATGAACAAGTCATAAAATTCGGTGTTTTGCAGCAGTATCTTCGTGAAAACATTCACATTATAACCACCTTACGACATTACTATAAAAATAAAATAATAACTGATGGCAGTGGGGAAGAAGCTGTCCCTGTGCTGCTAAGTGTTTGTCTTTAGGCACCTGTATCTTTTTCTTGATGGTAGCAGAGTGAAGAGGGCATGGCCTGGTGGTTGGGGTCTTTGAGGATAGAGGCTACATTTTTAAGACTGCCTCATGCAGATGTCCTCAATGGAGTGATGTCTGGTGCCTGTGATGTCGCAGGACAAATTAACAAACCTCTGGAGTTTATTCTTGTCCTGAGAGTTGGTGCCTCCATACCAGGCAGTGATGCAACCAGCCAGAATGCTCTCCACGGTACACCTTTAGAAGTTTAAGAGAGTCTTTGGTGACATACCGAGCCTCCTCAGACACCTTACAAAATATAACCACTGGTGAGCCTTCTTTGTGAATGCATCAACATGGAGACTCCAAGACAGATCCTTGGAGATGTTGACACCCAGGGATTTGAAGATCTTTACCCTCTCCACTACTGAGCCCTCAATGAGGACTTAGTCATGTTCCACTGGACTTCCTGCTTGGTTTTGCTTTCTCATTGCTGTTTGTGATTCTGCCGACAACTGTGGTGTCATCAGCAAACTTGTAGATGGCATTGGAATTGTGCCTGGCCACACAGTTGTGGGTGTATAATGAGTAGAGCAATGGGTTAAGCGTGCATCCTTGGGCGATGATCAGTGAGGAGGAGACGTTTCTAATTCGTACTGACTGTGGTCTTCTAATGAGAAAGTCAAGGATCCAGTGCAGAGTGGGGTACAGAGGTCTAGAGTTTGTAGCTTCTTGACCAGCACTGAGGGAATAATTGTATTGAAGGCTGACTGTAGTCTATGAAGAACATGTATGAATTGCTGTTTCCAAGGTGATCCAGACCTGAGTGGAGAGTCAGCGATATTGCATCTGCTGTGGAGTGATTGTGACTATAGGCAAATTGCAATGGTCAAGATTGAACTCAGGTCACTGAAACTGTTAGTCAGCACCTCTAGTAGCTGCACCGCTGTGCCATCCAATGTGTGACTGTCCCACTCAATTAGGATTTAGATTTAATTTGAAGGGATAATAGAGAATATTGAAATCAGTAGTGTGGAATGTTAAAAGTAACAAACAGCTTTACATGCTAGAGTTATTTGAGATTGCAGTAGTTAATGTTCATAATTACTGTGGCTGTAATAAAAAAGCATCAGGAGAAATCATGTTCCGATTTCAAGTGAATGAAAAATTGCATATTTATGAAATCCTGAATGAAATCGAAGGTACTTTTGAAGTGGGTAACGTAACAACTGAGCCACAGGATGCAAAGGATAGTTTTGTGGGAAGCAGAATCTCAGGAATAATTGGAGATCATACCAGTTGTTTCTTTTAATGCAATTTATAATGGTAATACATTTCTGTTACTTTGGCTGCAGAGGGAAGAGGGAAGAGGGCAGGGCACAAGAAATTAGATCAAAATTTTAGCAACGTTGTGAAACTGAGACAGGGGTGCTTAGAGCTGAAAAATAAAGATGTGCAGAAAATAGCAAAAGAATTACCAGGCTGTTATTGTGAAATTTCATCCCTCAACTATTATCATAATTATGCTTGATCTGTAGGGTACAGAAGAAATAGAGTCTTTGGAAGATGTAGATGTAGTTGAAGGAAAAAGCACAAATTCCAAGAAAAAGTAGTTTATAAAATGCTATGGAATGAAATACTGTTCATTTTTGATGTACAGTATTTTGCTGCCTGTGAAAATAAGCATCTTATTTTGTCGGTGGCATGGTCAGTTTTGGCTGTAGGTAATGAATTATCAGACTAAATTAGAACCACATATTTGAAACATGGAATTATAGAAACTCTCCTCTGTGTTGTTCCTACAAATAACATATCTCTCTTCACTCAAGACACACTCACACATCGATTAGTTTTTATGGAGATCACTTTGTCACAAGGTGTTTACATTTAATTCAAAATAATCAATGGAGCTTGTTCTTTATTTTAATATTTCTGATCGTTTTGTGACCACAATTACAGATCAAGGCTATTTTGCCTCAAACATTTTAAAAGTTTTGATATGATTGAGAAGAGGAAAAAAAAGTCCTGCAAACTTAGATATTAATCCATGATTATTCTTGATTGACGTATGAGTTAACACTGGAAAACAGTTAAATTAAAATAATATTTTTGTTCATAAGACAGTTACTTACCAATATGTTATGCTTTCTGAAATTGCAGCCTCTGGTATATTTCTCTAGCTTCCTGTTTCAACACTTACCAAGAGGGTGGCAAAACCTCAAGGAAATAAATGCAACAAGAAGTTCAGAGTTCAAGATACCCTATGTATAAATAAAAATAAATAATTTAACCAAAAGAGAAGTTGAATAATTTAAAACAGGCATCCAGCTTCAATAAAATATAAACAGAAAATGCTCGCAATACTCAGCTTGTTAGACTGCATCATCTCAGAACTCAGGCACCACTACAGGAATTGTTCAGAGTATTGTCTAGGCCTAACCATTCTCAGCTGCTTCATCAACGGTCTTCCTTGCAGAAGAAGGTCAGAAGGGGGGATGTTAACCGATAATTGCACAATATTCAATTTAATTTTACATCTCAAAAAATGAATCAGTTTATACCTGACTACTGGAAGCCTTGGATATGGTTCCAGCAGAACCTGATCATTGACAAGTAATATTCACTTCACACAGGTGCCAGCTAATGACCATTTTCATTAAGGAGTCTAGCTACCTATTCTTGACATTCAATATTATTGCAATCTCAGAGAATTCCCACTATCAAAATCCAAGGCATTACTGTTAACCAGAAACTCTACAAGAGTAAGTAAAATGCTGGTTATCAAGAGTGGCTCAGCTACTGATTACCCCAATCCCATTCATCACATAAAAAAGTCACATAAAGAGTCCGATGGAATATTTTTCACTTGCGTGGATGAATTCTGCTCTAATAACATTCAAGACCTTTGACACTATCCAGGACAAATACTGGTAACTCAATTTGACTGTGATACGAACTAACAACTCTCTCAATTTTGTTAAATACTAAAGAGACTTTGTTAGCACAAAGGAACATGAATGGCAAAACTTCACCAGACAATGGTAAATTCAAAATAATAGTTTTTTATTAAACCAATAATGACATGACACTTCTTACTTTCCTCTAACTTAAACCCCAACTATGCACAAATGTAAATGTGTGTGTGCTGCAAAGAACCATGTGTGTCTGTAGAATGTAAATGAGCCATGTCCACCCAAAACTAACTTTTACTAACATATATGAAATATTGTTTTAACATTAGACTAAAGATTAATCATAGTACATTCATCACAGACTGGCATCCTATTTTCCACATTAAAAATTACTTCTTTTACTCTTGGTTCATTGTGGTTGCTGTTTATACAGACCACAAAGTTTCTGTGGTGAATTAGTTTAGATGCTGACAGCACCCTACAGATCTGTGACTCTACAGCATCAGACAAAAGCAGCAAATACATGAAATCGTCATTGTCTGCAGGTTTCCCTCCAAGTCACACACTATTTTGATGAGGAAAAAAAAAATCACCATTCTGTCATTATTTTCTGAAGCTCTACCTATTAATACTGTCTCTAGAAGCACTGCAGTGTTTCAATAAGGTAGCTCGGGGCAGTTGGGGACAGGCAGTTAAGTTCAATCTTGATATGAATTAAAGACCTTGATGTTAGCTGACAATTTCTCAGTCAAATTAGTGCCCATTTGGGAAAGTTAGTGATTTATGATGGGAAATTTTCACTATATCACCACTGGATTACAAATTTTCCACAAAAATTATAGCTGGAAGTGTGTGGCAGGGTTAAGTCGTAGAAGGCAAGGTTGTGAGATGGTTTTATGTGGGGTATCTGTGTTTCCTATACATAGACTTGATTCTGAATAGCATTTTGGATGATTGTTGGCCAGACACTGCCATGAGTCAGTATCTATGATGAGGTATGACTTGAGGCAAGGAGGTTATAAACTTAAGTATGGAAAAATATTCACAGGCGTCCGACTCCTGCCTTTGGGGCCATGCTCCTGCCCCCCCCCCCCCACCTTACCTTTTTGTTTGGATACCTTGATGAAGGCTCAATCCTGAAATGTTCTCTAAAGTTTTCTCCTTCTGAAAGGATCGATCTCAGTGATTGGAGAATTTTTTTTTGAGGTGATGCTCCCTTATGCTGTGCAATAATTCCACAGTCTTCATGACGGGATATCACAATATAATTATTAACTTCATGAACAGGTAAATAGGTTTCATACAATCCAAAGGAAACTCTCATGTGTACTCAAAACAAATAAGAGCCTTCCTTTTTTGAGTGCCTCGAAGCTTGGGTTGAAAGTCTTGTACTGTCGTGCATGTATTTGTGGTGGCTTAAAGTGGATTGTTCCTTTTTAATTTGGAAGGTCTGCAGTCACCATAAAGAAATCTTAATGGGCAATTTTTGGATGTATGCTGTCTGATTCAACAGACGGAGATCTATCTGGAGTAAAGTCAGACTGACTGAGGACAAGCGATGGGAAGAAACATGCAGATTTCCAGAGAGTGGTCGCAATATCATGCTCTTCATTGGGATTGGTAGACAATGTTTGTGGAGGGCATTCAACCTCTTCCAGTGCACATAGAATCAGAATTTATTGCCGTGAACAAGTCATGAAATTTGGTGTTTTTCAGCAGCGTCATGGTGCAAACATTCCTATTATAACCATCTTTCATTACTATACAAAAAATGCATGAAAAGTAAGGCAGTGTCTTTGGTTCATTGATTATTCTGGGATCTGATGGCAGTGGGGAAGAACCTGTCCTTGTCCCGTAAAGACCTTGTCTTTAGGTTCCTGGAGGTAGTACAGTGAAGAGGGCATGGCCTGGGTGGTGGGGGTCTTTGAGGATAGAAGCTGCTTTTTTTTTTAAAGACACAGCCTCATGTAGATGTCCTCGATAGAGTGAGATCTGGTGCCTGTGGTGTTGAAGGCTGAGTTAACAACCCTCTGGAGTTTATTCTTGTCCTGAGTGTTGGCACCTCCATACCAAGCAGTGATGTAACCAGCCAAAATGTTCTCCACAGTACACCTGTACAAGCGACATACCGTATCCCCTCAGACACCTCACAAAGTATAGCTGCCTTCTTTGTGATTGCATCAACGTGGAGACTCCAGGACAGATCCTTGGAAATGTTGACAGCCAGGAATTTGAAGTTCTTGACCTTCTCCATTACTGAGCCTTCAATGTGGACTGCATCATGTTCCCCTGACAATCATCTCTTTGGTTTTGCTGATATTGAGTGCAAAGTTGTTGGTGTTACACCATTCAATGATCTGATCTACCTCCCTCCTGTACACTTTCTTATTGCCACTTTTGATTCTGCCGACAATTGTGGTGTAATCAGCAAACTTCTAGATGGCATTGGAATTGTGCCTGGCCACACAGTCATAGGTGTATACCGTTAATGAATAGAGCAGTGGGCTAAGCACACATCCTTGGGGTGTGCCTGTGTTGATAGTCAGTGAGGAAGAGACATTGTTTCCAATTCGTACTGACTGAGAAAGTCAAGGAGCCAGTTACAGAGGGAGGTTCAGAGGCCTAGAGTTTATAGCTTCTTGAACAGCAGAGAGGGAATAATTATATTCAAGACCGAGCTGTAGTTGATGAAGAGTAGCTGTATATATGAATTGCAGTTTTCGACATGATCTAGAGCTGAGTGGAGAGCCATTGTTATTGCATCTGCTGTGGAGTGATTATGACTATAGGCGAATTGTAGTGGGTCCATGTAGAGTCCTAATGACCTAAATATAAACTCTTCCTGTAATCATATGATATAATTCAATAACTGGCAATGATTCAGTTTGAAAACAACGTTGTGCAGGAATTGTAATCCGATAAGATGCAAAGAGCCTCCGCTAAACCAAGTTATTTTATTTAGGTGATGTATGTATGGCCATATATCAGTTTTCAAGTGCATTTGAGACTTGGTGCAATCTGGACAGCTGGCGCTCCACATCTGACATCACTGTGATACTTCCCACAACCGATGTTGGTTAAGGAAGATGGTTACTACTCCCGCATTGAGCCATCACTGCAAACTGGAGCACCACATTGCAGCAGCAACCCCTCTTTCCCCCCCCCCCCCCCCCCTTGTTTAGGGTGACTGATGGGGGGGGGGGTCATTTAGGAGAACTTTAAAACAGAAATGGAACTGACTGACTGACGCATCACTCACCACGTCATCAGAAAGACAGGATCCCCCTTAAATCGCCATGTTGGCAATTTTTCAGGTAGGCCTGGCTGCAATTTGAAAGGTGTATCCTGCACCCATGACCTAGTCATTGCACCTGGGTCCCAGGGTGCTGTAATTTGAAAGCATCTAACGTATTTGCATTAGAATCACATAACTTGCTACTTCTGTTTCAAGCAGTTGAAATGTAAAGGAAAAAAAGGAGATTCCTTTCTTCTTGATAATTCTCATATTGCCATCCAGATATTTATTTAACATGGACTATTTTCTTGTACCTCTGGCACCAAATATTGCTTAATTCCTGGAAGTAATTTAGGAATCTGTTTCATTATTTCTTTCTCCCATCACTTGTGAAGACTTTTATATTTGTATATTATGATATCATCTTGTGAATTCTGCTCAACTAAATATTAATGCTACAAATTTTAAGAGACCATAAACTTCTTCATCGTAGATCATTTTTATTTTGCAGGGGGTTTTGATACAAATAGCTGGAACTTATGAAAGGTGCACATAAAGTAGAGTCACAAAGTAAAACACAGTATCTGTTGCAATCATATGCAATAAGTGGCAAATCTCTGGTTTAAAAAAAAACCAAGAGTTGCAGGAAATACAGGCAGATAAGATGCAAAGATGTCTGATGAACTTAATTATTTCAGAGTTTCATGTGCCTGTGTGACTTGGTAGACCCTAGACAGCTGGTACTTCACATCTGACATCACTTTGTAAGTAGAGCTCATTGACAAAGACAAATAGAATTCTCTTTGAATCACAGTACAATTATTACATTGGAAAACCTGACCTTGGGTCAATGGGAAAGTATACTCAATGAATGTTGCATATTTTAAGCTTTAAAAAAACTTGCATTCCAACATGAAGTCTGTGGTGTAGTGACAGGGTGTTACAACAAGGAGGAGTTGGAGATGGAGTGTGTAGCATCTGGGGAATGTTGCATCTTACAAATTCTGGCGCGCTGTTAGCCAGAATCAGACACACACAAGACAAAGACTGTACAACAGGCTTTAATCCACAAAGACTTCCACAGAGCCAGGCTGGCTGTAGCTGCAGTAATTCTGAGTGAGATTTTGGGAGGCCGGTGCAGGCTTATATCCCGGAGGGTGAATGACACCCAACCGGGTGGGGCTTGATCCATTCAGGCTGACTGATTGACAGCCAGCCAGGTGTTGTCCTGTCCCCTTACACTCCTGCAGGTACAGAGGTTGCCCCCTGTAGTAGGCCAGTGGTACACTCCTGCAGGTACAGAGGTTTCCCCCTGCAGTGTACCACCACACAAATGTTGTTGCATCTTTAGGAGATTCAAGATGGATGCGTTCCCTTAAGATCTGCTTTGTGTGTTCAGTTTTTAGTGCTGTTTGCTTAGTTAATTAATCTAGTTGTTTTAAAAAGAATCCAAGTTTCTTTATTGTAATAATATAAAATGTCACATGGTTCTAGGAGTGGAAGAAGCAGCCAAGTTTTGTTGTGCACAGGAGTGAAAAAAAAACCCCAGAGTGTGCATAGTGAGTAACAGTTGATATCAACTGAGAAAATGTGGAGAGTTTAAAAAATTCTAATACTGTAAATTGGACTGGAAATATTGACCACTAGTGGAGGCTGTTTAAGCAAAGGTTTATGCTTTACCTGCAAGTGATTGGAATTGATAGCCAACTGGATATAAGGAAGATTGCAAAGCTACTTACTGTGGTGGGACCTCACGCTCTAGAGGTTTTCAACACATTTGATTTTGTCGAGGCAGAAGACCAGGGAAAATTTGACAAGGTTATTGAGATGTTTGATGTTCACCAAAGAAAAATGAAATCTTTGAGAGGTACATGTTTTGCTTGTGCACACAGTTGCAGGGAGAGAACTTTGATACTTTTCTTTTTATCAGACTTGAAACTAAAAGCAAGAACATGCAATTTTGGACTGCTGCAAGATTCAATGATCAAATTTTGTTTGGGATTATTGATAAGAAAGTAAGAGAGAGGTTGCTGCGAGAGATAGAACTTGGCAGGAACTGTGATGATATGCCACACCTGTGAACTAGCTCTGCAGCAAGTGAAAAAGTTCTGAGATAGTGTAAAAGCCAGTGAAAATGAAGGCATAGTCATAGCCACAGTGTCTGGACACACACACAACAAAAAATGAGAAGCAGAAACCAACAAAAAGATGGAGAAACATTCAATTGTAAATGATGCATCACTAAACATGTGCCAAAGCAAAGCCCAGCTTGTGAAAAAATCCATAAGTGCAAAAGGCAGAATCACCATGCAAAGCAAAGTTTTTCCAAAGGGAAACTAAACAGAAGTAAAAATGTACACACTATAGAAGAAACTTCTCTCAGTGATACACTTTTTGTGGGCATGTTGGTGCAGGAAGTGAACAGGGTCGAGCATGATAAATGGACTGTACCATTGCATATAAATGGAACAAATATTCCTTTCAAGTTAGACACAGGTGCAAAGGTAGTTTGATCTCTGAGCATGACATCAGGGCAATGAGGTAAAGCTATACATCCATGCAGATCCTGTACTACTCAAACCATACATTGGAAGGAACATTGACACAAAAGGTACATGTAAACTCAACGTGAAACTTAAAGATAAAGAGCACCACCTCAAGTTCACAGTAGTCCCAGATGGACATTATTCACTGCCTGGTGACAAAGCATGTGAAAACTTAATCCTAGACAAAAGGGTGTTTCACGTGAACAGTGACCATGTACAGAACAGCATAGAGGAAATACTGGATCAATTTCCCAATATCTTTAAGGGGTTTGGAGTTCTACCATTCACCTATAAGATACAGTTAAATGAGGAAACACAACCAGTAGTGGATGCCCCAAAGTGGGTTCCAGCGCCACTAAAAGACAAGCTAAAGCAGGAACTCAAACCAAATGATGGCACTAGGGGTCATAAAGAAAGTGGAGGAGGCCGCAGAGTGTGTCAATTCAATGGTGTGTGTCAAAAAGAAGAATGGTGACCTGAATATGAAAGGCTTGAATACCAATATAAAGGGGGAACATTGTCAGATTCCGACCAGGGATGAAATTACAAGTGAGATGACCGGTGCAAAGTTTTTCACTAATTTGCATGCATACCAGGGCTTCTGGCAAATAAAACTGCATGATTATAGCACAAAATACTATACATTTAATACACCTTTTGGCCAATACTCCTGTCTGAGGATGCCTTTTGGAATTTCCTCAGCTCCTAAAATGTTTCACAGGTCAATGGAGCACACCATGGAAGGCATAAATGGGGTATTTGCATATATGGATGACATGATCCTATGGGGTTCCACACAAAAACAACACAACAAAAGGGTCATCAAAGTGCTACAGAAGTATGGATTAAAGTTAAACCGTAAAAAAAATATGTTTGGTTTGAAGATAAATGCTGACATTGGCAGGATGGTTTCCAGCTGTGAGACCAGTTTGAAACATCATGCAAAGCAGACAAAGGAACCCATGATAATAACTGACATCCTAGCAGAACCATGGCAGAAAGTTGGGACTGATCTGTTCCACATAGATGGAAAGGATTGCTTGCTGGTTATTGACTATCCTGAGATTTCACTGTAGTATGTCTGCTGCTGGTGTTATGAATATATGAAATCTATCTTTGCAAGATGTGGAATTCCTCAAATTATCTACAGTGACAATGGACCAAGAAGCACGTAAGGAGAAGCAAGACTGATCCCCTGGTGGAAAGGGTGAAATTGCTCCATGCCAACCCCACGTATGTCTCCATCAGGGACCTGGAACCCACCGGAACCAAGGATCTGTTGCCTCAGGTGCCCCTTGAGCTACTGAGCTTTTTCTCCCCACTTGTGCTCAGGGCCTCAGGGGACCTGGTTCAGGAGGAGAGTGAACCCCCCTCTATCGTCGAACCTGAGCCCCAGCCCATTACCCTCCATCACAGGTGGACCAGGAGACTCAAGCCCCGGAGCTAAGACGCTCCACCAGGATCTCCAGACCCCCGGACCACCTAAATCTGTAAATAGTATTGTAAATATTTCTCTTCTGTATATTACCGGTTTAGGATTTTTGTTCTCTTCCTCCACAGACCCTTCCTTCTGAAGGAAGGGGTGAATATAGTAAACAGGTCCTGCCTTCTGGCTCCTCCCCCTGGGGCCTGTATATAACCCTGATTTCCTGCCAAAACCTAGAACCTCTCTGAAGCATGTTCATGAACCCTACCTGTGTTGTAAGCTAATAAAAGCATTAGTTCTCCCTCTAGTTGTGTGCTTTTATCTATGCGACATAAGGAAATGCTTAAACCAAAGTAGGTTAATACTGCAAATGGCCGAACATCCGTTTGTGTATACCACAGATACTCCACTGGCTGTAAAATCTGTAAAAGTGGTGACTATTTTATCACATGCTTTGGCTCATGTACAATGAGTCGTTTTAAAAAAAAATGGGTAGGGGTCCTAGTGGAAAAAAATACAGGATGGAATTTATGTAATAAATGGTCGATATTTTTTACACTACTAGTGGAGCAGAAAATTTGCAAAATTTTATGCTTCTCAGCAGGTGTGTAAAAGTGCCTACAGACAAGTCTTGATTTATTAACTTTTCGAGATTGTGGTTGCATAATCCTCTGCAGAGGAAATCCAGTCTATAAGGGCACTGTTCTGAATTACTAGTTTCCAAAAATTATTGAGATCTGTGACATTCTCCAGGACAATTTTCAACCAAGTTCTTGTGCAATCCTTAATACCCTGGCTTCTGAAATGTCCCAGTGAGTTGATGCTAATCCTTCAGTTTGCTCCTCTTCACATGATTAGAAAGGCTCAATTCAATATTTGTTGACAACAGCTTCGTGTACTTTTACTTTAATGAGGGGCTGGTGACCACTTGTTCACAGATTTTGTGGCATTGACATCATTTGTTCAAACAAGCATGGGAATTGCCTGACCTGTTGAGGGCATCCATCTCCTCTGTTTGATCAAGATTCAACAATCTGCAGTTAAATCAAATTTTAAACTGAATTTAGACTCCCAACACAGTAACGGGCCCTTTCGGTCCATAGGCCTGTACCACCTAATTGACCTACAACCCCTGATATGTTTTGAAGGGTGGGAGGAAACCAGAGCAACAGGAGGAAACCTACACAGACACTGGAAAAATGTGCAAACTCCTTACTGACTGCGAGATTCGAACCCTGGCACTGTACAGCTACACTAACTGTGCCGCCCCAGTTCTTGTGTCTCACCAGTTAACTTGTGTCTGAAGAACTCTGTTCATAGATTCATAGAAATCGGCTCAGGAGTGGTCAGTTCAGCCCTAGAAACCTGTTCCAATATGATCAAAGCTGGTCATGTGACCTCAGTACCTTCCTGCTTTCTCTCCATAACCCTTGTTCATTTTAGCCACATTTTTAAATAGACAATAAAATCCCTGGTATCTGACACCTATGGGGATTGGTAGATACTGGATAAGTAAATTTTCTGGTTTCTTGAGATTGCGTTTTGCATGATTGGCATGCCAATTTTAGTCTTCTTATTTTTTACCTATTTATTTTCCGCAATTTTCTTTTGCTGGTGGCGTAAATTCTAGCTAACAGGGGTTTTTACTGTGTCTAATGAACTGACCTGAATACTTTGTGTGGTACGGAGTTCATGAACCTGACTCTCTGACTGAAGACATTTCTCCTCATTTCAGTTGTAAATAGCTTGTCCTCTGTCATTAGATTATGATCCCTTGTTCTGGACTTCCCCAACATTGGAAATATTCCAACCTGACTTGTCCTATCAGAACCTTTTGTGTCTCAACGAGATCCCCTCTCGTTCTTCAAATTCCAATGTCTATTCAGTCTTCTTTCACATGTCAGGGCTACCATTCCAGAAATCATTCTGGTGAACTTTTGCTGCATTCCCACAATATCAAGAATATCCAATGAGGAGAACAAAACTTGGTATAATACTCATGGTGTTGCCTCATCAAGGCCATGTGCAACTCCAGAAAGCATTCCCTGCTTTTGCATTCAAAACCTATTAAAAAAAAAGCCAATATGCTATTTGTTTTCTTCACTGACTGCTATACCTGCATTCCAACCTTCAGTGACTGATGCACCATGACACCCACTTCTCATTGCACCTTCTTTTACCCTAATTTGTTGCCATTCAGATTATCTGCCTTCCTGTTATTGCCATTGTGATGGTACAGATTCTGTCACCAATGTGTATATGTACATATGTACAGATGGTAGTGTAGGATGACTGTGATTGGCTGAGAGTGTAGCCCCACCTACTGGCAGGTCTTCAAGGATTGCTCCTAGCCACACCAAGTCATTCTGGACTGGTCGACCTACTTGTGATATGCACCAGTCTTTTGGTTAATAAAAGCCTTGGTTTGGATCAACAAGTCTTGGGTTCTTTCGACGCGCATTACAGCCACCAAAGTGCATGACTCTGCCTTTGGTGGATTATACTACATTTGCCCACTATCCTAATCTATCCCAGTCACACTGCAGCTTTGTGAACCTTGGTAGCTCATCAGTAACTGTCTACCAATCTGAAAATTACCAATTTATTTCCTTTCCTTATTTCCTGCCTGTCAACCAGTTCTCTATCCCTGTCAATGCATTACCTTTGATGCCATGTCCTTCTTCCTTACCCAGGGACCTTATCAAAAGCCTCTTGAAAGTCCAAATACAGCACATCAACTGGTTCACCATTGCCCCTTCTACTTGTTACATCCTCATGCACATCTTTATTAAATGACTCCATCATTTTCCCCATTACCAAAGACAGGCTAACTGGTCAAAGGTTTCCAGATTTTTCTCTCTCTCTACCTCTTTTTAAAAAGTGGTGTTACATTAGTTCCCCTCTAATCCAAAGGAACTGATCCAGAGTGTAGAGAATGTTGGAAAATAATCCTGAATGCATCATCAAGCTGCATGTGGACCTGATGTAAGAGGGTATCAAGTGCCACTATGCGCTGAGGTTCTACCTGTTTCAGGTGTTGCAAAGGATGTCCCTGACCCTATTCCCGCATAACATCCCTATCAACTGGACTCTGCCATGCAACTATTCTTTGTAGAAAGTTTTTTTTCCCAGACAAGCACCTCTGACCACAAAGCCATGAGGCAATGGTCAGCACAGAATTGAGAGATGAGGACGATGAACATTGTGGGGTGGTTCCCTGAGCAGACTGCCCAGATCTTCTGATGGAATGCCTCACCACCAGTGTTCACAAGCAAGACTTGGCATCAATGATGATGAGAGGAACTTTCCTAGTCAGATTTGACCTGTACAACTAGAACATTGCTCACAGTGCATGATATCCCCAATATGACTCTGGTGGAGTGGAGAATGTCGCCCACCTCTTTGCAGAATGCAGATTTACTCAGTGTGTGGAAAGGGATGAAAGGGCTGTTCCTGGGGACGCACACAGAGTGAGATATCCAGAACTGCTGGAAGACCATCAACTCAGGGAAAGATGCACTTTGGTCTGCCTGAAACCTGTTGGTGTTCAGTATGTAGAGATGTCAGTGGTACATTTCATGCTGCAAGAGTACATGCTGAGGGGGACACTGAGGTGAGGGGGACACTGAGGTGAGGGTGCAATGGGAAGGACCACAGTCTAAAGTTTTTCTATTACTGGGCATTGAGGGGCTGAAACCATGGAGAAACCCCTCAAACAAGAGGGCGGGTTGTAATGACAAGATGCCACAGTGGTGGCCCTAGAGATCATGGATTGCAATTTACCAAAAATAGACTTTATTCATAATAAATTATTTACAAAATGAAAACAGCTTTTGCAGTTAATTTTTTTAAATGTTCTCATCCTTAGATTTGTATTTATTGTCCAAGAGCATAAATGACAATACATACAACCCTGAGATTATTTTTCCTGTGGGCCAGGCAGAATTTCTACTTATCGGTAGTACAAACTGTAATGAAGAAACAGGTATGTATATTTTTTAAAAAAGCAGGAAATGTAAGCAAAGAAAGAAATGTAGAAAAACTGACTGTGTAAATATAGAAAAAAATGTTCAATATTTATATATTCAGTGCAAGTCAGCATCCTAAAGAAGTCTCTGCTTGAGTTTGATGGTGCAGGAGTGGTAACTGTTACTGAACCTGCTGGTGTGAGTCTTGTGGCACCTATATCTCTTGGTGGCAGCAGCAGCAAGAACAGAGTATGTCCTGGGTGGTGTGGATTCTTGATGATTGCTGCAGCTCTCCAATGGCAGTGTTCCACATAGATTTTCTCAATGTTGGGGAGAGATTTGCCTATGATGTACTGGGCTGCATCCACTACCTTTTGCAGGGTTTTTCACTCAAAGGAATTGGTGTCCCTATACCAGGCCTCTGCACATCTGTAGAAGTTTGCCAAGGTTGCCGATGTCATACTGAGCCTCTGCAAACTTCTGAGGAAGTAGAGGTGCTGGCGTGTTTTCTTCATTATGACATTAGTATGTTGGGTCCAAGAAAGGTCCTCTGAAATTTCTTGCAGTGACTTAAATTTTCTCACCCTCTCCACCTCTTGCAATGGCTTACGTGATTTTTTTTCCCCCCCTGATTCTGGATATTTGATAGTATTACATTTTTAGTGATGAGCAGTGGTCTGTGAGGTAGCTTATTAGGTCCTGAAATTATTGCACCATTGCACCTTACTGTGGGGATTTTCATTCTCAGTGGACAGGCCTTGAGACACCTTAATAATAAAGGCTACCAGTTCACTGGATCTCTCTTGAGGCAAGTCCCATACTTCAATGTCTCTTTTGTAAATCTCCTGAGCAGTCTCTTTCATCCACTGCAGCCTCAGGGTGCAGCTTCTGCCGTGAGGAGTGTGCCTGTTAGATGTAATGATCTTCTCTGACTGCTGAACAGCAAATATCTGCCCCTTTGAACTTAATCTGTCCCATCAGGAACCACAAGGCTTGTGTTTTGGTCCAATCAAGAACCACAAAGCTTGTGTTTTGGTCCAATCAAGAACCACAAGGCTTGTGTTTTGGTCCAGTCAAGAACCAGAGGCTTGTGTTTTGGTCCAATTAAGAACCACAAGGCTTGTGTTTTGGTCCAATCAAGAACTACAAGGCTTGTGTTTTGGTCCAATCAAGAACCACAAGGCTGGTGTTTTGGTCCAATCAAGAACCACAAGGCTTGTGTTTTGGTCCAATCAAGAACCACAAGGCTTATGTTTTGGTCCAATCAAGAACCACAAGCTTTGTGTTTTAGTGCTTCCTTGTTGATGGAAAATGCCCTAATGCTTCTGCATTCCTGTTTTTGAACAATTTCATAATTTTTTTTAAAAAGACCAATGTGACCTCATGGTGTGCAATGATATTTTAGGGCACTAAATGTTATGTTTTCCAATTTCAAAGAGATACAGATTATGTGGTTAAAGAAACAAATAGTTAATACCAATGTGGATCAGATAACTTTTTGATTTTCTTGCAGTGAATTATTCATTTACTTTGTCTGACCTCTTTAAATGAAGTTCCTCAAACATGTCAAGTAAAACAGTAGAAAGACATGTTCACTTTTTGTGGACTGGTCTATACAAAGTGAACGAGTTTTGCTTAAAATATGAACATCGCAACAATCATGTCTGCACTTGCAATTTCAATGAGCGATCCAGCTGATCCCATTTCTTTTCTCTATCAGAGGTGGTATCTTCTAGTATAGACTCAGGATTGTGCCATTTAATGGTCAAAAGGCATTCGTTCATAAATCTGTTCTCCAAAAGAATTATCAGGATTGTTGAGTCATCTCCTCCAGGAAAATGGAAGTGATTCTTCCCTTGTGGCCATCTCTCTCTCTCTCTCTCTCTCTCTCACTCTCTTTTCTCTTTCATGCCTTTCAGCATAGGCTTTTATGGCGCAGCCTCTTATGGCAAATGCTAGTCGGGCCCTTCTGTCCCACCACTGCTAGAGATCGTCCTCCAAACCCCTTTCCTGGATTGATAATTGGGGCCTTCCAAGCTCATTAGAAGGGCCAGGGAAGAAAATTAAGATGTTGAGAAGACGTGGAGAGAAGGAATGCACAAGCCTTTATGCTTTCAGCTACATAATGAATGGATTTATAAAACTATAAAAGAGTTTGCAAAATTGTATCAGACCTTGTAACTTTCAGGTGTTTATTTGCATATTTCCCAAAGCAAAACTGTATTGCGCTACTAGCCAGACACTAAGTCAAACTTAACTAAAAGGTTGGAAAATACTCAATAATGAGTAAACTTGCATAAGCAGCAGGAGGTAATTTAACTATTAAGATAACTAATTTCATTGTCCCTTTTTAAATAATATTTAAGGGGAAAGAAAACTGTATAGCTTTGTAGAAAAGCAGTTGTCATATTAATCACAAAAATATCCACTAGTTACAATAAAGTGGGTAAAGGAGATGAGAGTATTTTCAGATAATATTTATGCTGATGGACAAATTTCATAGCAGTTATTTCACATTGATTTATCAGACTAAATTATTGTAAACATTTGCAGTGTAGTTATCATTATTTTCATTTATTCTATTATAGAATGTATTAATTGTATTCAGAAAACAGTGAAGGAAAATGAACAGCTATTGAACTTGAGGAACCCATATGGGATGTGTTCTTTCTTTACAACATGATGTCTTTGGTACTGTCTTGTTAAGCTGTGTGCGCACACATGCTCATTTTGCAACCAGCACACAAAGGAAATTAATGTGCACACGTAAGGTTAGTTACCTAAACTAATGTAGCTCCAACTATAGAATAAAATCTTAACTAAATGCATTGCTTCGTAGAATGCAATCGTACTTGTATTATGTGAAAACATGCCAATATAGTTTTATTAGCCATGAGAGAAAGGCTGCGCTAAAATTATTTTGTAACAAATTCAAGTTTACATTTGCACAATCATTCAGTGCCCACAAACTTTGGTCACCAAAAAAAAAATTGCACAACATCAGATTTTTGCGCACACCGACTACTAAAAATTAGAGGGAACATTGGTTCTTGGACATCTATTGCATATGTCTCCTTTTCTCTTCACACATCATTGGTTAACATTTGAAGGCTTAAAACTATAAAACATGCAGACAAGCATTTAAAGCTTGTAAAATCTTGAAAATAATTCTATTTTTGTTACTGTTCCAGTTTTTCACAAGCAATTAATACATCCAGCAGGGGGAAGCATATCCTTAGAAGATTCCTGCAGCTTTTCTTTCTCAGAGAATACTATATTGCTTCTGAATTCGAATGGAGAAAGACTCCTGAAAGGTACGTGATATTCTTGGATTAATTGTGAAGTTGGTAGGATATCTGAAGATCTTTTAATTGACCATAGGTTGGAAAACAGCAGATGCATAAAGTCTGAAATAAAAATAGAAAATGCTGGAAAAAATTAACTGTGGAAAAGAAATGGTTTCAGCTGCAAACCTTTGAAGGGGCTTTGATGTGAAATGTTAGCTCTGTTTTTCTTTCCCTAATGTGTTGCCTGACCTACTGAGTTTTACCAGTATTTTCTGTATTTATTCATTAACTTTCTCCACTAATGCAGTTTGCACATTTCATTTGAGCCTTGGAAAATTACATTGATTAACAATTATAGATCTTGCAAATGGTGTTGAATTGCTTTAAACTTTTCGGCACTCAAGAACTGAATAACACCATTGCCATTGGTTGCATGCAGTATCAGATAACTAAGCAAGGAGCTTAAATCTGGGATTCTGTAGGTATCCAAACTAACAACTATATATTAATACTACATTATGAGCTGTGCTTACTTTTGGTGACATTTTAAATTAATATCATAAGATTCCCATGGCACCATTTAAGAATTACAGGGATTTTCCCACTTGGAAGTTGAGGTGCTGTTCTATAAATCTGCATTGACTTTCATTGCACAATACTTAATTTAGGGCAATGTTCTTTGAGATTACAACTCAGTAAATGTTGCAAGGAAAATAGTTTGGGCATGCCAATTTTTTAAGAGAAAATTCTTTTGGGTGTCTACTAATGCCTTAAGCAAATGCAACAATTCTTTAAAAAATGTTGAAATCAAGTTGTAACCATATATTTGGGTCAGTTAACACTCAAACTGACAGAAAAGTTAAGGGGTGGATGAAGGGCAAAGTGAGCATAAATATAAATAGTTTGGCTGGTGTTGCTGTGGAGCTATATATTCAGGTCAGAAACTGTGGTAGCTTTTGAGAAAATTACAGCATAGAATGAAGTCATTTGGCCCTTATCTTTGAAAGTCAATCATCTTAGAAAAGACTTAATGAGCCATAATAGCTAGTGCTTTCTCTTTTTGTTCCTTGGACTATGGTTTTTTTTGAAAGGAAAACTAATTATTTTCAAAAATAAGCAAATAAATTGTGACCAAAAATCTGCTGTCTATTCTCCATCTGTGAAAGACATTTTCTTTAATGCTTTCTGTGTTTATCTTCTGCCTCTTTGTTAATGTTTCTCTGGCCAATAGGGAACATGTATCAATATTTTCATTTGTAAGCTTGAAGGCCTCTTTAGTTCATGCTTAATTGTCTTGGATCTGGTATGGAGAAGCAACTGTAAAAAGAGAGAGACTCTCCAGACTCTTAACTTCTAAATTGAGATAATTATTCACAGCACCAGGGGATGCCCTCTTGTCTCTGACTAGGTCTGTTGAATATCTTCAGTTTTTTGACTTGACTATGTGGTTCACTATGCAAGTTCCAACTTCTCAACAACTTTGTAGCTTCCACAGTTTGAAACAGATCAATATAATTTAAACGATTCTGGGTCTTGGTTCTCATAGGGAACTTTGAACATGTTATCACAATTGCTTTCTTTCTCCAGTTGTGTCTTTCTTGTGATAAAGCTGACTAACCTGGGAACAGGCTGAAATGGAAAAGATGGTTTTGATCAATTAATGTTGAAAACCTGTTAACTTTAGAGAAAGGAGATTTCTCTTTCTTGAAATTGAAAATTGTTAATAATCTCATAAGGACAGCCCTTGAACCTGCTGCACAATACAATAGAATTATGATTGATCCGGCATTTGTGCACTTTCCTTTTGGCTTTCCCATAATTCTTAATTCCCTTGCTGATTAGAAATCTATCTCGACCTTTAACAGATTCCCAGATTTAAGCTCCTTGCTTAGTTATCTGATACTGCATGCAACCAATGGCAATGGTGTTACTCAGTTCTTGAGTGCCGAAAAGTTTAAAGGACTTATTTTCCCACTGGTTCCTATGGCTAGGATTTCCAAAGATGCGTGGATTCTTCCTCACCTTGGGATGGATTGAGTGCCTCCTAAATCTGAGATCATGTCTGCTGGTTCTGAACATTTCCTACAAGAAGAAACATCTAGCATTTTCTCCCTCTACCCCTTTGTACTTTCAAAACTTCTAAATTTCAATGAGTAGAATACATAAATTTAATCTTCCTTTTCTTTTGGACAGCCTTACCATACCCAAGATTATGGGTATGGGCTTCCAAGGCATAAATGCAATTTTTAAAAATCTCCCAGGGTGATGTATTTGCCATCACAAGCTCTTCTTCCATACTCTTCTGTTCTTTATCTTTCTTCGTCTTGTTCTGAACTAGGGAGCATTATCCCACAAATAAATGGATGAAATGAGTCAGGCAGCATCCACGTAGTCAATCGACATTTTGAGTCATGACCCTTTATCGATAAAGCATCCTGACTTGAAACATTAACTGATCATTTCTACCCATGCATGCTCTCTGGCTCACTCAGTTCCTCCAGCAGCTCACAGTTTGTTCAAGATTTCAGCATCTGCAGTTCTTGTTTTAATATTATGCCACAGCCTAATTTATGACATACCTCGTCTCCTGGTAGTCATTTTGCCAAGTTGCATTTATCAGCTAGGTTTTCATATCCTGTATATTATTTTCCAAATCTGCTCAGGATAATGGCTCCATTTTAAGTAAGATTTTGTCTGGCAAAATTACCACTGGTATTCAATACCCTCAATAATGTATCGGGGAAGCAGCTTGGAGTTGTACAGATTGGAAAGCATAACTTCTGAAAGAATGCAAACTAGTAAAATGAATCTGCGGACTTCCATACAAAATCTAAAAAGTAAATTGTTTTGGTCGGTTGCTCTCTGGATAATCAGTGCAGCTGGCACACTAAGATTCTAATGCTTCACTTCTTAACGTTATTGCCTAAGCAACATTTGCTATTCTTGCCTTATATTTATCTGTGTGGAATTGTATCTGCTACCCATCTGCTCATCCTCACAGCATATGCATGCCTTTGTGCATTTTGTCATATCCCATCATATTTTTCATATTTGTCACCCTTTCATTCTGGAAAAATAATCCATTTGTCAATAATATCTAGAGTTTCAGTTGATCATTGGATTGAAAACATCTGGCTGCAATAATTTTTGCCTGTTTTTACCACTTCTTTCATAATAAAGTTTATATCTGCTCCCAGGTGTGAACCTCCTGGTAGTTCTTGAGTTGCAGCATCTCTGTTTCCTCATAACCTTGAGGTAAAGAACTTGTTTATTGGCAACACTAACAGGATTTTATTTAAACAAAAAATGACGCTTATAACTCTGAATTAAAGATGATGCTTTCACCTTTATGAAATCCCAGGAAGACTTGGTGCTATGAGCCAATCCAGTCTTTGTGAACCTGTAAGGACGGGATCACATTGCAACCTGCAAATTAAAGTCCCTTTCAAAGTGGCAAACTGCTAAATTGTTGTGTGAATGGCCCATTTTGAAATACCAGTAGGGCCGTTCACAGTGGACCAAGAAAACCCGGTTATGTATGTCTTTTCACATTGCCTACCCAGTATTGCAGAGCAAAAGGGGGGTCCAGCATCTCACAGTGACTATTACATTCTCACAGACAGTGAAAGCTTTGTTCTATAAACCTCATTCCAGCCTCTCACTCTCGAGTTTGTTCCCACACGTCACAGGGACTTCCTGTCAGTGCGGGGGGTGGGGGTTCACTGGGGTTCCTTGTCCCCCTGCAGGGTGGGTCACTGGGGTTCCCTGTCCCCCCGCAGGGGGTTCATAGGGGATGTGCAGAAATGTACCAGGAAGTTTCTGGCAGGGGTAGCTGATAGACATTGTCGAAACTGTGGTCGCAGGAGGCAAAGTTGAAGATGGCCACAATGGTGTGCTGCAATATATCTGGGTTGGAGAAGCTGCTGAAGGTGCCGGAGGGAGTAATCAGCCAGCTGTACATCCTAGGTACAGAGACCTTCGAGGATGTGGCTCTGGGAGAGGAAGACATTGTAGCTCAGGGGCAGGCAGGGACTAATGCCACTGCTTTTGGAAAACTGGTCCTGAAGGAGGCACTGATGGATCAGTCCCCCTCTCCAATCCCCACCCCCCTCACACCGCATTCATACCTCCCCACGCATTCCTGCACGCACGCAAGAAGGCCATCACTAATGGGACCCGACATACCAGGTCGCCCATTCACATTGAAGATTATTCAAAATGGATCAGCTTTGATACTACCTCCCTAGGTGGTTAATTCCCAGGTCAATTTGGAACCCCCATACTGGATGGAGCGTTCACACTGATAGGTGAACTGGTAAATTGCTAATTAATTACTGGGTTCAAGTGCCAGTGTGAAAGAGCTTAAGTTATGTGAAAATGATCTGTCTTGCAGTGGGTGCCTGATCGTTTGTGGTTGGTGTTGTTGCCTTACCCAGTGTATTAAACAATTATTTACTGTCTTCAAACTCGACAAATATCTTCCCCTTCAACCTCGCAAAGTTCTGCTTGCATTGTCTACTTATTCTGCGAATGCGTCCAGTAACATTGCTGCCTTGGGAACAATTATGATGGTTCTTTTTATAACAAAGTTTAAGTCACCCAAATCTCCAAGCTGTAAGAGAAAAACCAGTGATTTTGTTTCCTTTTAAGGCAGAGGGATGGGATCATGATGGATGTAAATTTTCCATCTCCTGCTGGAACCACAAATGCCAATAACATGTGTTGAACAGAAATGACTTCATTCAGTTTTCAATACTGCTGGTGCTTGTTGTCCAATGCCATATGATATTAGTAAGGAAGTTTCAGGACAAATGATATTTGGGTCAATGTTATAATTAATCACCAGCAAAAGGAAATTCAGAAGAATAATATCTAATGATATGTTGTTGGTCAGACTTAAATTTCAAATCTGACAAATTGGAGGGGAAAATTGGAGCTCAAAATACTAAACCATTCAAACCGAATCATGATTAATAGAAAATGCTTAAAAAATGCTTAAGACTACAATAAAAATTTTATTGGCCTTCAAGTAGTTCTTTTGCTGGTAGCTTAGTGCATAGTTTGTGTATGTTTCCTCATAAACCTCCCTAAGTTCACCACACACATGGGCTGCAGAATTGTATTACACAAAAAGCCATGAGGGGTTGTGTGAAATAGAGCAGGGCTTGCACATTTTGTGAACATGAAGGCTGACCATTGGAGGATACAAATAGGCAGGTGATACAGGGAAGGAATAATTGAGAAGGAGAGAGGAAGAAGGTATGGCAGAGGTTTTGTCAAAGGAATGGGGATTTCAAGGATTGGGTCATGGCATGAAAAGGCCTGGTAACTACTGGTGCAGAGACCTAAGAAGATCTGTTGTTGGTCTATGTCAATAGTCTTGGACCCACTCAGGCAGGATGATGTAGGCTTTGAATTTGCTATAGAGAATTCTGCATTCTCTGCACATGTTGCCTAAGAACTGCATGGGTAATTGAATATTGCATAAATGGCATTGAATACTCGAGAATGTGTATGTTAGTTGATGTCATTGATAATAGTACTGTTATGTCGGTTGTATTAAGTGCACCACACAGTTGAAAGGAGACGTACAAAATACTTGGCAGGCAGAGGGCTTGGAAAGATGAATCCACAAAAGTTGACTGATGCAATTTGTGTAGGATTGGTGAGAAAATCATTATTGCATTCTTTGATAAGAATAAATGGATGAAAATATACATTTTTCTATTTTAATAATAGCGAGATGCTGGCTGCTACAGGGAAATAAATTGTGCAATTCACGTAAGTAACTTTGCAACTATTTTTCTTCTGTTGTCACTATTCCTTTCTCTTTTTGAGTCTTCACCAACTTTATATGTTTTTATCTGTTAAGTATCTTAACTTCAAGAGCCACTTATGGGTATGAAATCCATACTTTCGTGATAATTCACTGAGCACCTATGGCATGGGAAATACTTAAAGTGGTATGTGAATAGAAAGAAAAAGGTTGAGAACCTTTACGGCTAACTTGCCAGGCTATAGAAGCAATTAGCCCTGACATTTTTGGAATAAATTGGTGTAATATGTATAACATTGCCTGTAAAAGAACAAGTTGCTTTAATGCTGCTATCTCTCTTTGTATGGTGTCAGGGGGTTGATTGTTTCTGGGACGCAACATATAGCATCCTCCATTGTCAGTTAGGAGGAATAATTAGATTAAATCCAGTCCATCTTTTGTTGTAAGCAGCAATCCAACAGAACCCAGAAGCAATAAAAAGTTGGTCATCCATCACTTCAATTACCACGTGCTCCAGTAACTGAGACCAAAAGAGAATGCACCTCAGTTGACATTTGGTCAGTGTTGAGAAAACACCCAGCGAGATGTGGGGGAAACAGTCACATTTGATGAACAGGCCTGACATGCTGGATAATCAAGTTTTCTCTGTTGGTCAATTCCCAGTTCAAATTAATCATCAATGCATTGATTTAACAACAAAACTAGTGTAAATTTGAATATTAAGATCCAAATAGTTTAGTGGAATGAATTCCTGCCATGAAGCAGTTAGCACCATGCTGTTACAATGCCATGACCTGACTTTGGATCTGGTGTTGCCTGTAAGGAGTTTGTCCATTCTCTTTGTATGGGTTTCCTCCAGGTGTTCCAGTTTCTTCCCACCTTCAAAACGTTTGGGGGTTGTAGATCAATTATGTGTAATTGGGTGGCATGGGCTTGTGAGCCATAAGGGCTTGTTACTGTGCTGTATGTCTAAAAAGAAAATAGTTGGGTCCTGATTTCATATTCTGTGTGAATTTAATGGCAGTGACATTGCAAAGTGAAATGATTTTATGTCCATGAACAAATTTACAAGCATCCTCATGTGAGTTGGAGAAAGTAAAAATTCTATCATTGAGGAAAAATAGCAGATCATCGAAAGATTCAGCTAAATTCAGTTATGGGGCCATTAATTAATGGATGGTTGGCTGTTTATAATTGTAAATACCAAACCTGAATCACAATGTACATTTTGATGTATGAAACACCAATCTAGCTTTTAAGTTTCAGTGGAAATGTTACGCATGCTGTACTGACAACATCAAATGAGCACCTGTAGCTAGCAGAGCATTGAGGACAATTTGTTTAAAAAAAAATGTGGACATTACTTTAAGTTTATTTTGGATGATATTGAAATGTGTTAAATTTGTTGGTCAATTCAGGTGTGTGTCTGCAGCAATTTTACTTTGTTTCTGATGGAATTTTCGTTGTTCAGTTTTACATAATACTATTCCTTGCTTCTTATCCAATCTAGTTTATCCCAGTAGTCTCTGCAAATCAGTGCACAGATTTAGACCATGATTGTTACACGCATTGGGGCACTAATGAAGTGCAATTTAACGAGGGAATCACAATATTTTTAACTTTGTGATATTTTTTCAAGTTCTAATTCATTGTAAATGCCAGTATAAAGAGTACAATGAAGACTGCATTGTTCCTTGGCTTTTGAAGGTGGGGAAGAGTTCATTATGCTGAACATTAAAAAAAATTTCATCATGATATTAATATTCTGCTGGTTGAAATGGAGACAGGACGTTTAACAAGTTCACCCTCTGGGACAAATGCAGTCACCAAAGTACTTTTAAGAAAGGCTACATGATATCATTTTAACAAGATTTCTGTTTTCAATTGTTGTTGACAGGTCCCCCGAGTAAATCTTCCAGGGGTGTGGAATGGTGGGAATAATGGGCGGCCTGATTAGCTTAGCACTTAGTGTATTGCTGTTACAGCGCCAGCGACCGGGACCTGGGTTCGAATCCTGCACTGTCTGTGTCTACATTGGTTCATGGGTTTCCTCCAAGGGCTTCAGTTTCCTCCCACCATTTGAAATGTACCAAGGATTGTAGGTTAATTGGGTAGCACAGGCTCATGTGCCAAAATGGTCTGTAACTGTACTGAAGGTCTAAATTTAAAAATTTAATGGCGTTGGCCAAGAGAAACAGGAGTGCAATCTAGGTCCATAAACATCCCCTCCATTTTGACATTCTGCGTCTAACTCTTCCCAATTCCATATTTTGTGCTCTTACTGCACCTTTGTCTCTTCCTTGCGAATGGTCTGGTTCTCCCTTATTGGGATTGACCAACCAACCATTCCATACCCACATCAGGGTGATGTCAGAATAGAACAGGGTTGTGTGCTGGACAATGTGGAGATTAAGGAAGAGGAAGTGTTGGATTTTCTTAGAAATATCAAAATTGATAAGTCCAGGGTTGGGACGTGATATACACCTGGTTTCTGCAGAAAGTGAGGGAGGAGATAACTGGGGGAGTAGCCATGATCTTTGAATCCTCTTTGACCATGGGGGATGTGCTGGAAGATTGGAGAATGGCAAATGTAGTCCCCTTGTTTAAAAAAAGGTTATAGGGTGAATCGTGGGAATAGTATCCAATGATTCTAACATCTGTGGTGTGAAAACTATTGGAGAGGATTCTTAAGGATAGGATTTATGAGCATTTGGAGAAGTACAATCTACTCAAGGATAGTCAGCATGGCTTTCTGAAGGGAAAGTCGTGCTTCACGAGCCTAATTTAGTTAACAAGAAATTGATGAGGGTAGGGTGGTAGATATAGTCTACATGGATTTTAGCAAGGGATTTTACAGTGTCCCCCATGTGTGACTTGTCCAGAAAGTCATGAGGTATAGGATTAATAGAACCTTGGTTGTGTGGATAAAAAATTAGCTTGAAAGAAGAAAGGAGAAAGAAGTAATGGGAGGAAATTATTCTGTCTGGAGGTTGGTGACTAGTGGAGGGTGCAGAGATCTGTTCTGGAATCCCTGCTATTTGTGATTTTTTTAAATTATAAATGGCCTGGATGAAGGGACAGAAGGATGGGTCAGTAAGCTTGTGGATGACATGAGGTTAGAGGAGTTGTGGATGGAGCTGAAGGATGTCAAAGATTATAAGAGGATATAGACAGGATGCAGAGTTGGACAGATGGAGTTCAATCCAGATAAGTGTGAGATGATGCATTTTGGAAGGACAAACCAGAAGGCTGAGTACAGGGTTAATGGTTGGTTACCTAGGAGTGTGGATGACAGAGGGACCGTGGGGTTCAAATCCACACATCCTTCAAGGTACCCATGCAGGTTGATAGGTTCGTTAAGAAGGCCTATGGGATGCTGGGCTTCATTAATAGGGGGAATGAGTTCAGGAGTAGAGAGATCATGTTGCAACTCTACAAATCTCTGGTGAGACCACATTTGAAATGTTGTTTTCAGTTCTGGTCACTTCATTATAGGAAGGATGTGGAAGCCATAAAGAGGATATAGAGGAGATTTACCAGGATGTTGCCTGGAATGGAAACCAGTTTTATGAGGCAAGGCTAGCAGAGCTGGGACTTTTCATTTTGGAGTGTGGAAGGATAAGGGGAGACTTGATAGAAGTCTACAAGATTATGAGAGGCATAGATAGTTCCTGTTTCCCAAGGCAGGATGGCAAACACCAGAGGACATACACACAAAATTAGGGGAGATATCAGGTGTAGGTTTGTTTTATGGAGTTGTGGGTGCTTGGAATGCCTTTCCTGGGATGGTGGTGGAGTCTGAACATTAGAGACATTTAAGAGACTCTTAGACTGGCACGTGAATGAAAGAAACATAGAGAGTTACGGAGTAGGTGGGGTTAGTACTTCTTTTAGGGCTGAAGGGCCTGTACTTTGCTGTAGTGTTCTATGTACCTCTGCCTCCCACCATCATTATATACCTCAGCAGGAAAAAAAGATCTTCAAAGAGATGGCAACATTTACTTGGAATTAAAACCCTATTAGATTGGGAAAATATTATTAGATCCTAATAAGTATTTGGATTTAGAAAGACAAGATGCTGAGATCAGAATTGCAACGCATTTGATTTTGTAAATGAAAGTTTAAGCTACTCAAGGTCACCTTACTCTTTCTTATGCGATATATATGATTAATAAAATTGGAAACAGTTGCATGGAAGTTCATTTGTTCACATTAAATACATCTGGCAGTATCACGAATTGTACAAATGACAAAGGTTCATTTGTACTTGGTCAAACTATCTGAAGCTCAGCCAAAAGCTGTACTGACTGTGCCCCAAGGCACATAAATGGAGACACACGAATAGGAAAGAATTATTTGTCTTTTAATTAGCTCTTTTTTATTTTGTTATTTTTATATTTGCCATGTTGACAATTGGCCCATAATTGTTTTTTTCTTTGTATTTGTAGGAGTTATAAAAACAAAATTGTTAAAGATTAATGAAGTATTCAGTGTTGCTGCAGGCACATTTTTTTTGCACAGTGAAGGTCAAGTTTAGGAATGCATGGTTTGTAGGATCCAGTGCTTGCCACATATTTTGTATATTTGATTGGCAGAAACACGGGGATGTACAAATGTTATTGTTTCTCCCTGAACAAACTCTGCATCTGTGAAAGTTAATCTCATGTCTTAAATACTTGAACACCTTCAAAAGTCATATTAATAGCAAGGAAATGCTTTTATGTTCCTACCTGCACTGAAGATTTAATTTTTTACAAAAATTTGTAAACATATCAAAATTGGTGTAATGACCTATAATTCTATTAAAGATGAATGCAAAATCTTAATAGGAATTCTTTTAGCACGCAGTAAGACACTAGTAATGTCGAGCAAGAATACTGGAGGAACTCAGCAGATGAGGGAGCGTCCATGGGTAGAAATGGTCAGTCAGTGTTTTGGGTCTGGAGCCTGTACCAACACCTGAGGAAAAGGGGTAAAATTACATATATATTGGGGGAAAGAAGCGAGGGGAGTGGCCTTGGGGTGATGGTCCAGAAGATGTGAGAGGAGATAGAGGGAGAGACCATTTTGGGGTGGGGTGGGGGAAATGGATGAAAAATAAGAGGAAAACAATTAAGCAGAGGAGTAGTTAAAGAAGAAATGAAAACAGTAGAGCAAGATGGGGGTGGAGGGCTACCTAAAATTAGTGAATGTTGAAGCCATTAGATTTAAAACTCTCTAGGAGGAATATGTTGTGTTATTTTTCAAGTTTAACTTTGACAATGGATGAAGCCCAAAACAGACATGTCATTGTAGGTTGGAGAGTTAAAATAGTTGGCTACAGGAGGCTCGTATTTGGACCCAGAAACAGAGTGGGTAAGCTCAATTTGCATTGTGTCTCACCAACGTAGAGAAGGCCACAATGAAAACTCTGAATGAAAAAGATGGACAATGTGCACGTTAACCATGGCCCTGGATGGAGATGAGGGGGAAGATATGAGCACTTTTTGCGGTTACAGGGGTATGTGTCTGAAGATGGAAGGGTGGGTTGGGAAGGAAGAGACTTAAAGGACTAAGGCAATTTTTTAAATTGTTGACCATTTTGCTACTGAATGAGGATTTTACGTTTGGGTCAAGGGGATAAACTTAGTGTTTTGATTATTTAAAGTGGTAATGGAGAAAATAATGAAACTTGAGATGGATTTAACATGAGCCAGTTTTTTTTAAAAATGAGAAAATTACTGGAGGGTTTGACAATATTTAAAAATATGCATAACTTCAACAAAGGAGGAAATAATATACTACATAACTACTTAACACAATTATGGGGAAAGTTACTGGAACCTATCCTGAGCAGAAGAGTACCTAACACTTGATGTTTCAGATGATGAGAAAGAATTGACCTGGAGTTAGAAATGAAGGATTATGTCATCATTCCTGCATTGACATTTTTAAATGCTGCATGACTTTTGTATGTTTTAGTCAAGTCATCTCCTCCCTCTCACCTTTTACTCGTATGACTGCCTGCTTTTTGCTCATCCCTTGACAAAGGACTCGGGCCCGAAATCTTGGTTATATATCTTTGTTTCCTATGGTTGCTGTGGGACCTGTTGAGTTTCTCCAGCTCTTTTGTGTATCTTCTACAATCGCAGTTTCTGCAGGCTTTCTTGTTTCTTGTTTCTTAAATTTGTGGTTGTGACCAAAAGATCATAAAATGGTTCAGGCAGGCAAAGTGGGAGAATAATATTTTTAGAAGATCCCATTCACAGTAGGGAAAGTATGAGGTCATCACTTTGTATTTAAAATAAAAAGAAAATGAATATTTTCTTAGAGTTGGAGTTGTATAGATCATTAAAAGATCATGAAGACTAATAGAATGTTATACATTTACCTTGGTGTTGGAATTCAAGTCTTGGACTGGTGGTACAATTTTTACAAACCTTTGTTCAGACATTTTGAGAACTGCTGTCACCAATGGGCATCATTCCTTTTTATTTCAAAAATATACTTGTGTACAGAAAGCAGAGTGCATGGATCAATATATTTAACGCAAGTGATACACAGCTGTTACCAGCAAGACTATGTTAAGGTGAGCATCAAAATATTAGTGTTGAACTGCCTACTTGAAACCTACTGTTATGCAGTGATGTACTTCTCTAGTTATGTTGGATAAGGATTCTTTCAGCATTACTTTTGGGATGGGCTTCAACCATAGTTTGCTCCTTTCATTGTCAATGATGCTTGTCTTGAGCTCTGGTCATCTGAGGAGTACTTGCCACCAGGCCAACATTCTGAAATAGGAGGAGGATTATGGCTTCAGCAATAGCTGAAGATGACCTGAGAGATAGCTAGAAATATCATATCACCAATGAATGGGTGGCCTTCATGGATTGCCACAGCTGAAGTGGGGTCCATGGTGGAGAGAAACAGAAATTTGATGGGAAATGAAATTGAATTTATTGGTTATGCAGTCAGATGAGTTAGAAGGGGTCAGCTGGCCAGAGTGAGTTGGTCTGTTTTGCTTGCTTTCTTTGTCTTCCTTGTCATCCTGCACCACTGATTCCTCTCCCCTTATGCAAATATTTATTGTAACTTTGGGCACCATGGCTGTCAAATTACTTCCAAATAATGAATGCCATGGAGCTGAATTTTGTAGTTGAAGGAAAATGTGAGAGAAGATTACAAAAGCTTAGCTTGTATTTCCTTGGGCCAAATGTTCTAAGCTCATGTAAACTAACAATCACTATTTTGTATTTGATCTTTTCCAATCTTGATAACTGTTTTTGAACTCTGGAGATTTCTAGTGTTCAGTATGAACATTTTTAAGTTCAGTATGAGTAATTGTTCTCAACATTTTTTAGAATTAAGGGTTTTGTTGATGGAAAGTACAAATTTTGTTTACTACTTTAAATATTTTAAAGAGATTAAGTAAGTTTGGACTATACCCACATGGCTATGATAGACTATGATAAAGGCATTGTAAATACTATATATGTAGTGTCTGCTAACGACAGTGCCTCTAAAAAGAGACATCCACACAGCACGAGGTGAACCAGTAACTGCATTTTATTTTGAATTCCTTGCGCTTCTCAAGGGGACTGTCCACTTCCTGTGAGGTGCGCACTGGCCTTAGGAAGTGACATCAGCATGTTGGGGCGTCACTCCCCGTCCAGCGGCTGCAACATCGAAGCAGCGCTGACCCTGGGCAACGCGTGTCGCCAACCACGGGCTTCTCCTTAGAAGGGAAGGGGGCCTGCCATCTTTGTCAGATGACTGGGGTGGCAATTAGGCCCATCTAACCATGCGGTCGCTTGGCCTGCTGCATATACATATTTTTAAGTTCTTAAGCAGTTATTATGGATTAGTGGACAATTTAGGAACACTTATACCTTGTGCCATAAAGTGAATGATTCTGAATTTTACAGCAGGGACAATTCATGAATATTTGTTGTCAGAAAGCACATTTTGCAGATCATGCTTGAGAAGATTCCTTTTCATGAAGGCAGTTTTTATTTGTCTTTTAACGACATGTATCTTGGACTTCAAAAATTGGTGTCACTTTCATGCTATTGACAGTTTTGTCTTTTTTTTAAACAACTGCAAATCTAAGGGGGTATTTCATCTGGTGATAGAATTCACCACCTGAAGGAATAATCTTCAGAATGACATTGGGAACCTAGAGTTGCTTTGCAAGAAGGCTGTGGATAACAAATCAATCAAATTGTTGAGATCTGAATAGAATAATTCTTGTTCCATTATTAAATTAAATAAATGAGAAAGCAAAGTTGAAGGACTGAGCCCTAGTCCTGTTTCTATATCCCTATTGTAAAGGCTATGAATTTGGCAGAAACCATGAGCTGTAGTATATCTCTAGTGAGAATTAGAAGTATGAATCGGCTTAATTTCACACCAAGTCTGGAATTGATACCTGGTCTACAAGTTTTTAATGGTTCATTTCTTTCAGAATTTAATGATTCATGATTATCTCCAAGGGCATTATTCTACTTGCAAGCAACTCCTTTTGAATAAGGTGGGTTACTTGTCAACAAATAAGGAGGGGAAACATTTTTCAATTTATTCCATAAAGTAATACAACCTTAATTGGTTTTATGGGCTCTCTGAAACTCTGGTCCAAAACATTTAGTGGAGTATCACAAGGATTATAAGAAAAATTTCTTCCCCTGCTATGCCATGCTTTTGTGGGCTATAAATGGACTCCGATGTGATACCCTCTCCAAAGGGGATGCTTCACCAGTATGTAGTACCTCAATGACTGTTTATCGGAAAGGGAAAAGAAGGAAGGCAGAAAATTAGGGTTAAGGAAGTGCACAACACCATTTATGACTTCAAAGTTTAGATTTATTGTCAGAGTACAAACATGACATCTCATAACTCTTAGATTCTTTTCCTCCAGGCCAGACAGAATTTCTACTTATCAGTAATGCAAAAATTAAACTGTACTCAAGAAAAGGTACACATACAAAAGAGAGATATGTAAATAAAGAAAGACATGTAAACAAACTGCAATACAGAAAATAAATATTCATTAATAAATAACTTGCAAAATAAGAGTCCTTAAATGAGCCTCTGATTGGAGTCTGATGGTAGAGGGTGGCAATTATTCCTGAGCCTAGTGGTATGAGTCTTGTGGCACCTATTACTTCTTTCCCAATGGCAGCATGTCCTAGGTATTATGGATCTTTGATGATTGCTGCTGTTTTTGCACAGCAATGTTCCATGTGATTTTCCTAATGGTGGGGAGAGCTTTGCCTGTGATGTACTGGGCTGTTATCCACTACCTGTTGTTGCAGGGCTTTCTGCTCAGAGGTATTGATTTTCCCCTATACGAGGCTGTGATGCAGCACTTTCCACTACACATCTGTACAAGTTTGCCAAGGATTTTTATGTCAGACCAAACCTCTGCAAACTCCAGAGAAAGTAGAGGCCCTGACATGCTCTCTTCAAGATGAAATTCATGCATTAGGTTCAGGAAAGATCCTCCAATATAATGGAACTTAAATTTGCTCACCCTATTCATCTCTGATCCTGTAATGATCACTGAATCATACACCTCTGGTTTTCCCTTCCTAAAATCCACGATCAGATCCTTGGTTTTGATGACATTGAGCGTGAGGCTGTTGTCCCAAACGCGAGTCCCAACCTTTGTCTTCTCTAGTAAGAAAGATGATGCTCGACAGTACCTTGTCCTTCCCTTGGACCCCCAGAATTTGGATTTGGGTTGTGCCTTTCAAAAACTTGCACCATCTCAAGGTGCGTACAAAACCAAATTCTGCTGTGACACAAAACTCAGGTTAACCAATTTTTGTGTTCCAAAGAGAACAAATGGTGTAAACATCTAATCTCATGTGCTAGACAGTGCATCCAATCTTTTCCATCTGATTTAAGCTAATATTCTTCTGACAAGAGAGCTCAAGGCTTGATGGAGTAACACACATCATAAGGTACCCTATCTGCAAAAAGTCTTGCCATAAGTATTTAAGAAATTCCTGGAACTCTGGGCTTAAAGGTTAAATGTTGTAGTAAATTGCAGAACAGCCATGATTATAATACTGCATTCTAGTGATATTTTACACATGGTTCAAATCAGCAAATTGGAATAGTTAGCAATAATTATACTTTATATAAATGTACTAAAAATGAAAAACATTTTTGTATCATATTTCATTTTGAATTTCAATGTACAAAATTGAATGAATAAAATCTAATTGGGTTAAGGTTTATGTAAAATTCCCTACTGGATAAAAGGAGAACTGTTTTGTAGAAAAAAACATGTGGTCTGAATCCAGTTAACACCAAAATGGATCCCTGTTAACATTATTTCTTTAGAATATCCATTATTTCCAAAGGCAAAGGAGGTGCTTTCCAAATATTCTTTGCTTGATACTAATCTCCTGCAGAATGTTG
The DNA here is from genome assembly GCF_036971445.1 of Narcine bancroftii. NCBI lineage: Eukaryota > Metazoa > Chordata > Chondrichthyes > Torpediniformes > Narcinidae > Narcine > Narcine bancroftii. The sequence goes on along the minus strand of NC_091477.1, from coordinate 93,838,349 downwards.
ATCCGGAGGGGGAATTTATTACCTCTGGTTTGAGAGTTATTGAGAAATAGAGTGATCAGCAGACCCATCCCATTGAGACACCAGGCTTTAGTTTATATTTTATATCATGCATCACATTGGTTTAGTTTCTCCCTTTTGGGCTTTTTCTATATACTACACAATAAGGAAAATTAAACGCTGCAAGTGGAATGACCATTAGTCAGTCTTTTGGAACTTAACCCGGCAACTTCAGTTCCTGCCTTGTGAATGAGCCATCAAAACTCCTGCTTTTGCGAAAGATGTACAACACATCATGCCACAGAAGGCTACACAGTGGTAAAGGATCCACTCTCATTTCATCAATGTTATGAGTTTTGCTTTTTAATACAGATTTCCATTTTCCTCAGAGGCAAAAATAAAAGGAGGGTGAAAGAGAGGTGAGATGTAAAATAGACCAAGGACCAAGAGCTGATGTAAGAGGCAAGGGATAATAGGTTGGATAAATTTGTTGCAAAGACTGGTTGAAAATGAGAATGAACATATTAAATGTTTTGTATTGGTGAAGTTGTGGTTTTGGGTGATAAAAGTTCGTGTTTATTTCTTCATAGTTAGAAAATTTTGAAATGGAAGGTCAAATACTCCCCCATTAAACCAGAATTTGGAGAAGGTATTCACCCCAGGAATGGTGCTAGTGTGTGCATGTGTTTATTTGGTTCCTTTCCTTAACATGTCAGTGTCTGTTAGGTCCAGATGTTTGATTCCTTTCTTATCATTGTGACAGAATATAGATATGTTTTTGGGAGATAAATTGGAACAGGGTTTTTAGTGTAGGTCACATGCCAACATTTTAAAATACTGAAGCTCTGCTCATGCTAGACATGTTGAGGCCAACAGTCTTTGAAAAAGGTTTGGAGAGTGCTAAAGAGACTTCACTAATGGATTGTTGTTTACAAAAAGGCAACCAATGAAATAACTTGTCAGAGCCACAGAGTGTCTGGAGGGGAACTAAGAGGGTCATGTGGTTTTGCAAGCAGAGAGAGTAAAACAGACTTTCTGTGTGAGAGAGAGACACTCACACACAGAGATCAGTTCTACAGCTTTAAAGTCAGCAGCAGCTGGGACTGGAACAGGACAAGCTGGCAAGCTTGTGGAAAACCCCATTTGGAAGATGGGTTGTGAGTGCTTAGTTCAGCCTGGTCAAAGTCCTTGTGGTTCATGCAAGAGGAAAGGACTGGCTGTCTAATGTTTCACTTGAAATAAGAGAAACAAGAAGGAACTCTGTGGTGACCTAAAAGAGGTTATCATCTGCAGAACCCTGAGGAGGCAATTTTCTTTGGAAAGACACTGAATTGGCTGATTAAAAAAGGAATTAGTTGTGGGTGTCAGCGTACAATGAATCTCTCTCTGAAAACTGACAAGAACCTTCCTGAATGGTAACCATTTAGCTTTCAAGTACTAAAGCCTGGTGAACTTTATAAATGTTAAAATTCTGTTCACAGTATAAGAATTACCTGCAACCAGTGAACTTGGAGGAATGAGAAGTGAGATTGGACTGTAATCTAAAGAACTTTTCTGAACTTACACCCACATTACATACACATGCGCTTAGAATTAGAAGGGGGTTAAGTTAGGTTAGTTAAGTCAATAGTGATAAGTTAAAGTGTGATTCTGTTTTTATGTTTAAAGATAATTAAAAGCAACTTTTGTTTAAGTAACCATTTGTCTTGGTGAATATCTTTTGCTGCTGGGTTTTGGGGTCCTCTGGGCTTGTAACATCATGCACAAAATTTATTTTCCTTTGTTTGCCCTGTAAAGGCTCACATGGGTGTCATCATTCAATCAGGCTTGTTAGACACGTTCTCCCCCCAATGAAGCAATGCTGACTATCCATAATCAGATTATGCCTCTTTAAATGCTTGTAAATCCTGATTCCCAAGATCTTCTCCAACTGCTTACCCACTACTGAAGTAAGACTCACTAGTCTGTAACTTCTTGGGTTATCTCTACTCTTTCTTGAACAGGGGAACAATATTTGCAATCCTCCAGTACTTCTCCTATCCCCAAGTGATGATGTTAAGATTATCACTAGTGGCTCTATATTCTCCTCCCCATAGTGGCAATGGGTAAATCTCGCCTGGTCCTGGTGACTTATCTAACTTTATGTTTTTCAAAAGCTCCAACACACCCTTTTAATGTCAACATGGTCTAGCTCCTCAGTCCACCCCACCTTATCCTCACAATTGCCAAGGTCCTTTTCAGAGAGAGATTCATTGTACGCTGAATTCACCTTTTCATTGGTGAATTCTGAAGCAAAATATTCATCAAAGATCTTTGCTACCTTCTCTGACTCCTAGTACACATTTCCACCAACATCCCTGATGGGGCCTATTTTCACGACTCCTCCTCTTGTTCTTCATATACTTGTAGAATGCCTTGAGATTTTCCTTTATCCTGCTCACCAAGTTGTTCCCATGACCCCTTCTAGCTCTCCTAAGTTGTTTCTTAAGTTCTTTCTTGGCAATCTTGCCATTCACTAGAGCTCTACAAATTCCTATCTTCTTTAACCTCTTTTAAGTTTTTATTTTATTAACTAAATTTTCAACATCCCTTGTACACCATGGTTCTTTCGTCTGACCATCCTTTCCCTGCTTGTATTTAATATATGAACACAGAGCACCATGCAAATGTTCTCTGAACATTTCCCCAAGTACATCTGCTACCAATCTCGTACCTAATAGCATCATATTTTCCCCTAACCCAAATAAATGTTTTGCCAGATTGTCTATTCTTCTTTTTCTCCAGCACATGGTTAAGGAGTGTTGTCATCACTTTCTCCAAAATGTTTGCCCATGAGGAGATATTAGTACAAGTAGTTGCTCAAGGTTAATAACTCCCAGAAATGCAAAGTTGCTGGTCTGGGATGACTATCTCTGTGCAATACTTCACTGAGTTTCTGGGACTGAGTGAGTAACTCAGTCAGAGTATGGGCTAAAAAAGATCATCCACAGGAGGTCAGCCCCAACCATCTGATTTCCACATCTTTTTATGTTTGTATGGAAGCCCCTCAGGAGATGAAATATGCATTTCCATGCACAAAGTACTTGGAGGGCTATCAGCAGTCTGTTTTACTTTTGACTCCATGGATTTCTCTGCTTTAAACTTTGCCAATGCAACAACTAGAAACCCACAATGTCAATGAGGGGACTTGTACAATGATGCCAATTAGTACAAAAAGGACTCCATTGGTGGGAAAGAATTTTTTTTTTACAGACATACAGTCAGTAACAGGCCATTTCAGCCCACGAGTCCGTGCCACCCAATTTACACCCCACTAACCTGCATTTGACAAATAGCAGAGTGGGTGCTCCAAGGATAGCCAGGAGTATCTGTCAAATACATTGACTCTTATTTCATCAACATGGACGTGGTCTATAATGATGGGAGTTTTGTACAGTTATGATGCAAGTTAAACAGAATTCTGCATTTTTGCAGACATCAGTTTCCACATGAATAATATTCCAGAGGAGCAGTATTTATTGAGAAAAGCCAGAGTTTCTGGAAATGGTGTTGGAGATATGTTGGTTTTGTTTGGTTAGGTGCTGCGTAACTATGTGATGTCAGTTCCCTACAACTGGCTCGTTTGTGGCTGACAAGTCCGATGCGGGACAGGCAGACATGGTTGCAGCAGTTGCAGGGGAAAATTGGTTGGTTGGGGTTGGGTGTTGGGTTTTTCCTCCTTTGTCTTTTGTCAGTGAGGTGGGCTCTGCGGTCTTCTTCAAAGGAGGTTGCTGCCCGCTGAACTGTGAGGCGCCAAGATGCACGGTTTGAGGCGATATCAGCCCACTGGCGGTGGTCAATGTGGCAGGCACCAAGAGATTTCTTTAGGCAGTCCTTGTACCTCTTCTTTGGTGCACCTCTGTCACGGTGGCCAGTGGAGAGCTCGCCACATAACACGATCTTGGGAAGGCGATGGTCCTCCATTCTGGAGACGTGACCTACCCAGCGCAGTTGGATCTTCAGCAGCGTGGATTCGATGATTTGTGCAGCTTGGGTCAAAAGTTCTACTAGCCAGGATAAGTAGCATGGTGAGAGTCGTGAAGAATGGCACTGATGATAAACTGCATCAGGACAAAACAATTAGAGCAGGAATATTTGGATGAGATGTGCAGGGAGCTGGATGATAATCTTCAGATTTCTTGGGGAGCTCTCATAATTGACACTTTGGCAAACCTTGATCAAATTTGCCATGCACAGAGAATCTACCCTTTAATGTAGTCTTCTAATTGAAGTTTGTAAACAAGCAAGAATGTCTCACTAATCCAACATTTGCCAACAAATTATCTTGCTTTGACAACATGAGGGTTAGTTACAAAAGAATGAGACCTAGAAGAAAGATAAAAGAAATGAAACATTCCTTCAAATCGATAGCCAGTATTTTGTAAAGATAAACATTTACTTCTATAAAGATATGTTTCATGTTGAACACAAAGATTCTGATTTTCCCAATTGCATTTTAATGATCCTATTCCTGTTGGAAGTACATGTTCTGCCAGCATTTTGTTGGGAAATGGGAAAGGAACAGGTCCCAAAGTTTCCTTCACAAAGAAATGATTGTTCTCTGTGTAGGTCAGCATTGGACATGTCTCATCAATGCACATTTTATTTCACTCCAACTAGGAAATGTGCTTTTAATCTGTATGGCAGGAATTTTAGATTTTTAACACAAAGGGAAACTAAATCAAAGATGTAAATAAGTTTTGCTGCTGTTTACCAGCTAGGCGCATGTATTCATTTTTAAAAAATCATAAATAAATGGCAATTTTGAGGTGTCCTTCTCAGAATAACAACAGATCTTTTGATTTGGATGCAAAACATTTGTTACTGTGCTGGGCCAACAATCTCTCTAGTGGTCTGAAGCAAAAATTAAAATTCAACAATGTTCTAGTTTATCGCACATCTCCACAATTGCAAAATAAAGTTAATGCTCACCCAATTTATAATAGTAATGTAACACAAAAGGGCATTGTTCAGACCAATAAATCCTTTAAGATTGATAAACATTGATAAGCATTGATAAACATAACTTTAAAGAATAGTCAACATGGATAAGCAATCTATATGGTGATAAAGTCCTTTTGATTCATTTGAGTTGACAATGGGAATGGATACTTGGACTAGAAAACGTGTTTAAATGGACGAGTTAGGCAAAGAAAAACTTTTAGCTTTCAGCCTACTTAGGAGCGAGGGTGAGCAGTCAGATGTCATGGTCCATGTAGGGACCAATGTCGTGGGTAGGAAGGTTGTGGAGTACTTGCAAGGTGAGTTCAGGGAGTTAGGTGCTAGGTTGAAGGACAGGATCTCCAGGCTAATGATTTCAGGATTGCTACCCATGTCATGTGCTAGTGAAGTTAGAAATAGGAGGATAATGCAGCTTAACACATGGCTAAAGAGATAGTTTAGGAGGGAAGGTTTCAGGTTTCTGGATAATTGGGCTCTCTTCCAGGGAAGATGGGACGTGTTCTGACGAGACATGTTCTGACGGGACAGTTTGCATCTGAACTGGAAGGGGACTAACATCCTTGTGGGAAGGTCTGTTAGTGCTGCTCATGTGGGTTTAAACTAGATTTGCAGGGGGAGTGGAACTAGAATCCCAGAGCAGATAGAGGAGTGGAGGAGGGAAAAAGATTGTTAAAATTACATGCACAGTTAGAAGTCAATGAGTAGGAAAGGCAGACAAGCTTAGAGCATGGATTGGCACGTGGAATTATGAAATTGTGACCATTAGTGAACCTTGGTTGCAGGAGGGGCAGAACTGGCAGCTCAATGTTCCGGGCTTCTGTTGCGTTAGATGCAATAGAACCAGGGGAGGAGGTAGGGAGATGAAAGGGGGAGGAATGGCATTGCTCGTCAGGAAAAATATCACAGCTGTGCTCAGGCAGGACAGACCAGAGGGCACATCTATTGAGGCTATATGGGTGGACCTGAGGAATGGGAAAGGTATGATAACACTCATGGGGGCTTGTATTATAGTCCACCCAATAGACAGCAAAAATTGGAGGAGCAAATCTTTCGACAGCTGCAGGAAACATAAGGTTATAATAGTGGGAGATTTTAACTTTCCTCGTATTGACTGGGACTCCCATACTGTAAAAGGGTTGGATGGCTTGGAGGTTATCAAATGTGTTCAGGAAAGTTTTCTAAATCAATATATAGAGGTACTAAAATTACAGAGTGCAATATTGGATCTTCTATTAGGGAACAAGACAGGAGAGGTGACATAAATATGTGTAGGGGAACATTTTGGGTCCAGTGATCATAATGCCATTCATTTCAAGTTAATTATGGGGAAGGATAGGTTTGGGCCTTGGGTTGAAATTTTAAATTGGAGAAAGGTCAATTTTTAGGAAACGAGAAAGGATCTAGAGTGCGTGGGTTGGGATAAATTGTTTTCGGGCAAGGATGTGCGAGTTAAGTGGAGGACCTTCAAAGGTGAAATTTTGAGAGTACAGAGTTAGTATGTTCCTGTCAGGGTCAAAGGCAATGTTAGAAGGCATAGGAAACCTATGGGATATCAATAAGATAGAAAGAATGAAGAGAAGATTTACTGAGATGTTGTCTGGGCTTCAGGAACTGAGTTACAGGGAAAGGTTAAAGAGATTAGGACTTTATATTCTGGAGCATTGAAGAATGAGGGGAGATTTGATAGAGGTATTTAAAATTATGAGGGGAATAGACAGTAAATGTAGATAGGCTTTTTCCACTGAGGGTAGGTGAGATACAAACTAGAGGACATGGGTTAAGAGTGAACAGGGAAAAGTTTAGGGGGAACATGAGGGGGAACAACTTCATGCAGAGTGTGTTGAAGGAATAAAGGGGAAATTCAGAAAGTGCAGGTCCCCATATGGGGATATGGGGAGAAGGCAGGTAGGTGGAGTTAGGTCATAAATTAGATCAGCCACGATCGTATTGAATGGCGGAGCAGGCTCGATGGGCCATTTTTGGCCTACTCCTGTTCCTACTTCCTATGTTCCTATGTTCAAAGGTACTTGAGATTCCTAGTACAGGATTCCCCAAAGGTTAACTTGCAGTTTTAGTCAGTAGTAAGGAAGGCAAATGGAATGTTATAATTAATTTCAAGGGGATGAGTGGTGAGGGTTTACATGGTGTTAGTCAGACTACATTTGGAGTTTTGTGCCCCATATTTAAGAAAGGATGTGCTAGTGTTGGAGAGGGATTAGAAGAATGAGGAGAGATTTCAATGAAACATTCAAAATATTGAAATGATTAGATAGAGGGTTGTGAAGATGTTTCAGTCATGGGAGAGTCTAGGATGAGAGAGCACAACATCTGTATAAAAGGCCAGCCCTTTAGAACAAAGATGAGGAGCAGTTTCTTCATTCAGATGGTGGTGAACCTGTCAGATTTGTTGCCACATGTGACTGTGGAGCTAGTCATTGGGAATATTTAAAGCAGAGGTTGGTAGGTTCTTGAGTAGTAAGGGCATCAAAGTTTATGGGGAGAAGGCAGGGGAATGGGGTTGAAAGTCAAAATATTTCAGCCATTATTTGAATGGTGGAGCAGACTCAATAGGCCAAATTCCCTAATTCTGCTCCAAAGTCTGATGATGTTACTGGAGTGGTCCCCCTCATAAGTACATGAAGCGCAACTGTGAAAAAGAGATGAGATAGCTTGATCATGGAGTAGGTTTAAATGGGTCCGTAGACACTGGGCCAAAAGGCCTGCACTGTGGTGTTCTGCTCTATGAAATAAGAGTAGGATATCTGGCCTGAAAAACCTACTCCGCTACTCAATATGATAATGGCTGATTTAGACATAGACTCTACTCTCCTACCTGTCTTTCCCCACAACCCCTAATGCCCCTACTATGCAAAAATATATCTAATGGTGTCTGAATATATGTAATGAGGTTGCCTCCTCTGCTTCCTTGAGCAGAATGATGGAGGAAGGTAGTATTTCATTATAAGTATGGAGTGTTGTTTTCTGTAGTTACACCAGGATAAATCTAATGCTGAGTAAAGACAACATTTTTATTGAAATTAATAGATTGTGAGAATGGTTCTGAACAGGGTGGGGAAAGGGCAACAGAGTTGAGCAGCTGCTTCAGAGTGACCGGTGTTCAACTCTGACCTCTGGCGTGTGGAGTTTGAACATAATTCCTGTGACCCTGGGGATTTTCACTGTGAACTCCAGTTTCCTTCCACATCTGCAAGATCTACCTAGTAAGTGAGTGCTGTAAATTACCTAGAGTGTGCTGGCGAGAGGCAGAATTTGGGAAGGAATTGTCAGGGATGTGAAGATAATAAAATGGGTTAACATCAGATTCTTCTGAATGAATATATGATGCAGTCCCAGTGTGCCCAGGACCCCATTTGTGTGCTGAATAATCTTTAACTCTATAGGCTGTCAACAAACTTCAACAGCTATCCTACTTGCACACTTACTTTTCATTGTCCTATTTTCCTTGCCTTTTAAGAACATAAGAAATAGAAGCAGGAGTAGGCCATCCAGTCTATCAAGCCTGCTCCATCATTCAATGAGATCATGGCTGATCTGATGATAGGTTCCTCTCCACCTACCTTCCTTTCTCCCATATCCCTTAATTCACCTACCATGTAAAAATCTATCCAATCTTGTCTGAAATATATTTACTGAGGGAGCCTCTACTGCTTCAATGGGCAGCAAATTCCATAAATTCACCACCCTCTGGGAAAAGCAGTTCCTCCTCATCTGTTGTAAATCTACTACTCTGAATCTTGAAGCGATGTCCCTTAATTCTAGTCTTCCTCCATCAATGGAAACAACTTAAATCATCCGGGGAAATGAGCAAATAACCATACCATGTTGCTTTCAGCATATCTTCCATTTTCTTCAACTGTGACATTGTTTAATGAGAAATTTCTCATACTCCTATTCTGTCTGTGTACTTCACAGAACCATTAAATGGTTCCTTGCCTTCCATCAGAGAAGTATCTCTATTCAACAAAAGATCTTGTGTTGTTTCAAATATGGTAGCACAACCAAAACCACATCCCCCTCTCAACTAAGCATTCTGAAGTGTTTGTTCATTGATACACATGAGAGCTGCCAGCATTCAAGTTGGAGCAGGCAAAGTTCATACATAAGAAATGTGTATGCCAAATTCAAGTAGGTTACAGTTTCCACTAAATTTGTGATCATAAATTTACAAACTCACCACTAAAATAGGTTAATTAAATAAAAATACTTTTTTGTCAAAAATGTATATTAACAGTTTGGATCAGACTGCACCTGACATGATGAGTAAATTTTCAGATAACATGAAAACTGATGGTCTAGTTTTCAATGCTGAAAATGATGACAGGTTAGACAAGATGGTGAAGAGGCTTCGGGCACGCTAGTTAGAGTATGTGAGTATAAGAGTTGGATGTTGTGTTTGAGTTTTCTAAAGCATTGGTAAGACTACCCTTGGATTACTGGGTGCAGTTTTAGGTGCTCTACTATAGGAATTGTGTGATTAAACTACAAAGGGTGCAGAAAAGATTCACAAGGATGTACTTGGAATTAGAGGGATTAAATTATAAGGATTAATTAGATAGGTTGAGACTGTTTTTCCCTGGAGCAAAGGAGGCTGAAAGGGTGACCTTGAAGAGGATTATAAAATCATGAAGGGAGATGGATGAGATGGAAAGTTGACCTTTTTCCCAAGGTAGAGAAGTCTAAAACTAGAGGGCAAGTGAGAGAGGAAAGATAGTTGACGAGAGGGATTTTTTTTTACAGTGGTGGATATATGGATCAAACTGCCAGAGGAAGTGGTAGAGGTGGGTGCAATTGAAATGTTCAAAAAGCATTTGTACAGTTTCATGAATAAGAAACGTTTAGAGGTAAGAACTGCAGATGCTGGAATTTTGAGCAAACAAAAAGGAGCTGGGGGGGGGGAGGGATTCAGCAGGTTCGACAGCATCTATTGGGAGAAATGGACAGTCAATATTTTGTTGGGTCCCAAAATGTTGACTATCCATTTATCTATATGGATGCTGCCTGTTTTTCAGCATCTCAAAACTAATAGAAACATGGGCCAAATGCATAAAAATGTTCCTAAGTTAGGCAGGCACCTTGATCAATGTGAATGAATTTGACTGAATGGCATGTTTCCATGCTGTATGATCCTATACTCTTCAAGATTTGATTTGTGATAATATGCTCTTAATAAAACTTGAAAAGAGTCATAAATCTGAATTAAGCCAATCAAAAAGGTATAGTTGTAAATTGATCATGGCTTGTGCTTAAGATTGAAAGGCATGATTTCAAACTAGTATGCCTAATTTTGAAGGCAAACAAACCCAACACAATAAAATGGTTCAGTTATACGAATCAGGAGATGTTAGAGACTGACTGAGATTAAAAGGAAAGGCTTATAACAATAATCAAGGTTTATAAGCCAGAAGATTGGGAATATAAAATTCTGCAAATGAAAATGACCGGTGAGAACGGTGAACATGCGTTGTGAGAGTTTCTACTAATTTGAGAAGATTTGAAGTTGATATGGGACACTTGAAAGCTAAGGAGAAATTGGTAGAGAAATGTGTATTTACAGAAGATATAGTAAAAGATGCATGTAGATCTAAGAAGGTAGTCAAGAGCCATGTTGGAATTTTAAATAAAACTAAAGCACAGCATGTGAGGAATAATTGGATCATTTTTGGGGTGGGAGTCTGTGATTGGGATTTGTGCTGGGGATTTTGATGAGGTAATCATGCAGTATGTTCAAGTGCCTGATAACACTAAGCTTGAAGGAAGTGAGTTGTGAGGAGGCTGCAGGGGATGGAAATGGGTTACGTGAATGTCCAAGGACTGAAAGAATTTTTTTTCGCACGTGAGCCAGCTTGAATACTTTTTAAAAATAGAATTGCTGTTGATCAGAGGGTCCTTGTACACAAAAAATGAACTTGTTGTGAAGATGCAGAAAGCAACTTGGAAGGCAAATAGTATGTTGGGGCATTAATTATGGGAATATTTGGGTACAGAAGTAGAGGGATGCAGCATCTGGAACATTGTGAACAACTTTCTGTAATAAGGAAGTGTATACTTGCAACAGGAATGCATCAGAAATTCACCTGATTCCTGAGATTTTTTTTGTATAAGGAGATATTAAATGGTCTCAGCCTGTCATTTTTAAGAATGAAAGATGATTTCTTCAAAATGTGCAAAATTTTGCCTGGAGTTGATGGGGTAATGTGGAGTTATTCCCACTGAGGGCGGTGTCAAGAATTACATGACAGTCTTAAAATTAAATTTAGCCATTCAAGCATTTTTTCAACCAGAGGGTGGTAAATATTAAAACTTCACTGCCTGGTTTTCGGATTTTATTTGCAAATCAGGAAGCAAATTATTATTTGAACAATGACAAGTTTGGAAAGGAGATGCACTGAAATCTAGGAGTCCTTGAACACCAAACTATGAAAGCAGGTTCAGAAGGGAGATTCACTAATTGCCAGGTATCTGTAAGATCTGAAGACTGTTTGTGAAAATAAGTAGCCCAATGCAGAAGGCCGATAAGAATGCAAGTGGGACGTGGACACTCGTAGTAAGAGGGTTTGAATTCCAGAATAGGGATTTCTTGTTACATTGTGCAGGGCCTAAGTGACAACACACTTTGTGTATTGTGTACAGTTTTGACTTCTGATGAGGAGGTATGTTCATTCTACAAAGGGAGTGGTGGCGAAGAATCACTAGGCTGATTCCTGGAATGGTAAGACTAATTCTTATGTGCCTGTCCAAATGTTTACTTTCTGTGATATGATTTATAAAAAGAATTACGATTAGTGTTTATTACTTTTTAAAATGCTGCTCGCCTGCTTGATGACTTCACTATTCTTGGATTGTTGGAAGTTCCAGATAGTTACTGATTCCATCTGCATTGAATTCGTCCATCGTTATTGAATGAAGATCTACTGGGATCAATGCCTGAAGAGGGCGCACAAAATCAGTGAACCGGTGCGGACTCGAAAGGCCAACATGGCCTGTTTCCGCTCCGTAAATGGTTATATGGTTATATGGTTAATGTATGAAAGGAGTGGCAAACATGTGGAATTCTATACCATTGGAGGCAGTTGTGGACAAATTTTCAATTTACTCAAGAAGGAGCTAAACATAATTATGGCTAAAGAGATGAAAGAACAAAAGAAGGTAGAAATGGGTTTCTAATTTTATATGGTCCACTGTGAGCAGACTCAAAAAGCTGAAAGGCTCATCCTTAACTCTTAAATTCAGTTTGAGTCAATCTGCAATTCACGTCAACCAGTAACAAGTTGGAAATATTAATGGCTACTAATGATATGAGCAATCTTCAATGTTTTATCACTGGCCAAAAATTTCATAATTTGGATGAAAAAAATGTTTTATCCTACATTTTGAGTCTCAGTTGGTGCCTCATGGAAATGGAAAATGGATGAGCTATTAATTCCTTTCTCTTTTACTCTTTCACGACAACATTACTGTCGTATTTATACTGAACCTCAGTCTGGTATTCATTCTTCATGTGTATTTGACCATGTGAGAGGTATATTGTGACCAAATATAGAACTATTGTCATTCACTTTCTGAATACAGGCATTTTTTAACAGGGGTTACTTGAGGGACCAACAGGTTGTTTTTTTATTTTAAATTGAGCCCTTTCCAAATCCATAAAGCTCTATGCCACACCCTTGACCTCTTGAGACTTTGGGGAAAAAATTGAGAACATTAACAATAATGATGTCAAAATGAAGAGAATGGACTAGAGAAAAAAGAGCATCCTCGATATTTTAAAAAATAATAAATCTTTAGGTATAGATTTTACAAAAATATCTGTACATGTGATCTCGCAATAGCCTTGCATAACTTGCATGCAGTTCCACAGGTATGGGCTGAAATAGTATTTTTAAGGTCGTCACCACTAATGGTGGTGAGGGAGGTGAGAGGGTGTGGTGGGAGATGGTTTCTTTGAGATCATTGTTCTTGCTATACAAATAGAACTGAACGGACACCAAATTATTAGATTTAATCTTGACTTTGACTGTTGGAACTCTCCAAGGATGTTTGATTTATTTATTGCTTCAAGCTAGGCATTTAGATAAAGTACTGGATTTCTTCCAGGACAGAAAAAAAAATAACAGGAACTCTTTTTAGCTGATCACAGCAACATTCACTGCAACCACAAAGAATGCATCCAGACCATAATTATAATAAATACATAAGGCAGAAAAAGGTAAAACTGCTTGATTTGGTACATATTAGCACTAAATATACTGCTTCAATGTAGCACATTTTGGATCGAGAAAATGAAGTTCTGATGTGACTGTTTAGCACTAGGGATTTATTTCTGGGCATTCATGGACATAATGAAAATAAAGCAACCAAAATTATGGGAATGAGGAATTTTTACTCCAAGGAACAAACATTTCTTCCAGTTTCACATCTTCGAAATGTCCACAAATCGAAGTAGATATTTCGCTGCAATGAAAGTGACTACCAAATATAAAAATATTTAATTGTGTTGGGTTATTTTAAAATAATGCACACTGTAATCAATGATACACTTAGATTTTCAATTGACCATGTACTTGTCTCAGTTCATATGGTAATTTTAGATCCTGTGTTGCCAAATTATGAAATTTGTTATCTTACTACTTCATCACCTTATTCCCCTCCATACCCACAATTACTATTATTACCTCTCATTTTAAAATTTAGACACGCAAGTGATTCAGTGTAACTAGTACAGTAATGAGATTACAGATCAAGATCATCACTACAAAATCTATGTCGTGTTCCATCCTGATAATTTTATCGCCATCTATTGAAATGAGTACTCTCATAAGTAGCTTGTTCTCCCTTTTGCCTGCGCTACAGCAACATTTATTACACTGAAACCACTCCTCATCATCCTTCTCACCCTTTGCTTTGAAGATGTATGTTTTGTTATCTGTGAAGATTTCAAAGGCCCGAGGAAGAAAACGGTCTCTCCGTTTTTTATTGATGCTCTTTCCACTTTGTAATTTGCTCGTTTCAATTGGACAATCATCTGGATCATCTTTCTGAAAGACAAAATGCTGAATAACAATTGGCAGAATAGATGTGACCTTTCCAGAAGTTTTTTAAAGAAGTCCCATCACTCAGCCTTTGTGCTATTTCAAATAATCCTTTATTAGAACATTTTATTCCCAGGAACCATTTCTTACTATTATTTTAAGGAATGGAAATGTTTAATTTGATATGATAGGATCACTCGACTAGAACTAAATAGTTAAGAATAATAGTTAATTAACTGTCACCAATGCTTTTGTATTTTATTAAAAGAAACATTCACCTTAAATACTTAAACTTTAAATACTTCCTATCATTTATTTTGATCATTTTTAATGCTATTTTTGCTTTGATTTGGGATAAATTTGTTTTTTTCTTTGTTTCTAGTTGTACTTTCCACTGCATGTGAATTATTTGGTTATTTGTAGCTTTTTAGTGATGTGAAGTAATCTGTAGAAGTTATTTTAGACATGGAAAATTAGTACCTTCATGTGATCTAAAAGTTCCTGCATAGTGTAATTGGAGTCACTTTACAGCAATGCAGTTTCTACTTAATAGAACCAGAGAACACTTCAGCACAGAAAAAACAGGCCATTCAGCCCTTCCACTCTGTGCCAAAACATAATTCCAATAGTTTCATCAGCAAATTGAAAATCACTTGTATCGTTTAATATTTATATATATTTTTATTAAATTAGTATTATTTTCAAAGAAAAATTCTAAAGAGAGGAAAAGCTAGATTACAAATGGATCCAAATTAATTTAAAAGATAACTAATATAAACATAGACAATGCTGATCAGTGAACGTCTATGCATAAAGATGCAGATTTAATATTTTCGACTTATCATCGAAGTAGTTTCTCTTTCTAAAAGTTCTCTGACCTGAATATCTGCAACATTTGCTGTTTTTATTTCAGATTATGTTGAAGCATGATATTTGGCTGTTGCTCTCAAGATAGCTAGAGTTGCAGAACTAAAAATTTGCTGTCCAAAATTAAATGGCAGTTTAAGAAATAGTAATCAAGATGTATAATTCAGTGAGAATTCTCCTTTGGGTTGTCGTATTTAAATTATTTAATCTAAGCATTAACCTACTGACTTTACAAAAGTGTAGCTGGCTCCCAGCCAATGTGAAATAACGGGCCTTCCATCCTTTTCTAAATTTCCACATCACTTGCTTTTCCTTGAGCTTGCCTTCAATGCTGAATGCTGAATGTTGATCATGCTGAACATTTATAATGCTGATTTTATTACAAATACGAGTCTTGATATAGAATCTCGACCCTATGTGTCAACCATCCCGTTGCCTCCACAGATGCTGCTTGACCCACTCAGTTGGTCCAGCAGTTTGTATTTTTTTCCTCCAGATTCCTGCATCTCCAGACTCTTGTCTTCATTTTGGCCCACCCTTTGGGCCTGGTGATGCAATAAAATATTAGCCATTCATTGCACTTAAACTCTTACCACATTCTTTCTGTTGCCGTGTACACCAAAATGAGTGGCTATTAAATAACCTAAGGAAAATGGTACCCTCCATCAGAGATCAACGCAAGAAATGCTGTGTGGTCTTAACCAGTGAAATTAGTAAAATCCTTTACCAAATCAAAGGATTGGATATTAATCCCTTAAAATGAGTGTTTCTGTGGCTTGCACAGACATAAAAAAAATTAATTTGAAGACCATGGAATGGAGAGACAGTGGTCTCAAAACTAGATTTAAGAGTTGAGGGGAATGCAATTCCCTTTACAGAAAGCTGCCAGACAGTTTTAATATTCTTAATTGCTGGTAGTCTCTGATTTAATTTACTTTGTTGATTTAACAGTTGCCAGCTGGGTTTCCCAGCCTGAAAACCAGCAATTTAAGGGAGTATATGTTCTTCTCCACGTGTAATTCTCTCCCTTCCAGGATATTAGCCTTTATCCAGGTTCTCACGCAAATCAAGCAGGAGCACAGCCAGGTTCTAACGTTAGGGGAGCAAGCACATAAAGGTTCCACGACACATACCAGATGGTGAGTCAGTGGTTGAATGGCGGGCCGCACTGATTTTTCAGCAGTGTTGGAGGGGAGGGGGGGGGGGCGGCAATGGTGCCACATCCATGATGCATACAATATTTTTTAAATTCATTATACATTTTTATTTTGTATTTAGCATCACAAAACAAGGAACTATAGGTAGATACGGTTTTAAAGGAAGTACATAATTGTTATTTGTATTTAAAATTTAAACTAATAAAAACATATTTTACATTTTAAACATAAAATGAAAACAAACTAAGGCAATATGAAAAAATGTTTGAAGCAACTACAATTGCCTCTTTCATCTAGGCTTCATTCCAGCAAAGTTATCTATTTTTTTTCTTTGGCTTGGCTTCGCGGACGAAGATTTATGGAGGGGTAAAGTCCACATCAGCTGCAGGCTCGTTTGTGGCTGACAAGTCCGGTGCGGGACAGGCAGACACGGTTGCAGCGGTTACAAGGGAAAATTGGTGGGTTGGGGTTGGGTGTTGGGTTTTTCCTCCTTTGTCTTTTGACAGTGAGGTGGGCTCTGCAGTCTTCTTCAAAGGAGGTTGCTGCCCGCCGAACTGTGAGGTGCCAAGATGCACGGTTTGAGGCGATATCAGCCCACTGGCGGTGGTCAATGTGGCAGGCACCAAGAGCTTTCTTTAGGCACTCCTTGTACCTTTTCTTTGGTGCACCTCTGTCTCAGTGGCCAGTGGAGAGCTCGCCACATAACTTTATTCTGATCTACCTTAATAGCCTTTCAATGGAGATGAAAACTAACCCAGACAATGTATCCTCACTCATTGTAGAATTGTAGGACGCAGGTGGACTTTATGTGAGCAGGCTAAAGGATCATTCTGCAACTGCATTAGTTATTGGTAAGGTCAGAAAAATGTGATATAATGTGGACAGGTTAGTGATGATGAATTTTAGTACATTGTTGATGGTCAGTTTCTTGACCCTTGAATTTGCTTTACTGCTCGTGTTCATGAACTCTTTGTACATTTCTCTGAATGAAAGAACGTCTTGTATGATTTCAGTTTGACATTCGATGATGTCTGAGTACATGTCTGCTTAAAAAAAAATCTAATTTGTTCACATTATCTGCCAAAATGCTTTGGAATTAAACCACTAAATTTGGAAGTCACATTTTTAAAATGCCCTAATCTTTTACTTGTGCTATTTATAACAGAATCTAAGGACACTCAGTAGGATTCAGCTATGAATATCTTTCGGGTGTCAAATATTCCTTCATCTTGCAATTTCTTATGGAATCTTTTTCTTTTACATTCTCTGTGCTGTTTGTACTCTGTATTAATATCACATTTTCTAGCCAACTCGGTTACTTCATTCTCAATCTGTTTGAATTGAGATTCATAGTAATTTCACATGTTTTTTATATCTTTTACAAAATTCTGAATCAAATGAGAAGCTGTAACCAGATCTAGGCTACTTTTCTGTAAATATATGAATAAATTGAAAGCCTTGTCTAGCATTTTACTCCAGAATATAAGAACAACTATGAATTCGTAAGTACTGAACATTTCCAGTATACCCTTTGCCTCAATGAGCTGTTTATCAGTACAATTAAAAAAAAAATCTCACCATCTAAAATTCTTTGCAGAGCAACTACGAATGCTAGTAAATTCTGTAAGAATTCCCCTGCTGCTAATTTTCTGGATGCCCATCTAATATCACAGTTTCTTTAGTGCAAAACATTTGATATTATTATGTTGTTCTCCTTTTAGTACTGAAAGATGAGGTAAACTCCCAGGGGGAAAATGGTATACTCACTTTCTAGAGTTTCAAAAAACAACTGGTTTGAATATTGGAGCTTACTGCATCAATTAAAACCAAATTTAAATTATGTGCACAGCAGTGCATTTGGAGCAACTTCCCCAGTCTTTGTTTGGAGACCAGATATTGCACCCGACATGGTGTGGTGGTACAAAGTGCTTAGCCACCTTGATTTCAGCTATTATCTTTTATAGAACCTGGGCTGAGAAGGAATGTATCAGATCATTTTGTATGTCAGGGCTGAGATATGTTGCATTTTGATCACTCAGTGATAAATGTTGCTCTAGTAATGTATCATTGGACTCTTAATTGATGTGCAGAGGGAGCTGGGCATTCAAGTCCTTAGCTCATTGAAAGTAGCCACAGAATTGGAAATATGTGAAGAATAAGTGTGGGATGTTTGGCTTCATTGGCTGGAACATTGATTATTAAGGTAAGAAGGTCATATTACATTTATATAAAACTGGATCAGCTCCACTTAAAATATTATGAGCAATTCTGCTTCTCTTTCCTCCCCCCCCCCCCCCCCCCCCGTTACAGATTGAGGCTTTGGAAAAAGTACAGAAGAGGTTTACCACATTGTTACCTGGTTTGGAGAATTATGAGTAGAGAAGGGACAAACTTGAATCATTCTCTGGAGTGTTTGAGGCTAAGGGAAGATGTGATTTTTAATAAAGTGTATAAAATCATGAGAGACATTGATAATGTGGACAGTTAGAATATTTTCTTCGGGGCAAAAGGGTCACACACTAGAGGATGTGTGTTCAAGGTGAAGGGAGGAAGCTTAAGGCAGTTATGCAGGACAAATACTTTACACAGAGAAGTAGATATCTGGAATGGGCTGCCAGGAATAGTAGTGGAAGTAGATCTAATAGTTGCATTTAAGTAGCTTCTAGATAGAGACACAACTCTGAATGGGATGGATGAACATCTATCAATTGCAAGAAGCAAAGTTTGAATTTGATTTGGACATCATGTTTGGCATAGGCCTGTTCCTGTGCTGTACTGTTATGTTTTAGAACCCTTGGGAGAAAACATTTCCGTTGACCTTCATTGTCTGACTCCTTATTTTGAGATTCAGCTCCAGGTTTTGGATGTTCCAGAAAATTTAAATAACATCCCTATTGCTATTTTTTCAGGCCCTGTACAAATTTGCACATTTTCAAGTACTGTATACATACTAAACAGCAAAAAGAATATGCAATAGACAAAGCAAGATGATGGATCAGAACAAGCTCTGCAATCATATTGCATACAGTCAGGAATGGTGGTAGACAATTTTAAGAGTTTGTGGGAGATGGGACTCCAGGAATACCTCCATTCCCAACGGCAGGCAATGGTTTAAAAACAAGACTAATATTTGTAACCTTGCCATCATGTGGGCCAGAAAGGAATTCAAAACAGTGAACTGGAGTAAATTAAGGAGAGTGAAAGCAGAGAAAAAAAATGTCTTTGTTCTTTGCCATATGCAAGAAGGAATGGAAGCAGACATTTTGTGAAATGGTTAGACATTGGGCCAAAACAAAAGATTGTGCTCAGGCTGCAAGGAGGGTGATAAAGTAATTAAGCATTGTGGTCTTGAGCCAAGGCAACGTGACACAGTTATTGTGTTCTTATGCGTGTGAAAAGTAGACTACGACAGAAATCAAATCTGTTGGTTCAAGCAGCTCAAAAAATGAAGTTGTTTGTGTTAAAACCACGCAAGGTTGTTCTTCAAGGAACAAACATGACATGGTGTCAGAAGTGTGTGAATAAGTAAGAAAAGACGTTAGTTCCCATCATGGATAAATTAACTCCTCCCACACCGATGTAGTTTAACAGCAAACAGCGATTCGACATTTATTTAGAGGCGGGTGGAGCAGGAGAGTCTGATTTTTGGGGGGGAGGGGGGGAGAATGGTAAGTGTCTAAATTTCTACACGTGATGGGTGAAGGTGCGTTGGACATCTATATGTTTTCGAATTGATGAGACAGTTTTCATGTTGGACACTTTGTTGACAAAATTTGAGTATTTTGCCCCAAGTAAAAACATCACATTTGAGAGATTCAAGATTTTCTCCTGTGACCAGAAAGAAGGTATGAGCTTTGACCAATACTTAGCTGAGCTTTACACACTGAATAAGTCCTGTGAATTTAGAGATTTGAAAAACTCACTCATTATAGACAGAAGTTATGCAGACTCCCAGATAATGGGCTTAGAGAAAGACTATTGTGTAAAAAGATTTAACATTGGAAAAGGCTGTGAATATGTGTTGGACAATAGAGGATAAACAAAGGAGCTGCACAGGATAGACACAACAGTACATGCGGTGAAAACGGAGAAGCAGAACACACCAGGTGTTTCAAAAAGCTACAGCAAAGCAAAGGGGTGGTGCGGTGGTATATATATTCCAAAGATGTGTCCTGCCTATGGAAAGTCCTGCAATCAATTTGAGAAGAAGAATCATTTTTCAGTGTTGCAAAGCAGGGGCTACTAAGAGAAAGGTACAGAGTGCTGCTGGTAAAATGGAATGGATCATTCCAGTGAGTGTGAATGAGACAGTAATTCCATTTAAGCTCAACACCAGAGCCCAGGAGAATCTGTTATCTATGGATGATCACAAGACCCTCATCATAAAGAGCAAGATTTATCCAGTGAAATTAAAAGTGACAGACTACACTGGAGACAATGTTCCAG
This sequence comes from Narcine bancroftii, assembly GCF_036971445.1. NCBI lineage: Eukaryota > Metazoa > Chordata > Chondrichthyes > Torpediniformes > Narcinidae > Narcine > Narcine bancroftii. The sequence goes on along the minus strand of NC_091477.1, from coordinate 93,817,831 downwards.
TAAAAGAGGGTTGTATGATGATCTTCAAACACAAAGGGTGTTATCTAATTACACAGCTACTGATTATACAAAGGTAAGTACAGCCAATATTAGGTCTGAGTGCATGTGAAGAGCTCAATCTGGTGAAAAGAGTATTCATAATGGCTTCATAAACTGAAGATGAACACCACAACACTCATGGTGGAAGAGTACACAGATGTCTTTGAGGGGCTTGAATGTTTACCTGGTGTACATAAGATCCACATAGATGAGACCTGTTGTCCATGCACGCAGGAATGTTCTGTTTCCATTTCGAGACAAATGTACACAAGAACTAGCAAGCACGGAATGAATGAAATTCATACAGAAAATTGAAGAACCTACAGATTGGGTCAGCTAGTTGGTGATCATGCAAAATGAAAATGGAGCATTGCGTATATGTCTGGACCCAAAAAGATCTCAATAAAGCCATTAAGAGAGCTTTTTAAAATTTCCAACATGGGAGGAAATTGTGTGCTGGTTTGCAGGTGCCAAGTGCAAGCTTGACATGTCATCAGGGTTTTGGCAGATAAAGCTGGATGAGGCAAATTCGAGAATACACTCCAATCCTCCACAAGGAAGATACCGCTTTCTTCAGCTACCATGTGGGATCTTCTCTGCACTAGAAGTCTACCATGAAACCATCCACATGATTTTTGAAAGTATACTTGGAATTGAGACCATGATGGATGACATCATTGTATGGGGGTCCACCAAGAATGATCATGATACGCAACCAAGCCAAGTGCTTGACACAGAATGTCAATTTGAAATTAAATAGAGAAATGGGAGTTTGGCATAAAGACATTGATCTTCATAGGTGGTGCCATATCTAGACAAAAAATGAAGCCTGATCCAAGAAAGACATCAGCCAGTGAGAATTTTGTGAAGCCCCAAATCAAAGAGGAGGTGAGATGTTTCTCGGGGATGGTGACTTACCTGACTAAGTTCATCCCTCATCTGTTGACTGTGTCAGCACCACTTGGGCCACTCCTGAGCAGAAAAATGAGTGGATCTGGTTGCAGGAGCAAGAACTATGCTTCCAGGGATCAAAAAAGTCCTAACGAATAACCTGCACTAAATTTTGTGATCCAGATAGGCATACCAGGATCTTGGCTGATGTATCCTGACGTGGCCTTGGACAGAACTACTGCAGCAGCATGAGGAGATCAAAGGCTTGAACAAACATAACAGTTATGGTCAGGTGGCCCTCAGCAAACCATAAGGAGGAGGAGCACAAGAATGGAGAATTCGGGAGAAGGAGCAGTGAAAACTCTGGAGACCAACCTTTGTGGAAATGATTTATCCCATGTCAAAAACATGGTGATTTGATTGGGATCAAGTGCCTAGCCAGCGAAGGCTCCTATTCCTAGGTATTATCTTTTCTATTCTTTAATTGTTTTGGGGAAAGTCAGAGAAACCTAGGTGGGTAAACGAAATGATACTCAGTTTTGTATGACTTTTATGCTTGCTATTATTGTTAATTGGATAATAAAGCAAGTGCTCAGTCGGGGGGGGGGGGGGATGGGGGGGCATGGGGGGGAGGCAGAAGAAACATTACAAAGACTGCCTCAAAGTGTCCCTCAAAGGCCTGGGTATCGATATCAACACATCCAGCTTGGCGCAGCAAGATCACCACAGGAGCCCGTGCAGCTGAAGTCAGGCACATCATCGAGGTGCAACAAAAGCCTGCAGTACGCAAGGCGCGAGCAGCATCCACTGCCATGACGGCACCCACCTATTTGTGTCCCACATGTGGGCGAGCCTTCAGGGCCCGGATTGGCCTGACCAGTCACCTCTGGACCTACAGCCACCAATCTCCAAGTTCACTTTGAAGCCATGATCATCTTCGACTACGAAGGACAAAACAACAACAATTAATAAAGGTATTTGTCGGAGTAATACAGGTTCTCTCTGTGCTGAACCAATCATTGTTGCTGAAGGTAGAAAAACAATAATCACAAATGCAGTATTTAGTTGCAATAATGGTACAGAATCTTTTATCCCAAACCCTTGGGACCAGACACTTTATGGCATTTGGAATTTTTTTGGATAATACAATAATAGTTAACAGTGGTTCGTTAAGTAATTGAGCTGATTTCAGATTTGCGCAAAACAAAGACCTGCTCCAACTAGAAGGGTCACTGGATGTGGGGGGCGGGGGGGAGGGTAAATGAAGTGAGAGAAAGATTGACATTTTGACAGTCTTCAAAGTCCACGAGCAGCAGGGACATGTCTGACTGATAGGAACACTGAGACTTGGCGCTGGGCAGGGGTGGGTCGCGTCGGTTTATGTTTGGTGCCAAACGCGAGCTTTGGTGTGCAGATGACATTCATGGGGAAAAAATGTTTGGTGTTTGGATGTTTCTGTTTTCAGAATTTTGGATAAAAGATTATGTACCTGTTTTTGATGGGTTTTTTTCCCAAAAGAAACAAAGGCTGAAATCACACAAGAAAATAAAAGTAGGTCCTTCAAGCCAACCTGCCAGTTAGTATGATCATGGTTCATCTTTGCTGGTCTCAGATCCTCTTTTGTGCCAGTTTTCTGATCTTTAAAAGGTGTTCCACTTTAAATACTTTCAATTATCCATAACCATCTTGGGTCAAAATTACCCAGAGATTCACTACCCTTGCATCTTCTCACCATAAATCAATCCATGCCTGCAATAATCATGGGACAATAAGCGACAGGTGAAGTGACATAAAAATGCCAAATAATAATCAACTCCAACAAGTGGAGTCTAATCACTTCTCCTTGCTAATCTGGAATGGTACAAGTAACTGACTCGTCATTACCTGCTCAAAGTTGATCAGGATAGGCAACCCTTCCATGCCAGCAATGCCAAAATCCAAATAAAAATTTAAAGAAAATTTCCTGAAGTACGCATAGTTCTATTGTTTCACACACGATGGTGATTGTTTCTGATTGAACATTAAATAGAGATGAATTACAATGAGCAGGTTGAAGCTGGTATTTGCTAAACTGACCAGTTTGAAATCAGGAATCCTTACCTGGAGGAATACCACTGAGACACTAATTTTCTATCTTTTGGAAGTAGAGCTAACTTGTCTTGGGTGAAAGATAGGAAAACAAAATTCAGTGCAAGAATTAGACCATAATGCAAGAGAAACTCTCTAGAAGTATGATATTTCTGCTTGAATATTACTGTGAATGGTTATGAAAAATAGTACTTTAAAATTATATGATTTGAATGAACGTCACACCAATCTTACGACTAACTGGTTTAAAGATTGGGGTAATATATAGTCAAATTTGATGTATCCTATTTCTAATAACAATACACAATGGCAATTATCACATTAACATCTTGGTCATTGAAAAATAGATTAAATTCTGACATTACAGTAAATAAGCTGTAAAAATCTTTTGTGAACACCTATGTAAAGTTGAAACACAAACATGTCTATTTTCACATTTAAAATGTGTAGGACCCTCATCTAAACACATTTAAGTAGGTTTAATACCCAATCTTCATACCTGCTTTCCTAACTGCTGGAAATGAGTTGATTTGCAGGACAACGTACCCTCCCAGTGAAGGGGACATTTTAGCTCATCCAGCCTGTGCCAATTTTTTAATAGATGACGCGCTCAGCCCCATTCTCTTTTCTAATACACTGTATGGTGCACTGTGGTGCAGCAAGCAGACACAAAACACAGAAAGGCTACTACAGGCTTTAATCCACTTAGTCTTGTCCACCAGTTTTAGTCTCAATGGTTCCACGTGTGACTGGCCCAGGAGGGGCTGGCTCAAGCTCTGTATCCAGATCAGTTGATGATAGCTGGCTAGATGGAGTCAGCCTCCCAGGTACAAAGTTCACCCCCTGCAGTAGGCTGCTGGTTGTATCACCACATTCACCTTCTTCTTAAAAAGCCCTGCAGGGGTTGTTTGCAGAACAGTGCCAGGTTGTATCTTACAAGTTCAGGTGGTTCAGTGGCTGTCTGTGCCTCTGAGACCATCACAAGGTTGGCTCCTGGTCAAAGATCGGTGAGGGCAGGGTTGCCTGAGGGTTAGTTGGGCCTGGGGTGGCCGGGCAGGTGGCAATGTGCACGGGGTGGTGTGCAGCAGTTGGGCGGGTCTGGTCCATGAGGAGTGGGACCCTCTAGAGAGGCGGAGGAAGGTCGACTCCCGGTGAATCCGAGTGGGCCAAGGGTATCCGTGGTGGGGAGCTTGGGCGGGGTATTCATGGTGTGGGGGTTGGGGCCCCTACTGGTGCCAGATCCCTGGTCAAGACAGTGTCCTCACATCCACTGGGGTACCTGATTTAGGCATAGTTCGGGTTCGAATGGAGAAGGAGCACCTGCTCGACCAGGGAGTCAGAATTATGGGTCTGCATGTGCTTGCAGAGGAGTATTGGTCCCAGAGACGTTAGCCACGGTGGGGGGGGGGGTGGGGGGTGGGAGGGGGAGATGCCAGTCCTAGGAAAGGAGAAAAGGTGCTCAAGAGGGGTCTGATTGGTAGCCATGCACAAGACCAACCGTATGGTGTGGAATGCAGTAGTCGACGGACCAGCTTTTGGACCTCAGGACCAGGAGGACTGCCTTCCAGATCACCCTGTTTTCGTGCTCCACCTGCCCGTTGCCCCTCGGGTTGTAACTAGTTGTGCGACTAGCCGGAATGCCTTGCATCACTCATGATGCCAGACCCACGGTCATTGTGGATGAATGCTGGATATCCGATCATGGTAAAGATTTGCGTTAACATCTTGATAACAGTGGCTGTGGAGGTGTCAGGGCAAGGGATGGCGAGGGGAAAATGAGAGTATTTGTCTAAGACTAAGAGGAAGTAGATCTTCTTGTTCGTGGAAGGCAGGAAGCCCTTGAAGTTGATACTGAGCCACTCAAAGGGCTGAGTGGCCTTGATGACATGGGCCTGTGATGGGCGGAAGAAGCGTGGTTTGCACTCCGCATAGACCCTGCATGACTTGGTCGTGGTCTGGACTTCTTGGACTGTGAATGGGATGTTTTGGGACTTAATGAAGAGATACAGGTGGGTGACAAAGGTGTTGTGCAGTGCCTGAAATTGGTCGGACTGCACGCTGGTGCAGGTCCAGGACAGGCGAAAGCACAGGGGCCCAATTTAGTGCGGAGTACCATGAGGCGTATCTTGTTCATGTTAATTACCTCAGCCTGCGTCTGGATGATCGCCTCAATTGCAAGCTTCCAGATCTTGAAGCGCACCAGGGCATCTGATGTTGGGGGTCAATTTCCAGACTTCCGATGGTGAGGAACTTCTCCATGGTCTTTAAATTTTTGGGGGATTAAATTGTGGTGCACTGTGGTGCAGCAAGCAGACACAAAACACAGAAAGACTGTACTACAGGCTTTAATCCACTTAAAGTCTCGTACACCAGTTTCAGTCTTGATGCTTCCACATGTGACTGGCCTTGGAGGGGCTGGCTCAAGGTCTATATCCAGGTCAGTTATTGACAGTCAGCCAGGTAGTCTTTCTGCAGGTACAAAGCTACCTGCAGTAGGTTGCTGGTTGTATCACCACACACTGCCAATTTTCTCTTCAATTATTTGTCCTCTATTTTGGATTATTCCCAAAATTATGGTATGTTCTTGAATGTATGCCAGGGCATAAAACAATTCCTGATGATTATTATAGATTACATCAATATTATCTCCAGGGTTCTTTATCAGCCAGTTTCTTAATATCAAATGTCAGCAGGAATCCCAGTGTACGAAACCGACGTTTTAACTATGAGTAACCAATGTTTCATGGCATTCTTATATAGTTTTTCTCAAAATCATGAGTCGTTCATTACATTAAAAATGTAGATGAAACTACTTTAAGTGCTGTAGTTTTCACATAATCCAAAAGTCTGTCAAAAAAAAGTCTGTGCATATTCTCTACACTGAATCCTCATAGTTTCTCAAATCAAATTAAATATTTGGATGGAAGTTGTACAAAGCCCAAATTATCTGTATTAATCAGATACTCAAGGTAATTTTTCACATAAGCACGTGTTCTTCACCTGCACACCCACATTTGTAGAAAAAGGAGACTGATAATTAATTCAAGCAAATGTTTTGTATTGCCAAAAGTAGCTGGAACAACAGACTGAATGGCACCACGAGATCGAAGAAGCACACCAGGAACGAGTGCAAACAAAAAATCATAATCAAAATTTAAATAGAAGTCAGCTATGAAATAGTGTCAAAACCAATGGGGGAAAATTCCTGAAAGCTCTTAGCCAAGAGTTAGCTGACATGATGCCAATATGTTTATCGGTTCTGAGAGGTGCAGGAGAATAAAAATTCAACACTAGTAGAATGTCTCTTTATGGACTAAAAAGCTATCCATTATAACATTTCCTATTATTGGACCAGGATCTGGACAGTCTGCAGATACACCTTGCAGAAGTCAGAATTTTTTAAATGTTTGGCTACAGTGAAAAAGTGGGAATGTGGAGGCAATTCATGTGTAATGATTCTGAGAAGGCAACAGGTAAAGCCATTTCCATTGTCGGGTTGAAAACAAACGTACCCAAAATTTCAATGAGAAATTGGATCTCTTGGTGCAATGTGTGGTTTTAGAAACACGAACAGAAGAAATAGAAGTAGAAGTTGACTCATCATGTCTGCTCTGCCATTCAATAAGTTCATGACTTTTTAAAAAAAACTTCAATGCCACCTTTCCAATCTTGCTCCTTATCCTTTGGTTCTCTTATTATCTAAATATTCAAAATCATGTTTGCAATGTGCACAAATTTGCAAAGTCTCCCCCGCCTCCAGCTTCATTCCCCTTTATATATGTAATTTTATCTATTTTATTTTGGTCTTTATAAAAGGTTCAGACCTGAAGCATTGAGTACCAATTTCTACCCATGGATGCTGTCTGATCTGTTGATTTCCTCCAGCAATTATTCTTTTAATCTGCCCAGATTACGTGTTGGTACTTCCAAGAGTTGTTTCATTTTACAGGAGTAGGAAAGCTGCTAAGGGACTTTTTCTGTTTTTGAAAGTTATTTCCAGAAACTGGTGCCTAAGAAGACATTCCCCTTGGAGCATTGTGAGAATGAGCCTCAGCCATACAAAGATGGGCAAGCTGCTGGAAGAGAAACCAGGAGCACAGTGGGAAGTCTCCTCACCACAGGGATATTTCAGCTTTGGGACTTCTGGAACCATTTCAAGTGATAGTAACTTTGTCATCTTCCTGCGGTGTCTGGTCATGTTCCAGTTCTGGTTTCATGAAAGGAGAAAAGGACAAAGGTTTGTGTTTTGGTTTGTGGAAGGAGAAAAGCAGGTGCACATCTACACCATCTGAAGTTTGTAATCCAAAAGAAAATGTGGAATGAAGTGAGGGGGGCAGTGGCGGTGATTAATTAAAACAGTTATTTCATTGGTCTCAGTTTTTCCACCAGCCACGATCTCAGCAAATCAAATCCCACCCCTGCCAAAACTCAGTGAGAACCCATGCCTCCATATAGAGTCATATAGCAGAGAAACAGGCACTTCAACCCAACTTGCCAATGCCGACTAAAATGTCCCACCTATGCTAGTCACACCTGTCTGTGTTTGGCCCATATCCCTCTAAACCTGCCTATCCATGTATCCATCCAATGTTTTCTTGAACATTGCAATAGTACCTGCCTCAACCACCACCTCCAGAAATCCATTCCATATGCATGTCTGGGACTTGAGGACTAACTGTGTACAGGTAGTAGTTTGCCTTGTCCCTGCCAGGAGGCCAACGTCCCTGATGCTGCCAGGAAGCTGACGCCCCCACACCTGCCGGGAGCCCCAGGTGTCACTGGGTAATTAGGGGCAACGGTATCACCTAACAACCTATGTTGTGATTTAGAACACAGCCGCAGATTGCTGTCTCTCTCTCTCTCTCCCTCTTCAATCTCTCTCCCACCCCAGTGATGGCAATCTGCACATGAGTTTCAAATCACTTTAAAAAAAAAATGGCATTTGGTCCAACAAAGCATGTTTCTTTGACATCACTACAAGAGGAGCACCGAAACTATGACATTTAGTGGAGGGTGGGGGCGGGGGGGGGTTGGGGGAAGGTAGAGGCAGTGGGAAGTGATCTCTGTCCACTGATTGGATGGAAGCATTTCCTTCAGAGAAGTAAAAGCATCTACGTTGATACAGGTCGACCCCGACTTACCTTTATTCAAAACGGATTCTGATCATTGGAACTTTGAAATATCGTAAGTCGGGGTTTATCTGTACCCAACATTTATGTAAAAAAAGTTTCCCCTCAGATTTGTGTTTGTGTTAAATCTCCCCACCCCCCCCCCCCCCCACTTTCACCTTTGGTTAATGATTCTTTTTCTGGGCAAAAGACTCTCTGCTTTTACCTGATTTATTCCTCTCATTATTTTGTATACCTCTGTGAAATAACCCATCATCCTCCTACACTCCAATGAACAAAGCCCTAGCTGCTTAGCCTTACCCTATAGGTCAGGCCCCTGAATCCTAGCAACATCCTCATAAATATTCTCTGAACCCTCTCCAGCTCAACAACATCTTTCCTATAGCATGGTGATCACAAGTGAACACAATACTCCGAATGGGGCCTCACCAATGTCTTGTACAATTGTAACATGTATGCCAATTCTAAAGCATAAATCTGCAGATTTGACTGGGCTTGACCTAGTCCTGGAAGTCTGGACCCTGGGTATGTCATCACTTCATAATTTCAGTGCCCAACCCCAGGCCCACTCTTGTCACTGGACTAGGGCCTGGGCTCTTAAAGATGAAGAACAGCCCTGTCTTGTACCTTACTGATCCCTAATGTGATCCTGTTCAAGGAATTGGATAGTCCTGTATATTCCTGTTGGCAAGCCTATAGCATTGGCTAACCAGTAATTTGGCAGTTCAACGAACAGATTCAAAATAGCGTTTTTGTCGTTCACACTGGATCAATGTTAACTGGTTCTCTGTACCCTTTCACACTCACCATCTGGCACCCCAAAGCAAAGGGGTGCCTATCCTCCAGTGGACATCCTGCATACCCCCTGACCCTTTCACACTGGGGTAACCAGTACACTGATTCAAAATGAATCAGCGATGATACACCCTCCCTAGGTGGTTTATCCCCAGAGCAATCTGACGCCTGCATGCCAGTTTGTGAGCATTCACACTGACATATTAACCAGTGGATTGGTGGTTAATTACTGGGTTAAAGTACCAGTGTGAATAGGACCATGACAAAACTAGGCCGTTTCAAACTGCAGCACTAAGGTAGCCCTCCTGGGACCTGGGTGCGTTTACTGGGTCTTGGGTGCAGGATGCACCTTTCAAATTGAAGGCAAACTTAGCTGATAAATCACCAACCCAGCGATTTAAGGGGGATCCCGCCCCTGCGATGTATAATGCGTCATGTACTCAATGGAAGTTCACGATGTTCAGATGCTGGTGATGTAACTCTACAGTGCCGACGTCACTGGAGTAAGTGGGTCAGCTATTTTCATTTTCAAATCGGTTATGGAGGAGACCTGGGTAAGTTTAATTGGGTTCCCTGACCATCTCTGAGGTAGGTCAGAGACCCATTTGGGTTCTGATCGAGTTGATCCATTTGAACCCTTTCAAATTGCCACGTAACTGGGGCGCTAAACATGTAAATTTCCTGTTAACCCATTTTACATGTAATTTGAAAGGGCCTAGTGGCACCTTATGTAGGGTGAGTGACCGGAAATGAATTATGGGGAAGGTGAGTGAAGGATCAACAGGACTAACCATTGATTTGATGTGGCCCATGGGCAAGTGTTTGGCAGTATAGATTTAATGAAAGCTGACTCTTCCTAATAATATCCCTGGAATTGGTAAATATAAGCTAAACCAGTCTTAATCCAGCTCCTGCTTTAAGAGTCCAAAGCTTAAATGTACACTTGAAATGTATTTGGCACCTACTGAATGATCTTAAAGATGGGCAGAGTACAAGTTATAACTGGTTTGCAGGAAAACAGGCTCCTGAGAGGAGATAATCTGCCATCTGGCAACAGAGTAAAATCTTTATCCTGCATTTGTGTTATTTCTGGCCCACATATGCTTCATACAAACTGGGTAGCAAACCGAGCAGAGAGAAAAAGTAACAAAAACTTTTATATTTTCCATTCCAGAAATCCTTAAACAGTATAGTAATTTAAAGACTTTAAAAAAATCAATTTTCATAAAAAGCTGAATAAAAAAGAACTTATAAAAATAATTTAAAATATATGACAAGTATTACATGACAATAATGGAACATTTACTTTTTAAAAAAAAATACTTCAGCTAATAATATAAATTATCCAGACAGACACCATTACTAAAATTGTAGTGACTAATTTTCAACCATTGAAGCAATGTTAGATTGTTCTGTTGTTGGAGCTGAAAGGATATTTCTGTCCAGGAGGCAAAAACTCATGCACTAGGAGTGAGTCTCTTTATATTGCAGTTGTGACTGTTGAGAAATGCTGCACAATCTGTTGTCTGCTTAAGGAACATTGCTGAAGAGTGTATGAAATACCCTGAGGTGTTTGCTTGAAGGGCTGTTGAGCAGTCAAGCGAAGCTCATTAACTGTTGGTGCTTTTGGGATTTTGAAATGTGGAACCAGATCTCCACCTACTCCCAGAAAGTTTCCAATGTGGGGCATTCAATTTGCATAATTATGGGAATCTTGGCTTGCAGCCAGTTCTGTGTGAACTGTGGCTTAACACGAAATGCAAATACTAGCAGTATTTTCATTCATGAATAAGGGAGGCTTATTGCAATACAAGTCCATATTGCGCCATTATCACTTTCGTAGTATTTCCCACATTAATGAATTAGAAAGTGATCAACTTACTAGAATGCAAATACTTCAGCTAAATACATTGCTGCAGTGTTACCTGAAACTACATAGAATGCCATGAAAGCAGCTCCCAGGATAACAATCTCATTGGTCCCAAATTCTTCCTCTTACTTCCCTCCATCTTTTTCTTTCTCACATGCCAATCAACTCCCGTTTTGAAAAAGTTGCCATTTACCTACATTAAGGGTTAATTTGCAATGGTGAATTAATATACAAGCTCATCTTTGAAATGAAGTAACTGGTGGAAAACTGAAGAGAGAATGTACAAATTTCATTCAGGTAAAAGTAAGGTTGGGATTGCTCTGTGGAATAGAGGGACTATTTGTTCTGCCAATAATTAGTTGTTCCAAGCAAGTGCATTTAATCTTCAAGGAAAGACAGTTACAGTGTCCAGAAGTATGTGGATAAATTATGTTGCAGATTTATAGCTTTATGTGGAATAACTTTGTCCTGTAACAGTGACAATTGGTGCCTCACATACATAATCTCTAGCACAAAAGGTAGAAAAATATTAAGATGTTTAAAATTCAAAGGAATATAACTGCACATGAAGGATTTTTAATCTAAATAGATAAACTGACAAATAGTTAAAATAGGTTTTGGCTGCAGTGATATTGAGTTTAAGAATTATATATCTCATGTTTACTGTTGCATATGTCATATTATTTGTTTTTTTTGAACGACTAAATAAAGTTTAAAAAAAAAGAATTATATATCAAGAGTATTTCTTTTTTTCAAAAGATAAGCAAAAAGTAAAATGAGTTTTCATAACAGTAATTTAATAGGCAATTGGAATAGTAATGGGAGAGGATTTTAATCCAAAAATGTCAGTATATAAATTTCCTCTGGGTTGCTTTAAATATATAATCAAGTACAGTGAAAGATCCAGGATTAGTGATTACAATGTTGGACAGAGTGCAAGGAGATCTGAGGGATGTGAGAAAGTGGGGTGGGGGGGGGGGGGTGCGGGGAGGAACGTCTTTAATTTTCACAAAGATTAGATATAATTGCAATAATAGTTGAAGAATGAGTTGGTGAAAAGTTAAAGTTCAGAAGTAGAAATGTTTGTTGATGATCGATCCATATTAATTTCTAAGTCTCATAGCATCCCAGCTTTATCGTCATTTGGTCTAAAACATTGAGCTATATTTTCTATGAACAGGCCCTAGGTTCACGATATTTGCGCTGTTCATGATGCCATTTAAACTGTACATCTGACGGCTCCTTGTTAATATCCCTTCATTTCTTGTTTCTTCATGCATCTATCCAAATGCCTCTTCAATGCTATTACTGTATATCTACTCCATCATTTCTTCTGTAGCAAGTTTCAATCATCAGCCCACACTCTGAGTAAAATAAAAATTGACCCAATGAAGCTATATCCTCTTCTATTTCTATCATGGGAAATAGATTCCCTCTGCCCTATCTATGCCTCATAATTCTATGTCCTTCTATCAAGTCACCACTCATCTTCTGATGTTCCAGTGAAAATAATCCAAGACTGTCCAACCTCTTCTTGTAGTTAATATTCTCTAATCCAGGCAACATCCTGGTGAACCTCTCTGCAGGCCCTCGAAAGCCTCCACATCCTTCCTGTCATGCGGTGACAAGAACGATTGTGCACAGTACTCCAAATGTGGCCCCATTTGAGTTTTATATGACTGCAACGTGACATGCCAGATTTTATATTCAGCACCCTGAACCATGAAGGCAAACATGCATACACCTTCTCTTCCATTCTATCTACTTGTGTGGCCACTTTCAGGGAGTGATGGAATTACATCCCAAGATCCCTCAGTACAACAATGTTCCAAAAGGTCCTGCCCTTTTTTGTCTTATTTTTTCTTATATGTAACCTACAAAAGTACAGCACTCCACACTTGTCTGGATTAAATTCTGTCTGCCATTTCTCTGTCCATATTTCCAACTAACCGATATTACGCCAGAATCTGGAGCAAACAATCTGGTGGAGGAGCTCATCGGGGCAATTGTCACATTCTTTTATCCAATTCCAGCCAATTTACTGCCTCTTTCTGTCATCCTTCACCCCTCCATGGTTCACACATCCCCCACTGGGCCCTGCCCTCATTGTACCAGCTATTTTCCCTCTGCATTCTCAGTCAGAAATATTAACAACGCTTTTTTCCTACTGATACTACTTGGCATGCTGAGTTCCTCCAGCATGTTGTTACTTTATGTCCTTTGACTTCTTTACTATCCACAATTCTACCAAATTCTGTGTTGTTTATGAAGTAGACTCGCCAAGGCAAATAGCGCCTTTGGAAGACTACACAAAAGAGTCTGGAAAAACAACCAACTGAAAAACCTCACAAAGATTAGCGTGTACAGAGCCGTTGTCATACCCACACTCCTGTTCAGCTCCGAATCATGGGTCCTCTACCGGCATCACCTATGGCTCCTAGAACGCTTCCACCAGCGTTGTCTCCGCTCCATCCTCAACATTCATTGGAGCGACTTCTTCTCCAACATCAAAGTACTCGAGATGGCAGAGGCCAACAGCATCGAATCCACGCTGCTGAAGATCCAACTGCGCTGGGTAGGTCATGTCTTCAGAATGGAGGACCATCGCCTTCCCAAGATCGTGTTATATGGCGAGCTCTTCACTGGCCACCGAGACAGAGGTGCACCAAAGAAGAGGTACAAGGACTGCCTAAAGAAATCTCTTGGTGCCTGACACATTGACCACTGCCAGTGGGCTGATATCGCCTCAAACCGTGCATCTTGGCACCTCACAGTTCGGCAGGCAGCAACCTCCTTTGAAGAAGACCGCAGAGCCCACCTCACTGACAAAAGACAAAGGAGGAAAAACCCAACACCCAACCCTAACCAACCAATTTTCCCTTGCAACCGCTGCAACTGTGTCTGCCTGTTCCGCATCGGACTTGTCAGCCACAAACGAGCCTGCAGCTGATGTGGACATTACCCCTCCATAAATCTTCTTCCGCAAAGCCAAGCCGAAGAAGAAATCATTACCAGGTATATTTTTGCCCAACGTGTATGTGTGTAACTAACGCACACACACACACACACACACACACACACACACACACACACAAAGATCCCAGCATTGATCCCTATGGAATACCACTGGTCACAGAGCTCCAGTCAGAATAACACCCCTCCACCAATAGCAGGATCTCCTAGTGGCCACACATTTTAATTTCCCACCCCATTCCCTTGCTGATGTCTGTTCATGGTTTTATGCACTGCCAGGTTGAGACCACCTGAAAATTGGAGGAACAACATCTCGTATTCCATCTGGGCATCCTCCAACTGGATGGCATTAATATAGAATTCTCCACTTTACATTAACCCACCCACCATCTTTCCCCATGTTTCCTTTCCTCTCTCTCTCTCTCTCTCTCTCTCTCTCTTTCTCTTCCCTTTTCCCGCTGATTCCTTTCCCCCAGCTTTACTAAAATCAAACTAAAATGCAGTTAACCTGTGTCCTGGGTCCCAATCAAATGATATTTTAAAAAGGCTTAGCATTTATTGTTTTGTTTTCTAGCATTCTCAGCACTTTCATTTTAAATCTTGTCATTTTTTTTCTGGGTTCTTATATATTTGACTGTCAATGATGTTTGCAAACATTTAATCTCCTTGACAGATCTGACAGCGAATAAGCCTCATCACTGTCTTGCCACTCTGGGGGTCAGACGTACCACTTTCATTGAAAGATACCGTGTTATCCAAAGACTGCAATCAACTGGAAGCCATTTTCTTACCAGACGATGATGTTCACAAACCTATTCCAAGAATCTGAAGGGGTCATCTATTGCATCCGGTTCTCCCGCTGTGGTTTCCTCTACAACGGAGAAACTGGATGCAGACTGGGAGATTGTTTTGTTGAGCACCTCAGCTCTGTCCACCACAATAACATGGATCTCCCAGTCCCCACCCATTTCAATTCTCCATCCCACTCTTTTGTCATCATATCTGTCCGTGGCCACATGTACTGCCAGACTGAGGCCACCTATAAATTTGAGCAACAACACCTCATCTTCCGACTGGGTACCCTCCAACTGTATGGCATTAATATAGACTTCCCTGGCTTTCATTAAACACCCCCCCCCCACCCACTTCCACCTCCTGCTTGCCCCATCATCTCTCCATTCCTGATAAATTCTACCTAGTCTTTTATCACAACCAATTAACACCTTTTGTTGGTCTGGATTCCTCCCCCATTGTTTGAATGACACGTTATGATATTATCCTAGTTCTTCCTTTTGTGATTTTTCCTTGAAGAAGGGCTCGGGTCCGAAACATCAGCAATTATCTTTGTCTCCTATAGATGCTGAATAGACTAGCTGAGTTCCTCAAGCATTTTGGTGAATTTACTCCAAGAAAAAAAACTGGCTCCAAGGGCAGGCAACCACCTGGCAGACAACTGGGGTCAATTATCATTTGAGCAGTGAAGGAAACACCGGTATAATTAAAGCTACAATATAATGAGGAATTTGAATCCCTATGGAAAAAGCATTCTATATGGAGCAAAGGTTGTGTGCATCATCTGGGAAACAGGAGATATGGAAGGGGTTGCATGCTGGGATGGGTGTATTACCACATGTACAACCATAATCCACAGAAGATTACTAAAGAGTCTTGGAACATGCTTTCTGAGTAAAATTGTGGAATGATTTTCAGCAACATTTCAACTATTAATCTCTCCTTTATCTTGAAACCTTAGAATGCTGAGAATCATGACCAGCTTCACTTTGAAAAAAACCAGACACACCTGGAGTCGGTGTATCTGTAAGCAACAGGGCATAAAAACAACCCAGCTCATTTGCAAAAGCATATCCTGAGGCTACTAACCCCAACAATAAATAAAAGACACAGCTTTCTGCCTCCACAAGTTCCACAGGTGGTATTCTTGAATGTAAAGAGATTAATTCACCTGAATATTTCTGCTCTTTGGAATGTTGCTTCATTTAACAAGTTGTGTCAGTTGTGTTTCTGCATACTGAGGAGTGGAAATTAACTATGCGGGTGAAATGGATGGCATAATAGTTATAGAAGATATGGAAGGAGACATTACAATATTGAAAGAGAGGAATGAAATTGTGGTCTGTGCAGAGTGTTTCATATTAAGCCCTGAAGAATGCAACGAGTCCCCTTTCTCAGTTCCGATGAAGGGTCTCTGTCTGGGAACGTTAATTGTGTTTCTCTTTCCACAGATGTTGCCCAACTTTTGCTGTGTATGTCCAGCATTTAGATTTGATTTAAGATTTCCAGCATCTACATTTTTTTTCTTGGTTTTGTAATTCCTCTGCTTTAGCTAGTTTGGTTGTTCAGTTGTGTTGGTGTTTGGTTGTATGTTGGGTATTGATTTGAAATGCTGCAACATTTGACCCTGTTACATTACTGGGCATCGACAGGGGTAATGTTGCACTAATCACACTCAAAAAGCAATTCACTAGTCACAGGAAGGAACTAACTTGGCTTACCGTGAATTTATTAAAATTTAATGGTGGGCCTGTTTTGAGGAAACTGCCAAAATGTTTGGCCTGGAAATCAGCCTGAAGAAAACTGAGGTCCTCCATCAGCCAGCTCCCCACCATGATTACCAGCCCCCCCACATGTCAATCGGGCACACAAAACTCAAAACGGTCAACCAGTTTACCTATCTCGGCTGCACCATTTCATCAGATGCAAGGATCGACAATGAGATAGACAACAGACTCGCCAAGGCAAATAGAGCCTTTGGAAGACTACACAAA
This sequence comes from Narcine bancroftii, assembly GCF_036971445.1. Classification (NCBI taxonomy): domain Eukaryota; kingdom Metazoa; phylum Chordata; class Chondrichthyes; order Torpediniformes; family Narcinidae; genus Narcine; species Narcine bancroftii. The sequence goes on along the minus strand of NC_091477.1, from coordinate 93,801,260 downwards.
AGAGTCTGGAAAAACAACCAACTGAAAAACCTCACAAAGATAAGCGTATACATAGCCATTGTCATACCCACACTCCTGTTCGGCTCCGAATCGTGGGTCCTCTACCGGCATCACCTACGGCTCCTAGAACGCTTCCACCAGCGTTGTCTCCGCTCCATCCTCAACATTCATTGGAGCGCTTTCATCCCTAACGTCGAAGTACTCGAGATGGCAGAGGTCGACAGCATCGAGTCCACGCTGCTGAAGATCCAGCTGCGCTGGGTGGGTCATGTCTCCAGAATGGAGGACCATCGCCTTCCCAAGATCGTGTTATATGGCGAGCTCTCCACTGGCCACCGTGACAGAGGTGCACCAAAGAAGAGGTACAAGGGCTGTCTAAAGAAATCTCTTGGTCCCTGCCACATTGACCATCGCCAGTGGGCTGATATCACCTCAAACCGTGCATCTTGGCGCCTCACAGTTCAGCGGGCAGCAACCTCCTTTGAAGAAGACCGCAGAGCACACCTCACTGACAAAAGGCAAAGGAGGAAAAACCCAACACCCAACCCCAACCAACCAATTTTCCCCTGCAACCGCTGCAACCGTGCCTGCCTGTCCCGCATCGGACTTGTCAGCCACAAACGAGCCTGCAGCTGACGTGGACATTTACCCCCTTCATAAATCTTCGTCCGCGAAGCCAAGCCAATGAAAGAAGAATGGTGGGCCACACAATTGGCAGGAAGGCTGCAGTCCACAGCTTCAATTTATGTCCAAAAAGAGAAATATAGTTCACCCAAGACCCACTTTGAAAAAGGCTTCATAAAATTTTATTTGTTTTCTCTCTGTTATTTGCAGCATTCCCTCATTTTTTGAATACTGTATCTGTTACAGCTTCAATTGCACCGGCTCTGGTTCAATTTTGCCTGATATTAGCAGCCTTGTTAGATAGGGCTAAAATTGTCTTCATACAGTGACTAGAAGTTAAAATGACAACCACCATGTCACCAGCATAGATCATATAGAATTTAATGTCATAATTTTTTTTAATACTTCATCAATAGGTGTGACAAGGTTAATATTTATTGTCAATCCATGACTGTCCTTGATGTTGGTGGAAAGCCACCTTCTTACTCCTGAAAAACTGGCAACAAAGGGACCTTTTTCAGCACTGCTTTAGTGTTATTTCTTTCCAAAGATTTTGACAATATTTATTAATGCTTTAAATTACTTGGTTAAAAGGAGATGAGGAGGAAATAGATTTTTGACTGAATGCCTACTGATATTCCATTAAGTAACCTATTACAAAGTGTATGAATTAAAATTCCCCTAATATACCTGCTGTTTAAATATATTATTTTGAAATTATATTGTAAAACATTCACCTTTTCATAATGAATTGTCTGAATCCTTGCCATTTCAAAGCTGTGTGTTCCCTTCAGCTGTGCTTTTTCCCATAATGCTTTCAGAAGTTGTACTGATGCATCCTGGGTGGATAAGGAGTTTGCAGAATAGCTCTGAAAGACAAAAAAAAATCTGTGATGGCTCATTTCAGTCAACATCCATAATTACTCAGTTATAAGGTCTTAATCAAAATGATTGGAAGGCATAAAGCTAATTCCATTTAAAGTAACACTAGTTCTTGGAACATTAATGATTAATGCTGCCAAAGGAAAATTTTAAACAAGAGCACATAATTGTGGTTGTAATTGTTTGCAGGGCTTAATCACTTATACTGCAATGAAACATGGATAGACAACTTAAAGTTAACCTTTGTAATCTTCACAAAATAAATTCAAAAATTATATTTCATAGTGAATTTAGAATGGATTTTTTAAAGAAAAATGAGATAAAAAACTAAAGAGATAATTTTTTGGCCTGCAATTATTAATCATTTAAATTAAATGACCTGGAGTAAAGAACAGCATGGAAGATTTCCTAATTTCCTGATGATATGAATATAGGTGGAAAGGCATGTTGTCATAAAGTTACTGTGATTCTACAATGAGCTGTAGATAAATTAAGTGAGCGAGTACAAAAATGGCAAATTAAGTTTAATGTAAGGATATGCAACATCATGAACTTTGTTATGAGAAAGTGGTTTATTATTCTAAATAGAGAGAAAAACTCCAAATGAGTGAAGTAAGAGGGATTTGTGTGTTTTGGTTCATGAACCATTAAAAAAAAACTCGCTGTCAAGTTAAGTTTATTGCACTCACGACCAAACAGCATTCTCTGGTCCTTGGTGCAAAACATGCAGACACACAACCAGGCATAACAAAAAGACAAACAATATATATGCAGGACAAGTATTTTATCTAAAAAAATATTGTTTTATACAACTGAGGGGCTTGGATGGTTCATGTAGCAGTCCCTCAGCAAATTGCAACAGAGATGGAGTTTAAAAATGTTGAGGTTTCATTGCAGTTGTGCAGGGTGTTGGTGAAACCTCATCTGGAAGACTGGTCCCCTTACCTAAAAAAAAATCAAGAAACACAAAAGCTGCAGATGCTGGAATCTTGAGTAGACAAAGAATTGCTGGAGGAACTGAACAGGTCAGACAGCATGCACGGATAGAAATGGTCAATGTTCAGATCTGTAATATTGGAGGCAGTGCAATGGAGCTAATTCTTGGGATAAGATTGTGGCCTACCAAGAGATACCAAGTAGTATGGGCCTGTATTATTTGCAGTTTAGAGCAGCCACCTTTTTATGTCTAAGACATCCTTAGGACTCTCTTCAAAGTTAATGTGCCCCCTTCACTGCGAAGCAATCAAATTTAGTTGCTGTCTTCCATTCTTCTCTCCTCCTGACTGCAAAAAACATTCAAAACAATTATTATTTCAGGCTGTGTCTCCACTTAAATGTGCCATGGCCCCCGGGGGTATGGCCCCCATTGAAAATGGCTGGTTAAGAGGGATGAGGGATGATCTTATTCAAACGTAAGATCCAAAGGGAGCTTAACAAGGGAGATTTTGGGATGGTTTATCAAGCAGTCATGAACAAAGGGAGATAGCTGCAAGATAAGGAGTCAGTAATTTAAAATCAATATATGTAGAAATGTCTTCTCAAAGGCCATGCTGAACCTTGGGGCCCTCGGCCCCAATGGCTGGTGGAAGCTGGATCATTAGAAATGTTTAAAGTGGAGGTGGATAATAAAGAGTGGGGTACAGAGAAATGGCCCAGCAGAAAAAGTGAGACCAGTATAGCTCAGCCATGATGATATTAAATGTCAGGGCAGGTTTAAAGGGGTTCATGGTCCACCACTGCTTCTTTATTTTCTATTCTTATGAAAAAAATCTCAAGTCTAATGATATTGAACACGTACATATGTTATGAATGGATTCCTTATATTGTCATGTAATAATACAAAAAATGTAATATTATTCAAAATTTCTTTTTTCCTGCCATGAGGCAAACAACTATAAGCATTGTCTAGCATCCCTAACAGTAAGAGAAAGAGAAGCAAAAGAGAGTCCCTTCAGAGACACTGAATGTTCAGGGATGCACTTCCAGCGCTCCCACAGCCTCTGCAGCCGTAGAGACTTCTGTTCGAACCATTGGCTACCTGAACTCCAGATACAAAACCTCCGATACAATCAGGAAGTCTTCAGTGCCTGAGGCCCTTCAGGAGTCCTTAATGCCTTCAGCTCTCTCTTGAATCCTGGTTCTGATACCTGGGTTCCCATGAGTCATTTCTAGCAGCCTGCAAGTCCTTGTTGGTCTTTCAACTGCAAGTTGCCAACAGCCCGCAGCCTTTGCGGGTCTTTCAACTGCCAAGCCCCTCACTGGTCCACTGCCATGGTCATCCTCCAGTAGGGATATCTCTGCTTCTCCTTTTTAAACAGGGGGTATTCTCCCTATTTCTGGTGCCCTGTGCTGTCCATTGCTCCCCATAATCTGCCACCCTTTGTGGCCCATTGCACAGCAGAGGTGCCTCAATTTTGGGCACAGACCCTGCGGTTGTATGATTAAAAAAAAACGTCAGCTCCTTTGCCAGGCTGATTAAAACCTGTACAGGGCCATTGTCATTAGGACCATGCAGCCAAATGCTGTGTCTCCGATTCCCATTTTCCTGACACCGCACCAGCAGTAAAATATACACAAAATAACTTAAAAAAATTTACCTGCTGGAAAAGGAACATGATGCAGATCCAAAGTTGGGGCTGATCACCGCTGAAAATGAAGCTTGATTTACAATACAGGCAGTAAAATCCTTTCTGTGGACATCTGAAGAGTAGTTTTGCTGCAGATCCACCAAAGGAATCTACACAAAAACAATGGGAAAGTGATAGAAATTTTCATGAATATTTTGGTGAGCTAAAAACCATCAATTCAAAATAAGTAATGCTCAGGTTGAGAAATAATGGCACTTAATCTTTGATTAAAATATCTGCAATGCCTTAAATTATATTTGGTGAGAAAGTACAACTCTTTTGACCCCCCCCCCCCCCCGCCTCCCCCCTTTGCAAGAGGTCAGTGTGACATCTTTCTCTTGTCAGTTGCAGAAAAGGTAAAACTTTATTTTTAAAGACAATTGTTATCCCACCATACACAAAGGCTGGACAAAATGATGCACGGCTGTTTGTACAGTCAGTTTTTTTTCTGCCTTATTTACTATAGCCTTAAGATGACCTTAGCCAGCATGGCTATGATTAGAGTGGAAACACGGAAGTCTACAGACGTTGTAAAAATGTACCGAAATGCTGGAGGACCTCAGCCGATCTTTTCTGTGTTCACATAAAGCAAAGATATATTGCCGACATTTCAGGCCAGAGTCCTTCTTCAAGGAAGAAACAGGCAATGATTAATTAGATCAAGCCTAAAAAAATAGTACAAAGGAAAATACCCTTCAACAGCCTGAACTGCTTAAACAGTAGGCAAAGTTTAAACTTAAAAACTTTCAGATACTTTAATCTTTCCAATGGCTTACCAATACAGATTTATTTAAGTCTTTTCAAATCATAATGCAACTTAAAATCTCCTATTCCTGTAAAAACATTCTAGTACAAATCATCTTCCACTATACAAAAGCATTCTAATCTCAGACATGTTTTGACAAATTTACTATTGAATATAGCAGGAAATTCCCTCACGTTCACACTCCCTTGTTGAATTCCATGTTAATTTGAACAATGGAAATTTCACAAGTGTTTCACACACAAGCAGTTTCTCTTTGGCAATGCTGAGGGTTTAAGGAAGGGTTGTTTCCATGCCAGTTATGGGACTTCTGAGATAGTTGGAAAGTTTTATCCAGATGCATAATGAATCATCGACAGTAACTTTGGCATCAAATCCCAAAATTGTGTAATAACCTCTGTTGGTTTTGGACCATTATTCCCACAAAGTTCTGGCCATGGTTTTGGCACATATGCACTTTCTAGGCAAATCTCAGCTTGTATGTCCATGAATACAGAATCAGAACCAGAATTTTTTTGGTCATGAACAAGTCATGAAATTCAGTGTTTTGGGGCAGCATCTTAGTGCGAACATTCATATTATTACTATAAAGTTGTAAAAATAATAGTGCACGTAAACTAAGGCAGTGTCCATGGTTCATTGATTATTCAGGTATATCATGGCAGCAGGGAAGAAGCTGTCCTTGTGCCATTGAGTGCTTGTCCTTTTACTCAATGGTAGCAGAGTGAAGAGGGCATGGCCTGGGTGGTAGGCATCTTTGAGGATAGAGGCTGCTTTTTTAAGACACCGCCTCATGTAGATGTCCTTGATGGAGTGAACTCTATGCCTGTGATGTCGCAGGCTGAGTTAACAGCCCTCTGGAGTTTATTCTTGTCCTGAGAGTTGGCGTGTCCATTCCAGGCAGTGATGCAGCCAGCCAGAATGTTCTCCATGGTACAGCTGTAGAAGTTTACCAGAGTTTTTGGTGACATACTGAATCTCCTCAGACACCTCAAAATGTATAACCGCTGGTGAACTTCTTTGTGATTGCATCATTGTGGAGGCTGCAGGACAGACCCTCAGAAATGTTGACATCCAGGAATTTGAAGTTCTTGACCCTCTCCACTACTGAGACCTCAATGAGGACTGTGTCGTGTTCCCCCGACTTCCTCCAGAAGTCTATAATCATCACCTTGGTTTCACTAACATTGAGTGGAAGGTTGTTGTTATTATATCATTCAATGAGCTGATCTATCTCCCTCCTGTACACTTCCTCAGTGCCATTTGTGATTCTGCCAACAACTGTAGTAGTATCAGCAAACTTGTAGATCGCATTGGAATTGTGTCTGGCCACACAGTCATGGTGTATAATGAGTGGAGCAGTGGGCTAAGCGGGCATCCTTGGGGTGCACCTGTGTTGATAATCAGTGAGGAGGAGATGCAGTTTCCAATTCATACTGACTGTGATCTTCCGATGAGAAAGTCAAGGATTCAGCTGCAGAGGGGGTTACAGAGGCCTAGAGTTTGTAGTTTCTTGAACAGCGCTGAGGGAGTAATGGTATTGAAGGCCGAGCTGTAGTCGATGAAGAGCAGCTATATGCATGAATTTCGAGGTGATCCAGAGCTGAGTGGAGAGCCAGTGATATTGCATCTGCTGTGGAGCGATTGTGATGATAGGCAAATTCCAGTGGGTCCAGTTCTTTGTTTAGGTATGTGTTAATTCTGGCCATTACGACCCTCTCAAAGCATTTCATCACAGTAGAAGTTAGTGCTACTTGGCGATAGTGGTATGCTGTAATACAAAACACAGAAAAGACTGTACTACAGGCGTTAATCCATTTAAACTCTGTTGTATAACAGTAGTAGTCTTGATGGCTCCACATGTGACTGCCCTGGAAGGGGCCGGCTCAAGTCCATATACAGGTCAGTGATTGACAGCCAGCCAGGTGGAGTCAGCCTCCCAGCTGGTCTTCCTGCAGGTACAGAGGTCACCCCCTGCAGTAGGCTGGTGGGCACATGGCCCAGTGCTGTGGTTGTATCACCACAGATAGTGGTTGAGGCAACTCACACTACTCTTCTTGGGGACTGGGATGATTGATGCCCTTTTGATGCAGGTGGGAACCTCTGACTGCTGCAATGAGAGGTTGAAAATGTCTGTGAACACTCCGGCTAGTTGGTTGGTGCAGATTTTCAGTACTCTGCCAGGTACGCCATCAGGGCCTGATGCCTTGCGAGGGTTCGTTCTCTTGAATGATGTTCTGACGTCACCCTCAGAGACAGATATCAAATGGGTCCTCAGCCTTTTCAGGGATTCTAGTAGGCAGTGTTTGGTTCTTCTTCTCAAAGCGGGCATAGAAGGATTTTAGCTCATCGGGTAGTGAAGCATCACAGCCATCTATTTTGTTTGCCCTTGCTTTGTAGGCTGTAATAGCCTGCACTCCCTGTCCTAGATGACATGTATCTGGTGTGTCTCTGTCTCTAGCTTCCTCCAGAATTACTACTTCGCTTCAGAAATGGCGGAGCACTGAGCTGTCAAGGTTCGCATTGTATACATGGGAGTGCTGACACCAGCATATACAGGTACATTGGACAATAAAACAACAAACAAATTTTCATTCTTCTTGTTTCATGAACTGGTCCTTTACAATATCAGGCACTATTTAAGATCATGAAAGATATTGATGTGTAAAAGTGCAACTTGCTTTATGATTCTTTTATTTAAGTAGCAATATGTATTGCAGACAATTCATTCAGTTAATGGTGTCACTTGAACTCATGAAGATGAAGAAAGAAAATAAAATTCTTCCATTTATTTTGACAACATAAACATTCCAGAGCACTTTACAGATAATGATGTGCTCTTTACAGTGTCTGAAATATGGCAGGGAATTTGTTCACAGCAAGATCCTGAAGAGAAGATTATCACTGAATTTGTTTTAGTTCTGTTGGTTGAGGTATAAGTATCATCTAAGTTTCCAGCTATTCTTCAAACCATTGCCATGGGATATTTAGCAAAAGGCAAACTCATTTGGATCAGTACCCCTGAAAGAAGGTATCCCTGAAAGTGCAACACTCCTCAGCATTGAATAGTCCATATAGATCATGTGCTCATGTCCCCTGAGTGGGATTGAGCTATAATGCACTGACTCTGTTCTAATTGGGGTAAACACTGATGCATGTGATAGTGGTCAGGCAACTTGCATAATGCACTCATTACATTATGAACATTTTGAATTTGTTGATCACCTCTGTGAATGATCAACTGTGACAACAGTTCTAATGAATTGGTTACATGAACAACTTAACTAATGTGTCGGAGCATTGTTCAAGTTTATTATCATCTAATCGTACACAGATATCCAAACAAAATAATGTTTTTCCAGACATTTGTGCATGCACAAAAGCACACAATACATCGTACATAAAGATCACAAAATGAATAAAAATATATATTTGGGAAGGTTGTCACAGTTACAGGATACTGTTCATCAGTCACAGCCTGTGAGAAGTCATTCCCCAGTTTGACAGTCCTGATTTTGATGCTCCTATATTTTCCTCTTGATGGTAGTGGATTAAAGATACTGTGTGCTGGCTGGGCAGGAAAGTGTCTTCTATAATTCCTTGAACCCTGTTTAGAGAGGATTTCCAATAAATGTCAGCTATCAAGGAAAGGGAGACCCCAGTAATCCTCTCGACTATTTTAATAATCCTCTGTTTTGACTTCTGGTCTGTTGCTTTGTGACTTAACAATGGAATAGCCCTAGATAATGGATCAATACAATTTAAATAATGAGGATATTTGTGACATGTAGCTTGTGGATGAGCATTTAATGATATGCTGCCACTTACCAATGACCGAATCCCCATTGTGTCTCATTAAACTCCAATGACTTCCCAATTAGTTTTGGAGTTTGGTCTACATTGTGAAGCAGCATTCAATGTATTATTATCCTCTGCAACCAATATTTGTCTCTCTCACACAATTTACAATGCCAACTAAAAAATTTTAATCCACCAATATCAATTAATGGAGTTGTATAAGATGGCGCCTTACAGCGGCGATTCTTTGTGAGCAGCCCTGACGGGAATAATCAGCACATCTGGATCCCTTCACGATCATTGTGAGAGACTTCAATCAGGGTAGCCTGAACAAGTCTCTGACAAACTACCACCAGCACATCACATTTGAGACCAGGGGAACTAACACACTCGACCATTGATACACCACCATGAAGAAGGCATACCATGACTGCATTTCAGCAAGTCTGATCACCTGGGTGCACGTCTTCTCCTGGTGTACAAGCAGAAACTGAAGACCAGTGGTGAGGACAGCAAAAGTATGGTCGGGGGTGGGGGGGGGGGGGGGTTGGAGGGGCGTCTGTGGGACTGCTTTGAATCAGTGGACTGGAACATATTCAAGAACTCATCCATAGACTTGAATGAATATGCAACAGCTGTCACCAACATTATCAAGACCTGCGTAGATGATTGTGTGCCTATTCCCAAATACTGGGTGTTCCCCAACCAAAAGCCCTGGATGAATCAGAGAATTCACAACCTACTGTGGGCAAGAACAAGGGCATTTAAGGCCAGTGATCAGGATCTTTACAAGATGTCCAGGATCAACCTGAGGAACCAGTTCATGAAACAAGAAGAATGAAAATTTGATTGCTGTTGTATTGTCCAATGTACCTGTATATGCCGGTGTATACGATGAGGTGAAACTTAAAAATGTCACCCCAAAACCAGGGGCTTTTATACACCAAGTATAAAATATAAACCTTGACAGCAAAGTATCAGCGGTCCTCAGTGGCAAGTATACAATGTGAACATTGACTGTGAAGTGTCAGCGCTTCCCTGCACTCACCCAGTATTTGGGAATAGGCACACAATCATCTATGCAGGTCTTGATAATGTCAGTGACAGCTGTGGCATATTCATTCAAGTCTATGGATGAGTTCTTGAATATGTTTCAGTCCACTGATTCAAAGCAGTCCTGCAGATACTCCTTGACTGCAAAGTCTCAGTGCTCCCCCGTGGCAGGTATACCATGAGAACCTTGACAGTGAGGTCTCACTGCTCCTCTGCGGGGTCCATCCACTGCTGTTGGCTCTGTATAGGCTTTAAACAGCCTGTTAAAGGAGCCAACAGTGATTTATTTTAAAATATGCTAATAAAATTTAAATCTTTACTGGGTAATTTGCTTTTAAAATATTGTGACAGCATCACTCCACTGGTCAGTGGTAAGTGTCAGACTTAGGGTTGTTTTGTACAGCAAGTAAAGTTCAATACCTTCATAGTAAATTGAAATTCGGAAGGGGGTGGGTCATCTTATACAAGAGTTGTGTTTCTGGCGCCATCTGGAATATTGTGTGTGTTTCTGGTCACCAGCTTAGGAAGGGTGTGATTAAGTGAGAGAAGATGCAGAAAATATTCATAGGGATATTGCTAGGTCTGGCAGGCTGGAGTTATAAAGAGAGACTGGATATGTTGGGACTATTTTTCTGGACCAAAGGAGGCCGAGGGGGGGGATCTTAAGGAGGTATATAAAAATCATGAGGGCCACAGATAAGGTATTCCCAGGCTAGGAGAAACTTGAGAGCTTAGGTTTAAGGTGAGAGGGGAAAGATTTAAAGGGAACCTGAGGGACAAGATTTCACATAGCAGGTGATAGGAAAATGGAATGAACTGTTGGAGGATGTGGAAGAGGCAGGTAAAGGTACAACATTTAAGAGATATTTTGACAGGAAGATTGGAGAGAAATGGTGGAGGGGGATATGGGGTAAATGAGACTAGCTCAAGAAGGAAGCTGAGGGTGGGAAGGTGATGAGCTAAATAGCCTGTTCTGTGCTGCACAATCCTACAACGTTACAACAGGTAGCAGACATCCAGGTCTCTACTTGGATTGCTCATTTATTTTCTTTATTTTATTCCATTGTTTTGCAGCCTTTTCCTTGGGATTTTACATTCCAATGATTACTTTTGGTGTCTTAATAAATAACCAGAGAATGATTTAAAACTACATTCTCAATTTATTTTAATTTAAAATATTTAATCTTTACCAAATTATTTCCAATTGAATTTTGATGTAAAACAAAGTTGTAAAGTGTTTGTTTTCTCTGGGAAACCATACAGATAGGACGACTGAATTGTGATCCATTTCCCCAACAGAACTTTTAAAAAGGATACAGCCAATAACACACATCTCCCTGAATAAGGTTTCATATCTAATGAGTACAGGCATTGTAACATTTTGAATGTTTTGAAATGATGCATTAATAATCTGAGCTCAAAGCCAACATTAGTAATTTTCCCTAGAGTAGACCCATTTTCAGAACGTTCCACGAAATCTAAATTGAATTTCACATTTCTATTATTAGAATGTGATCCAAAAGTTGGGGATTTGGTGCATATTTGTTGGAAGAGTTATTTTTTTTAAATGCTCCGATTGCTTAATGCAATAATATGCCAGAATGTAATAACCCAGGTCAACACCAGGCAGTTAAGGGTTATGTCATGAAGTCACACCTGGACCGTTTTTTGGTTGGAACAAAATGGATGGCCTATTTCCCTAAAATAATTTCACCTATCTTCAAAACACATATACATACCCACTCCTCTTTTTGCCTCCCCCCCAAAATGCTACATTGCATTGAAAATAGAAAATGAAACTCTTTTATTCCAAAAAGGAGGCAGAAAGCAGAAATCTATGGGCAATACAAGATGGTTCAGGAGAAACTCAGCAGGCCCCATAGCATCGATAGGCAATGAAATGTAACCAACATTTCGGGTCTGAGCCCTTCATCAAGGTTTGAGCAAAACACAGGCATCTGCCAAAATAAAAAGGTAGGGGGGAGGGGGGTTGGAATGCAGGCTAACAAGTAAGAGATCTTGGTGGATATAGGTGGGAGGATAGAATAGAAAATAAAACCTGAGAAGCGAGAGGGTAAGTTACTTTGACTATACTTCTTCATACTGTGCCCACTGTAAGGATTCTATTCCTTTCTCTCAATTCCTCCGCCTCCATCATATCTGCTCCCGGTATGAGGTTTTCCATTCCAGAATATTAAAGATGTTCTTCTTCAAAAAAATTGTGACCTCACCTCTACTCCCTTCATCTTAGCCCTTACCTACATATCTTCTATTTCCCTCACAGCTGCACTGCTCCTCCACCCAGAGATGGATCAAGGACAGAATTCTTCTTGACTTCACCTACCACCCCACCAGCCTACGCATCCAGCATATTATCCTCAGCATCTGACACATAGAATTCTAAGTCCAGGCATCATAGTTTCAAATACAGTATAAGAGACAAGGCCATTAGAGCATACAATAAAATAAGATGTGTTTACAACCCTTGACAGCAAAAGGCAATTGTTAGTACTTTTTAAGATATTCACAGATATTTGAGAACTAAAATAATTAAGGGAATTGAGGAAATGACTGAAACCCAAAATCATCCTTGATGTCATTGAATATAGAATAGAGTCAAGGGAACAAATAACCTATTCCTGTGCTCTTATTTTTTAAGTTGCCCAATTTGTGAATCACTGGAACATAATTCAAAATTGTTGTAAGGAATATACTCTGTCAGCAAACAATTACAACAAATGTGAAATATCATATGATGCATGTTTTTATCTGGTGCATTACTCAAACAGTGCAATCATCTTATTTGACAGTGGCTCAACCATGGAGTTCATGCATGTGATATTCATAATTAAGTGAAAATACTTCCTTCATCACAATTTCTTGATTTGGGACTTTGACTGCCAGAATATCAAAATGTTAAGTCCACATTATGGGCAAAGACAAATGTTTGATTTCCATTTTTTACCTTTCATATATAATCCCCCCTCTTGAAGACCCTTGGATAGTCCTGTAGGCATTTTTCCTGTCTGAAAGAGGAGAAGGAGATTTAATTAATGAATGTTTCATATAGACAGCTCAGTTGGCAAATCATTTTTAACTCCTGCTTGGAGAAATAGTAATCTCCCCTTGACAAAATCAGGTGGTTTTTTAAAACGTGGATAATGAATAAAACCTTATCTTCTATCACTGCCATAGATGTAATACGTACATCTCCACATACATCATTGATCTGGTTTGTACACTGAAATCTCCTTTTTACAAGTATGATTACTTTGTCTGCATTGCATGAAGAGTGAGACTTTTGAATCTGTCATTTAAAAAGAAATTGAACAGTGCATTTAGCTTAACTTGAAAACTTCACATGACTCCAGTGTTTGAGAGAAGATTTCTAGTTAATTAGCTAGATTTCTCAATAACCTAAGTAGCAAATTGCACCATAGTCATGGGAATCAGTGGCTCACTGTTGACACAATGAACTGGATCTCTGCTTAACAGTTGGCTGCCCAAACTCCCTATTACTGGATCTTGGGCTATACTATTTCTATTGTCCAGTGCACTCCTACGTGCAATTTTGTGTTTGGATGTCTAGCTTCCAACTAAGTGGGTTTACTGCATTGAGAAAGGCTGTGGTCCCAGAAAGCCTCAAAAGCTCCAGCCTCATTGCGTGTCAACACTGTTATTTACATTCAATATTTATACTGCTTGGGTCGGAATAAAAGCTCAATTAAAAAAAGTAAATTTATATTAAAAAAACAAACATAAAATCATTTAGGAATACATTTAAGCTAATTTTTATAAATTTAATTCAATTAATTTAAATTCCTTTAAATGTGAGTGAGCTTTATACTTAAAGAAATTCAACTACAATTGTAATTATACTTTGATTTTTTTGAAAACTTTTAGTTTTTTAAATTTCTTGGCAGTTTTTTCTTTGCACCTGGCCCAAACTTGGCAACAGATGTTCCATTCAAAGTACTAGAGATTTTGAGGAAGTTTGCCTGGCTACTTCAAGTCAAGACAATTCACCTTTTTTTATTGTTCATACGATGCTTGCATGGTAAAGATGAGAGCATTTCTCCACAATCATGGAGCATATTTACATAAATATAAATGAAAACACATAAACTATTAAATACTCTGTGCACATATGTTCTGGGAATTCAGGAGTCTGATGGCCTGGGGAAAAAAAATAAACTGTTGCCTCATCTGGATATTTGCAGAACCTCCTACTAAATGGCAGAAAGGTGAACAGTTTACTTGAGAGATGTGTGGAGTCCCTCACAATGTTTATTGTGTTCCACCTGCATCGAGTGTTGTAGATGTCTTTTATGCCTTCATGGTAGGAAGAAAGCCCCCAATGATCTTTTCCACTGACTTCACCATCCTCTCTAGGGTCTTGTGGTCTGAGGAGGTACAGCTTCCAAACCAGGCAGTGATCCAGTTACACAAAATTCTCTCATACATGCTCTATAGAATGTAGTGAGGATGGAGGATGGGAGATTAACTTTCCTCAGCCTTTGCAAAAAGTAGAGGGGCTGCTAGGCTTTCTTGGCTATGGAGTTGGTGTTCAGGGACCAGGTGAGATTTCTTCTCACCAGATGAGACACTCTGCATCTTATCTTTGGATAAGATTCAGAGTATCCACGCAGCATCAGGGCAGGAACAGAAGGCTAGAGTTCAACCTGTGTACGGGAATGCAGAACCGTGTCTGAACTATATAAATTGTATTATGCATGGGAAATTACTCTATATTTTTCAATGATGTCTGTTTGGAGCAGCATGGAGATTGAAAATAGGAGGGAGTCAGGATGAACAACTGAGCTCCACAATGTATTATTTACAAGTGCACTCTTTAACAGATTTACTGCTCCACATCCCAACTGACAACATACAAACATTAATTTAACTCATGGCTGTGGATGCCACCTTTTATGGACTCACTGCAAAGTTGTGTATACTACAGAGACTGTCAAAAGTACTTTGATGAATCTGACTCCTTTGAACTTGTAAAAGAACTTGCATTGACCTAATTCCTTTTTATGTTCATCACAGAAAACTTCTCACTAATTCTTTCAGTACCTAGTCACATATAAACTTCTCCAGCTAAATCTGGAAAAGATCAAAAGCAGCATCTTTCATCTACTGGATCAACCGTGTAACCATGTTTCAAATTAACGTCACATTTCAGAAAGTTACTCTCTGCCTAATGCTTCAGGTTAAGCAAGATCATCTACAGTCTCAGTATTTTACCTGTTCCTAAACAACTTCTGAAGCCATAGCTCCCTATCAATGACTGTTATTACTGCTGGAATCTGGTCCAATCTCAAGCTACTTGTGGTAAAACTGTCAGCCACGTGATCATTAGTTTCAGACTCTACATTGTAATGCTCTCCTCCCTGGTCTATGAGCTACATCTTCTGCAAATTTCATTTCATTGTAAAATTTGACATCTCAGCATATCCCATTCAGGCACCAATGTTTTCACTACACTTTTTTGACTTTGGGTTCACAACGTGTCACAAAAAACCTCAAATTCTTTTATTTAAATCCCTCTAGAGATATTCCCTTCCTACTTCTTCCTCTGTTGGACTGTACTCATTGGAGTTTGGAAGAATGAGAGAGTATCTCATAGAAGCATTTTGAATGCTGAAAGCATTGGACATAGGTTTGAATAATAGGTTTCCCTTGGTGGGTGAATCCAGGACAAGAGGGCACCCATTTAAGGGAATTAGGTACCCATTTAAAAAAGAGATGAGGAGAAATTTATTTAGCCAGAGGGGCTTGGATTTGTGGAATTCATTGCCACTTACAGCTGTGGAGGCCCAATCATTGGGGGAGTTTAAAGAGGAGATTGATATCTAATTAGTCAGGATGAAAACAAGTCCTATCAAAGGGCAGACAAACCCTCTTGTAGGGCGAACGGCCATCTAACAAATGTGCCGTGAAGAGCGGAAAGGGCATCCCTTGCCTGGCCATTAACTGCAACAGAACTTCTCCGAGCTGTCTTGGACCTCACTATTCCACTGGATCTGGGAGGGGATAATGAGAGGGTAAGTCTGGACCTGTGGAACCCCTACTCACTCAAATCCATTCAGGCACACACTGTTCCTTTCTGAGGAGTGGGGTATTCTCATCAAATCCACAAACTGATTGAAAGGAACCATCATTATCCCGTGGAATGGATAGCCAGAAGAAGAAGATATAGAGCAAAGATATTTTTTCTTTGGCTTGGCTTCGCGGACGAAGATTTATGGAGGGGGTAAAAAGTCCACGTGAGCTGCAGGCTCGTTTGTGGCTGACAAGTCTGATGCGGGACAGGCAGACACGGTTGCAGCGGTTGCAGGGGAAAGTTGGTGGGTTGGGGTTGGGTGTTGGGTTTTTCCTCCTTTGCCTTTTGTCAGT
This sequence comes from Narcine bancroftii, assembly GCF_036971445.1. NCBI lineage: Eukaryota > Metazoa > Chordata > Chondrichthyes > Torpediniformes > Narcinidae > Narcine > Narcine bancroftii. The sequence continues at coordinate 93,785,111 of NC_091477.1, read as the reverse complement.
GAGGTGGGCTCTGCGGTCTTCTTCAAAGGAGGTTGCTGCCCGCCAAACTGTGAGGCGCCAAGATGCACGGTTTGAGGCGTTATCAGCCCACTGGCGGTGGTCAATGTGGCAGGCACCAAGAGATTTCTTTAGGCAGTCCTTGTACCTTTTCTTTGGTGCACCTCTGTCACGGTGGCCAGTGGAGAGCTCGCCATAGAACACGATCTTGGGAAGGCGAAGGCAAAGATATAGAGCAAAGATAAAGATACATTCCTTGATAAAGGGCTCAAGCCTGAAATGTTGGTTATGTTTCTTTATCTTTGCTGCATAAAGGACGCTGTTTGACCTGCTGAGTTGTGTTTTTACAGTTGCCTACACTACACTTGAATCACAAGATTTTCATCCAAAGAATTTTTCTCTTCTTCATCCTCAGAACTATTGTAGCAGCCAAGGTATAGTTTGTGCACACTTAAAAAATTATGGTTATTATTCTTTGAGTGAAGCACATCTTTCTTTAGTAGAACTCCTCTACACTTTGGATGACACTTTCAAGACATAGTTAGATGACCAACACCGAGAAGGAAATTGTGCAACAAGAATTAAAACACTCAGTCTCATATTCTGGAATTTATGCTGAGCATTTTACCCCAAAACATATTTTATATGTTCAGCAATACACTGATTTCTGAGGAATTTTCTGGAGAAAGTTGGGAAACATGGTACCCTGTGAAAAATTGAATTACTGGAGAGAGCCCTGGACCTCTGCATCCAGTTGCCCCAAAAGCTGCTGTCAGTTTTTCTGTGAGGACTCCAAGTTCTGAGAGTTTTGCCATTCCTACGATTACAAAATCTTCAGCATTTTACTACATCTATAGTCTTAAAAGAATAAGCTCATGCAGAGTTAAATCCAGCAGAAAAAAAAGCAAAAGATACACATCTGCCAAATAACCAAGCACATTTTCCAATGACGTTTCATGTTTCAGAGACATTTAATCAAAATACTAAATTATTACTGAAAAGAAACTTCCAACAAACTGAACTCTGAAGCGCAACGGAAGTCTGTGAATAATTGTTTTTGACAGCACCTAATGGCCTGAATATCCCTGAGAATGTCTGATTTCAGAAGCTAAGCAGGCTCAGGATTGGTCAGTACTTGGAGGGGAGACCACTTTGGAAGACCAGGTGCTGAAGGTTTCTGTGAGGGGTGCTGGACAAATTTGCGACTCTCTGTCTGACTTACAGTAGACAAAAGTTAAAGAATTTAATGTTTGTAAATAGTAGGATGTGACAATAATGGAACCCTTACCTAATTGGTATTCTTCACAAGAAAAAAACACAAAAATTCATAGTAAATAATATGCTATATGTGCAGAGCACCATTTCAACATGTAGATATATACTTGTTTAATTTATATATTTTTGTCTTTATCCCTGTATTAAAATCAGCTTTTGCTGCACAAACCATCCCAAATTTATCAAAAATATTAGAATTAGATATAAAAGGAATCTCAGTATCTTTCCACAATTAAATCTTCACCTGTTAAATCGCATTGCTTTCCATTCACCCCTTGACTCCTGGCCCAGGCTGTATCAACGGATACGACTCGAAGAATTGTTTTCTCAAAAGCCCGTCTCTAGATCTGAAGGGTCTAAACTCCTGATTTTTCATCAATCAAACCTTCTTCACCTGCCACAGTTTCTCCTGACATATTATTTCCTGCAGAAATAACATGAAATAGACATTCATTATAAATATCCTTATGGATTTACCTTAGAGTTCTGTCAATTTTATACTGTCATAAAAATTGTTACCTCTGTAGATTATTTGATTCATTTCAGAATGAAATCTGAATTTACAGTCAATGGGAATTTGCTTAGTAAGTAAAATGCAGCATGCACGGATTATTAACCTATTTGGTTCACGAGGTTACAGTAGTTTGAAAGTACTTCAAGTAATTGAAGACACTGAATTAATGTTCATTCAAAAGGAATGAAGGAACAGAAGAAATTAGATGAGATAATGAATTATGTAATTTTATAAAATCAATGCATTAAATGTACTAAAGATGTTTAACTTATTCACAATGAGAGACCACAACATCAACATAATAATGGAAAAATAAACTAGTGCTCTTTATGAAAAAAAGGACATGAACATTGGGGAAAGCTCCAATCTTCTACATTCAAGAGATACCAGACTCACCAATGAATGTTTCAATGCACTGTCATTGCAACGAGTTTCAAGAATGATCATGTTGAGAGTCATATAGTAAAACACGAAAATCTGTAGACACCGTGGGTGAAGTAAAAACACAAAGTTGGAGAACCTCAACAGGTCAAACAGTTTCCTTTATATAGCAAAGGTAAAATGTCAGTTATGTATTTTTACCTTTGCTATTATAAAGGACACTATTTGACCTGCTGAGTTTCTCCAGCATTGTGTTTTTACTTGAGAGTCATATATACGTACCATGTAGAGATGCACCAAAATTCTTTCTTGGGGCAGCTACACTGGTCTATTGGATACACCAGATTTTCATATTTCAGATTTATTGTCACATGACATCACATACAACCTTGGGATTCGTTTTTCTGCAGGCAAGGCAGAATTACCACTTATTAGTAGTTAAAAAAAAAACTGTACACAGTGTATATATGTAAACAAATAAAAAATGTAAACAAATTCTCTGTGCAATTCAGAGAGGAAAAAAAATCAATAAATGTAAAAGTCCTTCAATGAATCTTGGATTGAGTTTATAGTTGAGGAATTGGATGGTGGAGGGGTAGCAGCAGTTTCTGAACCAGATGGGATGAGTCTTGTGGCACCTTTACCTCTTTCCTGATGGTAGCAATGAGAACAGAGCATGCGCTGGGTGGTGTGGATCCTTGATGATTGCTACTGCCCTCTGCTCCCTGTAGATGTTCTCAATGGTGGGGAGGGCTTTACCTGTGATATCCTGGGCTGTGTCCATTATCTTTTGCAGGGCTTTATGTTCAGGGATATTGCTGTCCCTATACCAGACGGTGATGCAGCCGGTCAGCACACTTTCCACCACACATCAATAGAAATTTGCCAGGGTTTCTGAAGTCATGCCAAACCTCTGGAAACTCCTGAGGAAGTACAGGCACAGGCATGCTTTCTTTACGATGCCATAAGTGTGTTGGATCCAGGAAATAGCCTCTGAGATGACTCCCAAGAACTTATATTTGCTTATCCTGTCTACCTCTAATCCCCCACTGATCACTGGATTTTACACCTCTGGTTTTTCCTTCCTGAAGTCAACAATCAGATCCTTGGTTTTGGTGACATTGAGTCCAAGGATTCTGTTGGAGCACCATTCAGCCAAATCTTCCTCCTATATGCTGACTGCATCTCCAACTACAATATAAAAGGACTGATAAATAAACATTCACAGTTGCATTTATTGGAGGGGGGTGGGGGAGTGATGCTTCAAATGTACAGACAGATCTTTTAGTGGTCCTGGTGTGATTTATGGTTCAAGTTTAAGTTCATTGTCACATGTACCAAATTGCAATGATTAGGTTAGGTATGGTTAGGAAAGTTCAAGAGCCTGATAGCTGTTGGAAACAAAAATTGTTCTTGAACCTAAAGATGCCAAACTTCTAGCTTCTATACTTCTGCCTGAAGGTAGCAGCAAAACGAGATTGTGACAAGTGCGATGGAGATACTTTATGATGCCGGCTGCTTTCTTTAGATGGGAACTCATAAAGCTCTCTTCAAATGGATGGGAAGTTGATATCCACCCTCCCCGCTCCCCGCTCCCAATCAATCCTTAGTAATAGTGTTATTTAAAAGAATGCCGAACAGTGCTGAACAGGAATGGAGAATCCGCCCTTCAGTACTCAAAATCTGCACTGAATGTAATGTTAAATTAAACTCTCTTCTGTCTGCATGTGATCCTTATCACTCCATTCCCTGCCAATATAGAAGGCATTTAAATATGATATTTGTCACTATTGTATTTGCTTCTACCATGACCCTGAGCACCCTGTTCCAGGCAAAGTAATAATTAAGCATATATTTTGTCTATTAGTTGGAAAATCAGCAAGATTCCTGAATTACAGAGCACAGGAACCATATGTAGTATACAATAATTGTCACCAGACCATCTCAGATCAGTCAACATCTGTGACTAGAGTCTACCGTAAATATTCATGTATAATGCGTTTTGTGTATAATAGAAACCCCCCCCCATTTTTGAGGGGAAAAAGGGAGAAAAATTTTACCCCCATGTATAATACGACCCCCTCCCCTCACCCGCCTGATTCACACTGCCGTCTCTTCCCCCTCATCTGTCTGAGTCATGCTGGCATCTCTCTACCCCCTCACTTGACCTGAGTTGCGCTGGCATTCCTCTCCCCCCTTGCCTGCCCGAGTTGTGCTGGCATCTCTCTCCCTCCTTGCCCGCCCGAATCGTGCTGGTGTCTCTCCTCCCTCGCCTGCCCAATTTGCGCTGCCATCTCCCATTCCCTGCCCAACCTAGTCACGCTGCTGTCAATATAAGTGGCTGCTGATAATCTTATTTTTTGTTAAACCTGGCAGAAAGAAATTGTTAAAATAATAACCTCGTTGAGCTCGAATTTCGGTCCAAAACTTTTCACATTATACACGAAAATTTACGGTAATCCTGTCCTGTCTTATTGGTAAAGTAACTACAACTTAATCAAAGAACTTTTCTTCCATAAAGTATAAAGCCTCAAAAGAACATTAATATTTCTACCTCCAATTTAGGTTTATTGACCTGGAAGCTGAAGATATATTCAAGTACTTAAGGAGTTATGCAATGCAGAGTAGACTTACCAGAGAGGATATACCTCAAAGGAATTGAATAGGAAGCATAAAATGGGTAAAGGTCAGAGAATTGGGATGCAGAGTCAGTGGTGGCTTGTGAGATGGTTCTGGACAACCTACCTTCAGTATCTATGTTCTCCAGTCTCATCTGCGTTTCATAAATTACAAGGATCTTCCTCATTCTTCTAAACTCTATCAAACATAAGCTCAATCATCCCAATTTCTCTTTATATATCAGTCCTGCTATTCCAAGGATTAGTCTGGTGAACCTTCGCTGCACTCCCTCCATAACTAAAGCATCTTTCCTCAAATAAGGAGCTAGAAACAACACAGAATCTGTGGTCTCACCAAGCCCTGTAGAATTGTAGTAAGACTCCTCCAGATTTCAAATCCTCATCTAAATTGTTATAATGTATTGTGAACAACTAGGGTCCAAGCATTGAACCTGAATACAATTAGCAATTTATCTCTGGCCTTTGTCTCCCATCTACCAACAAAACTGCGAATACATGACCATCCACTGGATCTCACTCTATGAGCCATCTGTTCAAAAAAATCAGTACACATGTCAAGCATGATTTCCCTTTTGTTAATCCATGTTGATTTGACTACTTCTGTCACCATTTTCCAAATTTTCTACTCTTACATTTTCATAATGGACTCAAACAGTTTCCCCACTGCTGACGTTAGATTAGTTGGTTATAATTCCCTGCCTTCTCTCTCCCTCCTTTAATAATGGGTTCACATTAGATTCTCTCCAATTTACTAGGAACTGATGTAGACTGGAAAATAATATGCTGGTAATATAAATTTCCTTCCCTACTCTGCACATCAGATTCTCTAACATTACTAGGAGACGACTTGTGTCCTTATTTGTGAAGTCAGGCCCTATTTGCTCAATTAGGCCACCATTTCTTTTTTCCTCCATTTTAAATTTCTGTTTCTTACTGGAATGGACTATATTTGTGAATACACAAAAGTCCTGGAGAAAGTTAGCAGGTTCCACAGCATCCAGAGGAAGCAAAGGTCTATAACCAATATTGCACACCTGAGGCCTTTGTCAAGGTATGTGCAAAAAGCAGGCATGCACCTGAATAAAAAGGTGGGGGGGGAGGAGAGAAGAGGGGCATTGGGGAGAATCACAGGCCAACAGTCAAGAGGACATGGATATGGACATGGATAGGAAGGCAGGTGGAAAAGCTAAGAATTGACCAGGGGAATGGAGTAGCTCTGTGAATGCAGAGCTAGAAGAAAGGAGACAGAGGGATGGGGAAAGAGAGAGAGAGAGAAAGAGACAGACAAGGAGAAGGAGCTGGAGGAAAGGCAACATAGGGGTGGGGAAATAAACAGGTGGGGGTGGATGCGTGGATGAGGAGCTAACAGAAACCAGAGAAGTCAATGTTGATGCCTTCTGATTGGAGATACAAAGACAAAATATGGGGTGTTGCTCCTCCATTTTGAATATAGTCTCAGTTGGGCAGTGTATGAGACCATGAACAGGCATGTCGACATGGGAATGGGACAGGGAATTAAAATGTGTTGCCACTAGGAGATCCTCACTATTACAATAGACAGAGTGAAGGTGGTCAATGAAACAATCTCCAAGTCTGCATCCAGTCTCTCTAGAGTAGAGGAGACAACAGGAGCACTAGACTCAAATGTGAGGTGTTGCTTCATTTGGAAGGACTGTTTGGAGCCCAGAATGATGATGAGGGAGGAGATGTGTGCACAATTGTAGCATTTACTGTGGTCACAGGAGTAGGTACCAAAGGGGTAATTGATGGGAAGAGATGAGTGGAGAAGGGAGTCATAGAGGGATCATTTGTCCTCAACTTTTTCTCTTCACAAATTTCTAGAAGCCTTTATAGGCAATTTTTAATTTCCCTGTGAATTTACTCTATTGCCTCTTAAAATAATCCCATGGTCTTTCCTCAGGTTTCCTGCTTTATTGGGCCAAATTATACATCTCTTCTTGGTACTCATACTATCCTTATTTCCCTTGTGAGCCACAGTTGAGCCATTCTTCTTGTTTTATCTTTCAGCCGGACAGGAATGAACAATCATTATTGTTCATCCTTGCTCTCCTTAAATGCTTGCCTTTGCAAATTCACCACAAATTATGTAAATAATATTCCTTAGTCTAAGCCAACATCTATCTTGCACTGCTGTTGTTTCCCTCATTTATATTCAGAACCCTGGTCTCAGAATCAGTCACATTACTCTCCATCTTAATGAAAAATTCAATCTATTATGGTCAATTCTCTACAAGAGACCTCATTCAAGATTGCAGATGAATCCTTTCTCATTACCAAATACCCCTTCCGGGATGTCTGGCTCACTAGTTGGTTTCTTCATATATATATTGGTCCAAAAGTATCATCCCATATCTACTCCAGGAATTCATGATCCATCGCATTGTTCCTAATTTGATTCAATCAGATGCCTTGCTGATCATGGCTTTCCATCCATCCACAATCTGTGACCTTCCAAATTGTAGTGGTTGCCTTCCCTGTTCTCCTTCGGTGAAGGCTCCATCTTTGAGCTGAGACCATAGTCAATGTTGAGTTCATGATTATACAAGGGAAAAATACTTAAGTGGTTTCTTGTTGCCTTCTTCAGTTGCAGTGTCCATACTGGACAGGTAACCCTGGCCATTGATCAGCAGATTCATCTGTCCAGCTTTTTTAGTTTTACAATCATAAATTCCAATTTGTAGAATTTGCTTGTAAAAACCATCCACCATCTACAATCCATAGCTTCACGTGGCCCTGATTGGGAGGCAAAACAGGTACTACACCTTGCCCAAGGGTGACCTGTAGGCTATCAGACAGCAGGTGCGCTTTATACCACCTTTTTCTGAGCAATTGTGCTGCAACAACACCAAATTTGATTAGTTCTATTTAAGTGTGAATTAAAAATCATATATGATTGCCCTTGCATCCTCATTGTAAACATCTCTAATTTCCTGCTTTGTACCATCCTTAACTACTGCTGTTTGAAGGTTTGTATGCAACTTCTATGAATTTTTTCTCTCCCTTGGCAGTCTTAGCTCTGCCTTTACTGATTCAACATCCTGTGCATTGACCAACACACTCAAAAGACCAGATTATGCCTCAATTTCCTTTATGTTCCTCCAGCAGGGGCTATAATCACCTTAGGCTTCTTAATGATAAAATTCTTTTGATAATTGTGATTAATAAGAGTTTAATACATATACATTTACTTTAGTGCTCATAATATGAATTGTAGTTGACTATTATTATTTGTTAAATCAAAACATCTGCTAAACATCTGCTAAATCAAAACATTATATCTTGAATTTCCATTCAAAAAGAATGCATTATAAAATCTGCCAGTTCAATGCAACAAGATCACTGCAAATTATTTTCTTCATATAAAGCAAAGATCAAGCTGCTGGATGCAAAAACTATGCATGCTGGTTGATAGAAGATTTTAGTATCAATTTAAAATGCTGCCAAATGCAGCACAGCAGGGGGTATTTCTATTACCTCCAAGGGTGCTTCATGTTCACAAAGGCATTGACAACTTTTTGGATTGCCCAATAATAACAGCTAATTTTTGGAGAAAACAGGAGACGGCAGATGCTGGAATCTGAAGCTAAACACAATTGCTGGAGCTACATCAGTGGGAGGAAGATCATAGTTGGTGTTTTGAACCAAAACTCTTTATCAAGACTAGTTAAATGCAGTACCTGTACTATTAAAATAGAATACAAAATATTTGGGGCCCCTGTCTCACCCATCCCACCCTGGCAGTGAAGACAGGGTGGGATGGGAGAGACAGTAGCCTCATGTGGGTGTGGTGAACCAGGTAGAGGCAAAACATGATGGACAGTCAGTGGACTGGCAAATGCCAAAGGGATAGAGAGAGGCAAGACAAAGAGGTCAGGTGAAGGGCGTTGAGAGAGGGAGATTATAAGACAAATACGTGTTTTAAGCAGCCGCTGCTTTCCAGGAAATTATTTCCATTTTCCCAGAATGCATGCTGTGTAAAAAGGTCAGAACGGGAATGAGGGTGCCATTCCCATTCCAATATTTTATCTCCTGGACCCCTTGTAAATTTCCCAGAATTCCGTGAACAATGGGTTAATGAATAGCATGTATCATTGATGTGTGTTGCAAGTTCTTTAATTATTGCACTTCTGGTGTGCTGTCTCAACTCTCGTAATGAAACAGAAATTTCAAGTTTTGTCATTTGTGTGTGAACGACCAATGCTAAGATGTCGAACCTTCTTCAGACCTGTAAAATCACAAAAATTCTATCTAAAAACATAAAAGACTGGCAGGGCTGGAATCTGATAAGGTGGGAATGGTGCCGTAGGGGGTGGGGATGGGGGAGGAAGAGGAGAAAACAGAAGAATCCAGTGGAGAGATAGGGGGGATCTAGAGGGGAATAGAACCAGAGAGGAGGGGAAATTAGAATGGGTGGGAAAGAGGACAAAAAAGAGAGGGGAGTAGTACAGGAGAAGCAGTGCAGAAGAGAAGGAACATCATTTAAAATTAGAATGTTCTATATTCATACCTTTACTGGTACATTTATCTGTGCATCAAGGAAACAACCTTTTCCATAATTGCTCAATAAATCTTAACAATATGCACACAGAAATATGTCTGGGTATAGCGGGGCTAATACCCCACAATTGCAGATACAAAAACTACAGGATACAATTAAATCATTTATTCTGTGCGAACACCAATCCTCAGAAAAATTCAAGTTACTCGTCAGTTCCCTTCTTGCATTGTTTAAAGACAATCTGCCTTTGCCTGGTATTTCTTAGTTCATTCTCCATGTTCAAATATCAGAGAAGTATCCATCAAAGCTTCCATTATCTCAACTTGTATGTGGCAAATGAATGGATGGATAAAAATAAATGCAGCTCAACTTTAATTTGACAAGGATGAAATCAGTTGAATAAAAATCACATTAAACATATAGAAAGGCATGCTTCTGTTCTGTGTGACACTGGCTCACTAGCAGATCTACTTTGTGAGGAGTTGGAGGAGATTTGGGTAGGTCACCAAAGACTTTTACATGTTTCTACAGGTGTACCATTCTGACAGATTGTTTCATGATCTGGTATGGAGGTGCCAATGCACAAGACAAGAAAATATTCTAAAGAGTTGTGAGCTTAGCCAGTGCCATCATGGACACCAGTCTCTACTCCATCAAGGACATCCACAAAAGATGGTCTCTTAAGAAAGCAGCCTCTACCCTCAAGGACCTTCACCATTTAGAACATGTCCTCTTCATACTGCTACCATTGGGAAGGTAGTCAGATTTCTGAATGGTCCAATAACTACCTCACTTCCTCTTATTTTTTGCACTGATTTATTTCTTTTTAAATGTAATTTTATACCAATATTTGTGCTGCTGCAATAACAATGAAATTTGTGACATTTTCATGAGAATAAGTTCTGATTCTGAAAAGGTACCCTTTCTAAATTTGCTGATGACACAAAGGTAAGTTGTGCATGTGGGAGTTTGCAGCACCCTGAGATGCTGTGGGATCTGGGTGTCCATGCATGGGATTTGCAAAAGGCTAACGCCCAACTACAACAGTTAGAGCAACGAGCAATAGAATGTGGTTCATTGCTAGAGGATTTTTATTCACAAGTAGGATGCTGTGGGATCTGGGTGTCCATGCATGGGATTTGCAAAAGGCTAACGCCCAACTACAACAGTTAGAGCAACGAGCAATAGAATGTGGTTCATTGCTAGAGGATTTTTATTCACAAGTAGGATGCTGTGGGATCTGGGTGTCCATGCATGGGATTTGCAAAAGGCTAACGCCCAACTACAACAGTTAGAGCAACGAGCAATAGAATGTGGTTCATTGCTAGAGGATTTTTATTCACAAGTAGGATGCTGTGGGATCTGGGTGTCCATGCATGGGATTTGCAAAAGGCTAACGCCCAACTACAACAGTTAGAGCAACGAGCAATAGAATGTGGTTCATTGCTAGAGGATTTTTATTCACAAGTAGGACAGTTATGATTTTTATATTTAGAAATTTTGGCTATATAAGTAATTTTTACACGTGCGAATATAATAAAAGTTGAAAAAAAAAGTTGGGCAGTTATGCTTCAGACATATCGGACATTATTTGGAGCGCTATAAAATCTTGGTCTCCTTATTTTACAGAAGGATGTGCATGTGTGGTATTTCAATAAAACCTTTGAGCTTGGAGTTGGGTTCTCAAAGGCTGGAATTCAATCACAAAATGTTGCCTGGCTTTTACTACCTATAGGCACTGCATGACCTGCTCAGGTTCCCAAGCACGTTTATGAATTTATGCAATGATTTAAATTTTTTTTCCATTATGCACACCTTACAGTAAAAAGGAAATCAAAATATATCAAGATAAATGGCTGTGATTGCCCAAATCGTTACGAGGCTTGCATAAGCAGAATGTTATATACAAAGAGTTAGAACAGAAACGAGTATTAGAGTGAAATTCAAGCGGAGAGATATGCAGAGTGATTGCTCTGTTCGGAATAAAGTTTAATGGGCAAACATTATCAAGTCTTTATATTACATGAGTTTCTCAACTCATTTTGTCATGGAAAGGAAATTAAAACCAAATAAAACCAGGAAATAAAATACAAGACAAAGAAAAGGGTCAACAAATATTACAGAAAGGGAAACATTAATAATTGCAAACTACACATTTTCTACTAGTGGTGCTGTGAGGCACAAGGGTTTGTTGCAGAGACACACAAATGTGAAATGGCCTATGAACAACCTATGCACGAGCAGACTATTAATCCCTTCTTATTGGAAGTCCACATAAATTCATTGGTGCTTGGTTACAACAATTACCACCATCAACCCCTATCAGTCTACACAAAATTTCAGTAAATATAGAACATGGAACAGCACAGTACAGGCCCTTGATGTTGTTCCGACCCATACATCCCTTCCTAAAAAAAGTACTAAACCCTCCTTACCTCATACCCTCTGTTTTTCTTTCATCCATGTGTCTAAAAGTCTCTTAAATGACCCTAATGTTTCAGCTCCCATCACCATCTCTGGCAAGGCATTCCAGGCACGCACAACTCTCTGTGTAATAAAAACTTATCCCTGATGTCACCCCTAAACTTCCCTCCCTCCAATTGTAAACATGCCCTCTAGTGTTTGCTGATCCTGCCCTGGGAAACTGGTGCTGGCTATCCATCCTATCTATGCCTCTCATAATCTTGTAGACCTCTATCAAGTCTCCTCTCATCCTTCTATGCTCCAAAGTGAAAAGTCCCAGCTTTGCTAACTTTGCCTTATAAGACTTGTTTCCCAATCCAGGAAACATCCTAGTAAAACTCCTCTGCATCCTCTCCATGGCTTCCACATCCTTCCTATAATGAGGGGACCAGAGCTGAAAACAGTACTCTAAGAGTGGTCTTCCTAGAGATTTGTAGAGTTGCAACCATGACCTCTCTACTCCTGAATTAAATTTCCCCTATTAATAAATCCCAGCATCTCATAGGCCTTAACTATCCTACCAACCTGCGCAGTGACCTTGAGGAATGTATGGATTTGCACCCCAAGTTCCCTCTGTTCATCCATACTCTTAAGTAACTGATCATTAATCCTGTACACAGCCTTCTGGTTTTTCCTTCCAAAATGTATCACCTCACATTTATCCAGATTGAAATCCATCTGCCACTTCATCTTGTTACCTTCAACTCTATCCCACAACTCCTCTAGACTTTGTGTCATCTGCAAACTAACTGACCCATCCATCTGCCTCTTTATCCAGGTCATTTATAAAAATCACAAAGAGCAGGGGTCCCAGAACAGATCCCTATGACACTCCATTGTCACCGACCTGTGGGCAGAATATTTTCCTTTCACTACTACTCTCTGCTTTTTTCCTAGAAACCAATTCTTTAAACATACAGCTAATTTTCCACTGATCTCGTGACTCATGACTTGTGACTCATGACTTTCTGGATTTCAAAAACCTTGTTAAAATCCACGAAGACCACATCTACTGCACTCTACCCTTATCATTGTGTTTTGTTACCTCCTCAAAAAACTCAATTAGACTCATGAAGCGTGACCTTCCCTTTACAAAGCCAGGCTGACCATTCTTAAGTAGACTAAACTTCTCCAAATGCTCCTAGATCCTATCCTTAAGAATCCTCTCCAATAGTTTACACACCATTAATATAAGACTCACTGGTTTATAATTCCCAGGATTCTCCCTTTTACCTTTTTTAAAACAAGAGGACTACATTTGTCATTCTCTTATCCTCTGGCACCTCTCCTGCAGCCAAAGAGGATTCAAAGATCATAGCTATGGCCTCCACTATCTCTTCTTTCACTTCCCACAGCAGCCTGGGGTTATATTGCGTCCAGCCCAGGAACTTATCAATCTTGATGTTTTTAAGAAGATCCAGCACTTTTGCTTCCTTAATCTCCACATTGTTCAGCATACAGGCCTGGTCAATTTTGACCTCACTGAGTGGTGATAGAATAACTACACGCACTGCATTCCTACCAGCTTACTGCAGGGGGCAACCACTGTACCTGCAGGTAGGTAACCTGGGAAGCTGGCCCCACCTGCTGGCTGTCAATCATCGGCCTGTATAAAGATTCAAGCTGGTCCCTTCGGGGACAGTCAGATGTGGAGCCAGCAAAGATACTAAGGGAGTTGTGGTCACTCTCACCAAAATGCTCACCTACTGAGAGGTCATTACCCAGAATCAGATCCAGTATGGCCTCACCTCTAGTCAGTCAGTCCACATACTGTGTCAGGAATCCTTCTTGTACACATCTGACAAATACATCCCCATTCATCCCTCTTGCAGTCAGTAGGTGCCAGTCAATATTAGGGATGTTGAAATCACTCATAACTACAACCCTTTTCGTCCCACACCATTCCAAATTCTGCCTGCTTATCTGCATCTTGATGTCCTGAGGCCTAATTGGAGGCATATAGACTATTCCCAGCACAATGATAGCTCTCTTCCTATTTCTGACTTCCACCCACATCGAGAGTGGACATTGCCTCTGCAGCATCCTCCCTTTCAATAGCTGTGATACTATCCCTGACCAGTAATGCTACTCCATACACTTTATCTATCTCCCATCCTTTTTAAATAAAAACCACCTAAACCCAGGTACCTGCATCAGCCAATCTCACCCTTCCTCCAGCCAAGTTTCAGTAATGGCCACAACATCATAGTTCCACATACTGATCCATGCTCTAAATTCACCCCCTTTATTCCTAATACTCCTAGCATTGAAATAGACACATTTCAAACCTTCTAACTGGCTACCTTTATATTTTGTCCCATGTCTGTCCTTCCTCACCAACTCAGAGCACACGGCAACATGCTTTTGTCCTTCTACCCTAATCTCTATACTCACATTCTGCATTCTACTAAACCTGCTCATCTTTTCTTTCCCCTCCCCTTTCCTGTCTTTCCAGTTGTCCCTTTCCTTACACACTCAGCCATCCCTCCTCCCTCTCATTGCTGCTGTCCCCTCCTTCCCTTCTCCACCTATAATCTCCTGCTGTTGCCACCCTCCTCTCTTTTGTTCGGACACCTGTTGGCATTTTCTCATACCTTGATGAAGAGCTCTAGCCTGAAACGTCAGTTATGTATTTTTACCTTTGCTTCATAAAAGACACTGACCTGCTAAGCTTCTCCAGCATTTTGTGTTTTTACTTCAGTCATGGTGTCTATAGATTTTTGTGATTTATAATCTAAACTGTATTCTTTGCAGTTTGCAAGAGAACAGTAGATCGAGAAAGTTAGCCAATAAAAACAAATTGTGCTCATTGGAAGCAAGCAGTCCAGACCAACACATTCTTTCTTTGGCTTGGCTTCACGGACGAAGATTTATGGAGGGGGTAAAAGTCCACGTCAGCTGCAGGCTCGTTTGTGGCTGACAAGTCCGATGCGGGACAGGCAGACACGGTTGCAGCGGCTGCAGGGGAAAATTGGTTGGTTGGGGTTGGGTGTTGGGTTTTTCCTCCTTTGCCTTTTGTCAGTGAGGTGGGCTCTGCGGTCTTCTTCAAAGGAGGTTGCTGCCCGCCAAACTGTGAGGCGCCAAGATGCACAGTTTGAGGCGATATCAGCCCACTGGCGGTGGTCAATGTGGCAGGCACCAAGAGATTTCTTTAGGCAGCCCTTGTACCTTTTCTTTGGTGCACCACTGTCACGGTGGCCATTGGAGAGCTCGCCATATAACACGATCTTGGGAAGGCGATGGTCCTCCATTCTGGAGACGTGACCCACCCAGCGCAGCTGGATCTTCAGCAGCGTGGACTCGATGCTGTCGACCTCTGCCATCTCGAGTACTTTGACGTTAGGGATGAAAGCGCTCCAATGGATGTTGAGGATGGAGCGGAGACAACGCTGGTGGAAGCGTTCTAGGAGCCGTAGGTGATGCCGGTAGAGGACCCATGATTCGGAGCCGAACAGGAGTGTGGGTATGACAACGGCTCTGTATACGCTTATCTTTGTGAGGTTTTTCAGTTGGTTGTTTTTCCAGACTCTTTTGTGTAGTCTTCCAAAGGCTCTATTTGCCTTGGCGAGTCTGTTGTCTATCTCATTGTCGATCCTTGCATCTGATGAAATGGTGCAGCCGAGATAGGTAAACTGGTTGACCGTTTTGAGTTTTGTGTGCCCGATGGAGATGTGGGGGTCTGGTAGTCATGGTGGGGAGCTGGCTGATGGAGGACCTCAGTTTTCTTCAGGCTGACTTCCAGGCCAAACATTTTGGCAGTTTCCGCAAAGCAGAACGTCAAGCGCTGAAGACCAACACAAGGGAACAATGAAAAAACACCCTGTAGGTGACCAATCAGGAATGAATGTCATGTCTGATTATACTTCAGTGCCTGGTGACATCAAAGATAAAGGAGCTGCAGATATGAGTACTGTAATTGGAGGAGCTGACTTGTCCAATGAACAAACATTTGGCCCAAGATCAGACATAGTGAAACTGAAATTGGAAATGTTTAATTGATTTGAAAGTGGACTGCAATTTTATGGTAGCTGTAACACTATATATAGTATTGACAAAAAGTTATTTGGTTCAGGGATTTTATTCAGCGGCTCTGTTCTAAATTACAAACTTCTTTAAGAAATCAGAGTGCTTGAAAATTAGCTGTAGATTGTATTTCTTGACAGAAGTGTATCTTAATATGGGTCAGATGGTCTTGTAATAATTTGAATGAATTGAGTTCAAAACAAAAACCACAAATTTATCAGTGGAATGTGCCAGATTTGAGACTACATTATTCTTTTTTAATTTGAAAATTACATCAGTGTTCAATATATTTACAAACAATAGTTTCAATTATTATTGATTTCTGCTTGTGGATTTAAAGAAGCAATTCTTTCTTAAGTTCAGTAAATCTCTACATTAATCTCAAGACTTTAAAAAAAAGGGTTATACTTTATTTCTGTATTTCAACTAATTATCAATGTTAAGAAAGTTTTTAAAAAAATTATACATCTGCATCTTGATGGCATCAGAAACACAGCCTTTCATCTCAGAGGACTTGTATTTACCAGGGATAGATGTAGACGGTGATGTTACTGGCCATCCTCGGCTGCCAGATCAGGGTTGGGGAACGTGGTTGGAGATTCCAGTGTGTTGGCGATCTCTCAATGATTGAGTCTCTATCATTGTTGTAGAGTCTTATTATAGAGTCAGAGAACTGTACAGTAGTCCCCGATTTATGACCAAGTTCCGTTCTGACCGACCAGATGTATCTAGAAAGGGAAATTCACTTATCAGTTTTATTGTTCATTGAATACAACATGGCAGCCACCAAGACCAGCTCTCATGGAAGGTTGGCCACCCCTTTCATAGGCACTATTTTCCATAGATAGGTCCCAACTTTCACCCTTAAAGTGTAATTTTTATATTTATATGTATTTTTATCTTTAAAATATTTATACAGTACTGTTTTTCGGTCGTATGTACAGATGGTTGCAAGTCACATAAGTTGTAAGCCGGGGACTAACTGAATAGCATGGAAATAGGTACTTCAGTCGAACCAGTCCAAGCCCATCAGGATGTTCATCCAAACAGGTCCCATTTGCCTCTTTTTGGGGAATATTCCTGCAAACCTTGCCTGTCCAAGTATCTGCCTAAATGTTCCAAGAATGTCCCCAACAGGTTTTAAAATGCAAACCTAGGGGCAGATCTTGTACTTTTGCTGAATCTGCTGCAAATTTAAAAATCTTTAAAAGTGTCCAGCATTTTATTAAAACTGAAATAATTTAATCTGCTTTAATAAGCTATTAAAACAATTAAAAATGTTAAATTAAGTAACCTTTTGCCTTCTTTCTGGCAGGCCAAGATTGACTTGCATGGAATTTGAGTGGTTATTTCCCCGAGTAAGGTTGGTGAATTTAGCAAATGGAGTTCACTGATGGAGCACAGAAACAAATGTTCTCCCATCATTCAATAAGTGCTCTGGTTGCGTGCATGGAAATCTGGCATTCATTTCATTTATATGGCTAAATACCAGTGGTTGGCACCTGAGCTCACAACTTCAGCCAGAATGACTCAGCCCATGATATACCACTGGAATACTAGTATACTTGAGGCAACTTTTCCTCAGGAGACTGCAAAACTATTCCCAAAATGACCACCCTACTGAAATGTTATGAAAAAATCAATGAAAATAAACTCTGGTGGCATTTCATTTTTAAGTCCAATTGTTTTTACACATTCCTAAGAAAACAAATAAAAATGAATTTCTTGGTGTGGAATGAACTAATCATGTTTGCTCGGGGAACATATGATATCTACAGCTAAAAACTTATGAAATTAACTTGAAGAGATCAACTATCATTTTACAGAATAACTCAACTATTTCCCTATTATTTGCAATTACTCGAGTACTGTTGGGTTTTCATTCTGTGCTGTGTGACATTCTGAGTGATTTGTGAGAGGATTTGGTTTCTCAACTTATAAATTTACGCAAATAATTTAGATAGAGGCACAATTGTGTGGCTGGCCATTGTTCAAATGTGGTCTACATGGGACATGTTTCCATTTCACTTGTATCAGCAAAGCACATGAAGTGAATCGTGTAAGTCAGTGTTTTCAAACTGCCCCCCCTAAACTCACATTCCACCTTAAGCAATTCCTATGCCATAAGTGCTCTGTGATTAGTAGAGGATTGCCTAAGGTGGTATGTGAGTGGAAAGAAATAGGTTTGAAAACCACTGTTTTAATCGTACTTAAATAATTCATTATGTGCACGGTTTCGTAAATCCATAGGGTCTGTCTTGCAGCAGGCATATATAAATTTCATATAATACGACACTGTTTAATTACTATGACAATAAATTGAATTTTGAATCTTGAAATTGGCCAATGACAATGGGTCAAGCAGAATATTTCAAAATATTGCAGTGGTTCTCAACCTTTCCTTCCCACTCATATACAATCCTTACCAATCACAGAGAACTTATGGCATAGGAATTGGTTAAGGTGGAATGGGAGTTGAGGGGGGCAGTTTGAAAATCACTGATGTCTGTGATTGTTTGGTATGTTAATCATCGAGCCCATTCAAGGTACCAGATTCTGCAATTACAGGTAACAATTTGTAATACTGTGCCCTCCATAATGTTTAGGAAAAAGACATTTATTTTTCCTTTATTTGCTCCTGTGCTTCACAGATTTAAATTTGGAAACAAACAATTCATATCTTATTAAAGTGCACATTCCAGATTTTATTAAAGGTTGTTTATGTATATTTTGGTTTGACCATATTAAAATTACAGCATTTTTTAATACATAGTTCCTCATTTCAGGGCATCATAATATTTGGGACATAGCAATGGTATACACTAAAGTAATCATGTTTAGTACTTTGTTGCATGTCTCTTGCATGCAGTGAATGCTTGAAGAGGTGCTGAGCATCCTCTCTGGTGATGCTCTGCCAGGCCTCTACTGCAGCCATCTTCAACTCCTGCTTGTTTTAGAGGCTTGCCCCCTTAAGTTTTCTCTTCAGCATATGGAAGCCATGCTCAATTAGATTTAGATCAGGTGACTGACTAGCCATTCAAAAGTCTTCCAGTTTTTAGCTTTGAAAAACTTCTTTCTTTCTTTAGCAGTATCTTTGGGATCAATTGTCTTGCTTTTGGATGAAGTGCCAACCAATGAGTTTGGAGACATTTGCTCGAACTTGAGCAAATAAGATGCTTCTTTCCACCTCAGAATTAATTTTGCCAATGGCATCAGTAGTTACACCATCAATGAAGATAAGTGCACCAATCCCTGAGGCAGCCATACATGCCCAAGCCATGACACCTCTACCAACATGTTTCTTCCTTGGCCTTCCAGTCCCTTTGTGATGACTGAGCTCACCAGTTCGCTCTTTCTTTTTAATGATGTTCCAAACAGTTTATTTTGGTCATCCTAATGTTTGGGCTATGTCTCTTACTGTTTTATTCTTGTTTTTCAGCCTCATAATGGCTTCTTTGCCTTTCATTGGCACAACACAGGTCCTCTTTTTGAAAAATGGCAACTACAGACTCCAAAGCTGATCAAAGGCTGAAAAGCAAGCCTAGCTCTCTTATACCTGCACCAATGAAGCAATTAACAAACCTGAGAAATTTCAGACACCTGTAAAGCAAAATATCCCAAACTATAGGGCAGCACAGTTAGCATAGCAGTTAGTGCAACATTTTTATAGCACCAGTGATCAGGACCGAGATTCAAATCTTGCATTGTCTGTAAGGTTGTTTGTCCTTTCTTCATGTGTCTTCATGGGTTTTCCCTGGAGGCTCCGGTTCTTCCCATCATTTGAAATGTGCCGGGGGTTGTGGGCTAATTGGGTGGCACTGGCTCGTGGGCCGAAATGGCTTGTTACCATGCTGCAGGTCTAAATTATGGTACCCTGAAATGAGGAAACTATGTATTAAAAAATGCTGTAATTTCTGTATGGTCAAACCAAAACATATACAAATAATAGAATTAAATCTGGAATGTGCAGTTTAATCACATATAAATTGTTTGATTACAAATGTAAAACTGTGGAGCACATGGGCAAATAAAGTAAAGAAGTGTCTTTGTCCCTAACATTATGGAGGGCACTCTATACATTAACTATTTGGCTGAGAATGTAGGTTGAATAATTAACAACTTTGCAGATGGCACCAAAATTGGTGGTACAGTGAAGAGCAAAGAAGGTTGTCAAAGATTACAACAGGATGTAGATCAATATCCCCTCTGACCTTGAGGAAGACTAGTGTAGAAATTTCAGGGTCCCTGGCTGATATATTCAAAATGTTCTTGTCCACAGGTGAGGTCCCAGAGGATTGAAAGGTAGTTTAAGTTATCCTATTATTTAAAAAAGGCTCCAAAAATAAACCAGGTAATTATAGGCTGGTAATATGGATATCAGTAGTGGGTAAATTATTGGAAGGAGTTCTGAGAGACAGTCATGGGTTGATAGGGCCTGAGTGTGTTTGGACCTTGTGTGCACACATAGTTCTCTGAAAATGGGAGCACAGGTAATCAGGATGGCAAGGAATGCATCTGGCAAGCTTACCTTCATTGGTTGAGGAATTGAGTACAGGAGATGGGGTGTAATATAGCTGTTAGAGATCCACAAAAGTGTGAGGCAATAGATAGAGTAGTCAGGACCTATTTCTCATGGCAGGAGAGTCTAAAACTAGAGGGCATAGGTTTAAGTGAGAATGAAGAGGTTTAAGAGAGTAGAACCATGGAACACTACAGCACAGAAACAGGCTCTACAGACCTTCAATCTGTGCCAAACTATTTTCTACTATCCCATTGACCTGCACCCAGACAATATCACTCCATACCCCTCCCAACCACGTACCTGTCCAGATTTTACTCAATTATCAAAATTGAGCCTGCATTTACCAATTCAACTGGCAGCTTATTCCACTCTCCCACCACTCTGCATAAAGAAGTTCTCCTGGATGTTTCCTGCAAACTTTTCCACCTTCACTCTTAAACCACATCTTCTAGTTTTTATCTCACCTAAACCTCAGAGCTTGCATTTACTCTGTCATAATCTGAGGAGTAAACTTTTCACACAAGGATTGTTGGTACCAGAGGTGATGCAACATTTAAGAAACATCTGAACTGATACTTGGGTGAGCAAAGCATAGTAGGAATTGAATTAATGCAAGCAAGTGGGATTAGTAATAGATAGGAATGGTGGGGGCATGGAGAGAGTATGTTGAAGTGTCTGTTTCTATGCTGTACAACTCTATAAGATGCCTCATCCTTCATCATAATAAACGTATCAGGTCTGCACAGTTTAAGTGAACTTTCAAATTGGTCACATGACTGTCTACTTATACAGCAAAACATTGTATCACTTTATTTCCAATAGGACAGCAAATAGAAAAACTTGTCCATTAGTTAGATTCAGATTTATTGTCAGAGTACATACATGACATCATATACACCTTGAGATTCTTTTTCCTGTGGGCTAGGCAGAATTAACACTTATTGGCAGTGCAAAAAAAAAAAAAAAAAAAATTACATGATGTTAATAGGAATTGATTGGATCTCCCTAATTTGCAATTGCAGTAGGGCCACAATTTCAGCAGCATTTTGAAGCAATGGTTTACTACAACATACATTTACTACTACAAGCAGGCCCAAGAATTACTACCTAGGCCCGCTAAGCTACTTCATAAGGTTATGATTTTTTAGCTTCACATTCCTCTCTACCTGCTGTAACCTTTCACTTCCTTATTTATCAAGAGTCTCACTACTTGTCTTATAAAGTCAAAGATTTTGTTTTAACTGCTCTTGAGGAAGAGAGTTCCAGATATGATCTTTTGACTAATTTCAGTCTTAAACAGATAAACATTTATTTTAAAACAATGAATCTAGTTCTAGATTCTCCCACAAAAGTGTATCACTTCACATCTTTACTGCCAAGACAAACTCAGAATCATATCTGTTTTAATTGTCTCTTTTCATTTTTATAAACTCTCAACAGATGCAAGCCTAGCCTCATAGTTAGGGTGGCTGTTCCAAAAGGAGGGCATGGTCATAGCTTACCATAAATTTCCAGTCTGTTTAAATAAAAAAAATATTTTTGAGAGGTTTAAACGGTATTGCAAAAACACTGTATACATATGGTAACATATGACCTCCTTTTGGAATAGCCACCCTACTCATAGGATAAATTCCCCTTGCATGCAATTGCAAATACTTTTAATACAATGTACCATTTTAGCCCTCATCCTCTGTAAAGATGCATATTAATATTGTAATATAATCAATGCCACATTGTATCTAAATCTTTCAACCTATATAAAGATTTTTTTTAGATCACATCTTCAAAATGCAATTGTTGGCACTATAAATTTAAGACACTAATTCTCAATCAATAGCACTGGCTAATTATCTGATTTTGGATAGCACTGAGGTATAATTTTTTTGGTTATGATCCACCTTTCTGCAATTCATTAATTCATTTTTTTTAATTACCGGGTACATTAAATAATAATGTGGTTCAGAAAATGAACTCTTTCCAGAAGACACTGCCAGATTTAGTAAATAAATGCAATACACTTAGAATAATGAGGGAAATATTGATTGGTGGTGATGCGGAGAGTGAATAAGCTTATCAAAGCTTACAGTGGGATATAGGCCAATTAGAAGAATGGGCAGAAAGATGGCAGATGGAGTTTAACACTGATAATTGTGAGGTGCTACATTTTGGTAGGACGGATCAGCAAAGGTCATACAAATTAAATGGTAGACAATCAAGGAGTGCAGTAGAACAAAGGGGATTTAGGAATTCTGGTACATAATTCCCTGAAAGTGGAGTCACGTACAGATAGGGTGGTGAAGAAAGCTTTTGGTATGTTGGCCTTCATAAATCAGAGTATTGAGTACAGGAGCTGGAATGTCATGTTGAAGTTGTATAGGGCATTGGGAAAGCCAAATTTGGAATATTGTGTGCAGTTTTGGTCACCAAATTATAGGAAAAATATCAACAAAATAGAGAGAATGCAGAGAAAATTTACAAGAATGTTGCCTGTGTTTCAGTGTTTGAGTTACAAGAAAAGGTTAAACTGGCTAGGACTTTAATCCCTGGAGCATAGCATAGAAGATTGAGAGGTGATTTGATAGAGGTATTTAAAATTATGAGGGGGACAGATAGAATAAATGTGGATAGGATTTTTCCATTGAGAGTGGGGGAAATTCAAACAAGAGGATATGGATTGAAATTGAAGGGACAAAAGTTTAGGGGAAACATGAGGGGGAATTTCTTCACTCAGAGGGTGGTGGGTATGTGGAATGAGTTTCTGGCCAAAGTGGTAGATGCGGGCCCGATTTTAATATTTAAGGATAAGTTGGATAGATATATGGACAAGAGAGGCATGGAAGGTTATGGGCTGGGTGCAGGTCAATGGGACTAGGTGGGAGAAGATGTTTGGCCGAACTGGCCTGTTTCTTTGCTGTAATTGTTATATGGTTATATAGGGAACTTACTGGTCTTGCTTTCTCTGCACCATACAGTGGAAATACTTTAAATCAATTAATCTATAAAAAACCTCTAATTCCAGATAGCTTTGCAAATTCCTATTAATGTGGGATTCTTTAAAAAGCAGTAACTAATAATTAGTATATTTCTCTGTCTATTATGAATCAAAAGACAAGGACCCACAAATGATGCTAACGATTCCTTTCCATTCTCAATTATTTTGCTCCTTGAAGACTACTGAACACACTGAACGATGAACAATTGGGAAATTGTTCCTTAATTTTTGAGGTAAATATCAAAGAATTTCTATAAATGAAAGACAGTGCATTCAGCATATGTATAATAGGGTCTGCAAGTTCCTTGATAAACAAAGCGTGCCAAGGCACAAGAGTTACAACGTCCTATTCACAAGTAATTTATTTTACTTTAGCATCCCCACTAGGCATGAGTCATGCATCTGTTAAACAAAAATCCTGCTTTTTTTCCCCTGAAACAAACACAATGAATTAATTGTTTTTTATTAAATTAGACTTCCTGTTACGTTGATTGCATTAAAAAATGGTCTGATGATACACTAGCCTTCTGAATTGAATGTGGAAGTTGTCATTTTATATCCTGAGGTGTGAAGCTATCAAATAGTGTGAGCATAGTCCAAAATGGTTCACATTTCAGTGCAGAAAATAAATATTTTCCATTGATTGAGGGTGACAAACTTGATGAAATTTTGTTTTCCCTTGTCTGATATTAATTGTAAGGAACAGAAGCACAAATAGGCCTTGGTGCATGCTCAACTGTGGAGCCAGGAGTGGAGAGGTGGTAGGTGGGATGGAGACTGTGAAGAACAGAGGGAGAAGGAATGGAAATTATAGGCCAGTGAGCCTCACATTTGTGGTAGGGAAGCTAATGTAGAAGATTTATGCACAGATTCATAAGCCAACGTGACTCTATATCTGGGAGGTTACATTTTATAAAATTGATTGTTTTTTTTTAAAGAATTGATAAAAGTGGTTGATGAGGGTAGGATAATGGGTGTTGTTCATATGGACATTGATAAGACATTTTGCAAGTTCAAAGTTCAGATTTATTATCAGAATACATACATAACATCACATACAACCCTGAGATTCTTTTTCCTGCAGACCAGATAGAATTTCAATAGTGCAAAAAACTGTACTCATAAAAAGATATGTATATAAAACAGAGAAATGTAAATAAAGTAAGGAATGCAAACAAACTGACTATGCAATACAGCAAATAAATATTCAATAATAAATAATGTGCTAAGTTTGAGTCATTAAATGCGTGTTTGAGTTTGTTGTTGGAGTCTGGTGGTAAAAGTCACGTGCCACCTCTACCTCTTTCTTGATAGCTGCAGTGAGAACAGATCACGTCCTGGGTGGTGTGGAGCCATGATGATTGCTGCTGCTTTCCAACAGCAGTGTTCCATGTAGATTTTCTTGATGGTGAGGAGAGTTTTGCCTGTGGTGTACTGGGCTGTATCCACTAACTTTCTGCTCAGAGGTTTTGGTGTCCCCATACCAAGCTGTAATGCAGATGATTAGCACATTTTCCACAACACATATGTAGAAATTTGCCAAGGTTTTCATGCCAAACCTCCACAAACTCCTGAGGATGTAGAGGGGCTGACATGTTTTCTTCAAGATGACATTCTTGCGTTTCGTCCAGGAAAAGTCCTCTGAAATAGTGACTCCCAGGAATTTAAATTTGCTCACCTCTCCACCTCTGGTCCCCCAATCATTACTGGATCATAAGCCTCTGGTTTTCTCCTTCTAAAGTCCAATCAGCTCCTTAGTTGTTCATAGCAAGATGATACAGAAAGTAAAGTTGCAAAGGTTCCATGATGAATTGATAGTTTGGATTTGGCTTGCATATAAAGCAAATCAGAGGGTAGTGGTGCAAGAATGTTATTCTGGATGTAGATCCATAACCGATGGTGTTTTGCAGGGATTGGTGTTGGGACCACTGTTACTTGTGACATTTTGAAATATTTATCTCTAATGAGAGAGGGGGGGGGGGAAGAGAGAGAGAGAGAGAGAGAGAGAGAGAGAGAGAGAGAGAGAGAGAGAGAGAGAGAGAGAGAGAGAGAGAGAGAGAGAGAGAGAGGAGGGCAGAAAACTCATGTGTCCAAAATTCATTGCCTTCCACCTTGAATATATTCAGTACTTGGAGATCTTCAAGGGAAACAGATTTTTCTTACTTTCAGTTTGAAATAGCCAACTGCTTATTTTGAATGAATTGCCCAGTTCCAGTGTCTCAATAAATAATAGAGCATTCCAGATGTTCATTGGTGAGATAACACTTGGAGTACTGTGTGCAGTTCTGGTAGTACGGGAATGATGCAGTTAAGTAGGGAAGGGCAGATAAGAAATTCACCAGTGTGCTACTGGAACTTGAGGGCAAGTTATAGGGAGAAGCTGGTTCTCAATTCCATGGAGTGAAGGAGGATGAGGGGTAAATTTATCAAGCTTTCCGATATCATGAAGGACATGGATAAGGAGAATGCTCACAGCTTTTTTCTCAGTGTACGTGATTCTTGAACTTTGCAGTCATGGGGTTAGGTGGCAGAGGGAGTGATTAAAAAATAATTGGAGGGGGAACTTTTCCAAGTCAGAAGGTAGTCTGCATCTAAACATGCTGTTAAATGAAGACAATAGAAGCACATACTTTTTTTTTACTTTCAAAAGATATTTGGACAGATATATGGATGGAAAGGGTTTCAAAAACTATGATCCAAATGCACACCAATGGGACTAGCCACGAATGCCAACTTGTTCATCATGGATGAGTTGGGCTGAAGGGCTCTATGAATCTACAACTCTGTCAATCTTCCTCAGAACCTCTCAACAAGCTCATCTCTTCATAAGTAGAAACATTCTTGCTGTTTTCACAATCTTCTTCAGATAATCTCTCAGACCCAGTCCTTTCATCTTCTTCTCACTCGTGTATCCTTACAGTTCTGCATACACCCTCATCTGAGACAGCACCAAATATCATAACAAACTGCTAATGCACAATAAATGATTGAAGTAATCCATACAAATGTGCTGATGAATTCTGGGCCAATCCAACAAATAATTGTGTTGTGACAAAATCAGTTGTGGAAGATAATCCAATAATACCTGCTGTTGACAAGACTTTCCATTGAACAGTTAGACTGTTTTGTGTGATAAGTCATTGAAAGTGCGAGAAGATAATGACACATCAAGGAAATGGGGGTGACTGTGCCAATCAGTAATTTACCTTCTTCACTAGACCATGGGATTGTGAAATTAATACAATGAGAAGAAAATGTAAACTGGATTTCAATGGATTCAAAGACAAAAATTGCACAAATACAGAAATCAGGAGATGAAGGGTAAATTGATCAGGAAAAATAAAGACAATATTTTCATTTAAATACAGCAACAATTCTTAAAGAATAGAATAGTTATCTTTGAGGGATGGTAAAGTTTCCTGGCAGAACGATCAAATGTAACATTTAAAAAAAAATACACACACCAAAATCAACAAGACTAAACCTTTATCAAAGAATTGCAGAATAAATTTGTTTTCAAAATAACTTGGATAAACTTGTATACAAATCACTGAATGCCAGCATGCAATAGCAGCAGGCAATTCGAGGGCCAAAAAGTTGGTGTTGTATAATCAGTGGGTATGAGTCCAGGATTAAGGAAGTCTTATCACAAGGAAACATTGGACAACATTTTTTTCTCAAAAGGTTTGCTTCCTGATAAAAACTGGAGATTATGATAGAAAATTTTAAGATGAACACAAAGATAATTTCAGATTTGCTGTATCATGTAAGAAGTTGGAGAAGAAATAAATTAACTTTTATTGAATGTAACATGTTTAATCACATAATGATGCAGACATATTAGAACCATAGAACACTTCAGCACAAAAACAGATCTCTTCGGCCCTTCTAATTTGTGCTGAACCCTTTTTTTGCCTAGTCTCACTGACCTGAACCCAATCCATAGCCCTCCGATCCATGTACCTGTCCAAATTCTCTTAAATGTCAAAATTGACCCCCCATTCACCACTTCAGCTGGAAGTTCGTTCTGCACCTCCACTACTCTCTGCGTGAAGAAGGACCTCCTCATGTTCCCCCTAAACATTTCCCCTTTCGCTCTTAACTCATGTTCTCTGGTTTGTATCTCACCTACCCTCAATGGAAAGAGCCTATCTATATTTACTCTATCCCACTCATAATTTTAAATAGTTCCATCAAATCTCCCCTCATTCTTCTTCATTCCAGAGAATAGAGTCCTAACCTGTTTAACCTCTCCCTGTAACTCAGTTCTTGAAGTCTGGGCAACACCCAGTAAATCTTCTCTGCACTCTTTCTATCTTATTGGTATTTTCCTGTAGCCATGTAACCAAAACTACTCCAAATTTGGCCTCATCAATGTCTTATACAACTTTAACATAACATCCCATCTCCTATACTCAGTACTTTGATTCATGAAGGCCAATACGCCAAAAGTTCACTTTACAACCCTATTCACTTGTGACACCACTTTCAGGGAATTACGTATCTGTATTCCCAAATCCCTCTGTTCTACTGCAGTCCTCAGTACCCTACCATTTACCGTGTACGTCCCTCCTAGGTTTGTCCTTCCAAAATGCAACACCTCATACTTGTCTGCATTAAATTCCATCTGCCATTTTTTAGCCCATTTTTCCAGCTGGTCCAGATCCCACTTCAAGCTTTGAAAACCTTCTTCACTGTCCACAACACCTCCAATCTTAGTGTCACTGAGAAACGGTTAATCTCCTCACAGACCAACGAGCGATCATATTCATGTTTAATAATAACCAAAGGGGCAAAATCAAAAATGATAAGATCCTCAGGTGGAGAATTGAACTTACTAACTTAACTAATGGAGGATATGAAGAACAGCTCCAAATAACTGAAAAGAAGTGTAGACATATCAGGATTGAGCCT
This sequence comes from Narcine bancroftii, assembly GCF_036971445.1. Classification (NCBI taxonomy): domain Eukaryota; kingdom Metazoa; phylum Chordata; class Chondrichthyes; order Torpediniformes; family Narcinidae; genus Narcine; species Narcine bancroftii. Next base: position 93,756,872 of record NC_091477.1, on the reverse strand, counting down.
TGGATAGATAACAGATTTGTGCAAACATCACAAGGCTCAGAAAGATGAGTCTTCAGAACAATTTCATCATTGAGGTGCGAAAACAATCAGGGCACCACAATAATTTATCAGCAAACTCTTAATAAGTCAGATAGTTCTGAGAAGAAAACTATAAAGTATACACTGAGAGGGGTTAAGAACTTTCAAGTGCAGTGTCAGTTGGTTTGAACAATTGTGGAATTGAGCCACCACTCAGTAAATTGACCACTTAACTCTGAGCTGTATTGTGATTACATATCTTTTTCCTTGTGGCAGGAAGTGTATTTATAGCATGAATTTCAATACATTTGTTTCTCCTGATCAAATATAATTCATTCACAACATCCATTGCATTTCCATGGTGAGACACAAAGCAAACAGCCAAGTGACAAAATTCAGATACATATGCCCATATTCTCTCTCTCTCTTGCTCTCTTTAGAATAATGTTACCTTCTATTTCCAGTTATGTCTTTCTCTAGATGCTTGACAAGAAGTTTGGCAGTTGCTGATACTCATGCAGTAAATGTCTTGACTCTGAGCTCCTAGTATGTTGTCAAATTTGTCAGTGATGGTTTTAATTTCTAGTAACACGATATTCATAAATTCATAGAGGTGTACAGCATAGAAACAGGCTCTTTGGCCCAATGTCCATGCCAACTAAGGGACTTCTGAGCTAGATATGATGATAACAGTGTTCCACATTTGGTAGTTGAGTCACCAAATAAACCAGGCAGCTCCTTGCCTTTTCCTAAGAAAAATAAGAGATAATGATTTATTATAATTTTTGGAACAGTTTCAGCTTTTTAGTCAGAAAATAACCTTTACAGAATTAAGTAAATAGGAATGGCCTAATTATTGTTTAATGGAAGAGCATAAAGCAGATGAGTGGAGATTGATTAGTGTAAACTTCCCAGTTAAGCCTCTATGATTCATCTGTCATTCTCTTTGTGATTTAGCCAGAGCAAGGAGATGATAATTAAATTCAATAAATTTGTTTAAGCAGAAATAGAAAAACAGCCAAGATCAACTTTGTGAGGTGCCTGAGGAGATTTGGTAGGTCACCGTAAACTCTCAAAAACTTCTACAGGTGTACCATGGAGAGCATTCTGGCTGGTTGCATCACTGCTTGGAATGGAGACACCAACTCTGAGGACAAGAATAAACTCCAGAGGGTTGTTAACTCGGCCTGCAACATCACAGGCATAACACTTCATTCCATCGAGGGCATCTACATGAGGCAGTTACTTAAAAAAATGCAAGCAGCTTCTATCCTCAAAGATCCCCACCACTCAGGCCATCCCCTCTTCACTGTACTGCCATCGGGAACTTAAAGACAAGCACTTTACAGCACAAGGACAGCTTCTTTCTCACTGCCATCAGATTCCTGAATAATCAATGAACCAAAGACACTGCCTTATTTTTTGCACATTATTATTATTATATTTTTATAGTAATGTTGTAAGATGGTTACAATATGTACTTTTGCAGATGCTGCCATAAAACACCGAATTCCATGACTTGTTCATGACAATAAATCCTGATTCTGAATGCAATCACTGTGTTTCAATACTTGATATTCAATATTTAACATTATAGATATAAAAATCAAGGGAACATAACATTGAGTTTAACATGGTTAACATTGAGTTTATCAGGAAAACATACAACAATGTTAGAATAAAAAACAGTATGCATGCATTTGATATATATGTATATATTTCATGTAATAGAGAAGGGTTCAGAGAGCTCATTGCTGTATCTGACCCGACCTTGTTGGTTTTCGTGCAGTTGGATAATCATGTTGAGGAACTTTGGGGGACATCCGATGCGCTCTAGTATTTGCCAAAGCCCTTTCCTGCATGGTCACGTCTCCAGAATGGAGGACCATCGCCTTCCCAAGATCGTATTATATGGCGAGCTCTCCACTGGCCACCGTGACAGAGGTGCACCAAAGAAAAGGTACAAGGACTGCCTAAAGAAATCTCTTGGTGCCTGCCACATTGACCACCGCCAGTGGGCTGATAACGCCTCAAACCGTGCATCTTGGCGCCTCACAGTTTGGCGGGCAGCAGCCTCCTTTGAAGAAGACCGCAGAGCCCACCTCACTGACAAAAGGCAAAGGAGGAAAAACCCAACACCCAACCCCAACCAACCAATTTTCCCTTGCAACCGCTGCAATCGTGTCTGCCTGTCCCGCATCGGACTGGTCAGCCACAAACGAGCCTGCAGCTGACGTGGACTTTATACCCCCTCCATAAATCTTCGTCCGCGAAGCCAAGCCAAAGAAAGAAAGATATATTTCATGTACAAGAAAGTGGCTTGATAAAAAATAAATAAAATGCAAAATACACTTCATTGAAGGCTACAAACTTTGCTCGCCAACACTTGAAATTTAAAGTTTAAAAAAAACAGTAAATTGACAAAACTTAGCTATTTCACCGACTATATTACTGACATTCTTATTTTTCTTTGGCTTGGCTTCGCGGACGAAGAATTATGGAGGGGTATGTCCACGTCTGCTGCAGGCTCGTTGATGACTGACAAGTCCGATGTGGAACAGGCAGGCACGGTTGCAGTGGTTGCAAGGGAAAATTGGTTGGTTGGGGTTGGGTGTTGGGTTTTTCCTCCTTTGTCTTTTGTCAGTGAAGTGGGCTCTGCGGTCTTCTTCAAAGGAGGTTGCTGCCCGCCGAACTGTGAAGTGCCAAGATGCATGGTTGGAGGCGAGATCAGCCCACTGGCGGTGGTCAATGTGGCAGGCACCAAGAGATTTCTTTAAGCACTTCTTGTACCTCTTCTTTGCTGCACCTTCACTGCTGCAATAATTATAACGGCTTCTTGAGTAATCCCAGCAAATCAATCTCTAACAAACATATGCAAAAATATAAAGAAATCAGTTGTCAATAACTTTGGTTCACAGAAGGTCAAATTTACTTTTTATTTTTTATGCAGGCAATGGTTATTATGTAATTTTTCAAGATTACTTATACTTTTTTTTGTTTGTTTCCTGATTATTAGCAAACCAGGTGGAGAGCCAAACTAGGGACCACAGTGGATGATTGCTGGCATTTTAAAATAATGGGAGCATGGAACTTGGGGTCTGGTGTAGTGGAAGGAAACACTCCTGCTTCTCCTCATCCATGTTAAAAAGTATTGTTCCTGGACCCCTGAGCATTGCCATTGCATTCAAATAATTTCTAGGCATAAAGAATTAAGATTCAATTAAATGTAAATACTATGGACCCCCATTGTAAACAGTGGATTACCGGAATATTTCCTGGACCTCCAGTGATTACATCAAATATGGTCTTGTCTGCAGCAGCCGAAGGTCAGGATTTGTAGAACTATCAATTTAAGAAACAACTCCCACACCACCAGCCTCTCACCTTGGGGATTGAAAACCTACCTAATAGTTTCATCATCTGAATTTTTAGTTAATTTTCCTTCAAAATCTGATATATTGTACAAGGAGAAAGAATTTATCATCACCAATATTATCTTGTCCCAAAAGAGATCAAAAAGCAGCAGTGATATCAAGTTCTCTTTCTTAGCAAGGACCATTCACTCTTCAAGCAGACACAGTGAGCTGATGGAAACTTGTAGGATTCAAACAGGGAATGTAAAGGACTTGAAGAGCAGTAACTTTAGATTGACTCATTGCTAAAGAGATTATAACACTGAAAGCAATGGCATTGGCATCTTCCGATAAGCTGCTGTTGCTGGGAGACTTTAATGGTCAGGTTGGCAAGGAGTCCACTATGTGGCCTGGTGTGATCGGACGCCAAGGGATTGGCAACGGTAACGGTAACAGTCTACTGCTTCTCTCGATGTGCACAGAATTCAAACTGTGCATTACTAACAGTGTTCAGATTGCCAAACTAGCTCAAATGCACATGGATGCATCCACAATCTAAAAGCTGACATCTCATTGGCTACGTCATCTCCCAATAACAAAACATTTCTGATGTTCATATCACCAGAGTTAAGCATGGGGCTGAGTGCTCAACTGATCATCAAATGGTGTGGTCGGATCTATGTTTATCAATCAAACCTCTATGCAGACTGATTGGTGCCAAACCACCCAAAAAGCTGAATACCATCAAATTGAAACACCGTGAGTGTGCTGATGCCCTGAAATCCTCCATGGAAACTGTGCTAAGTAGACTGGTTGATGATATTACTGAGCATGGAATGCATTCAAAGAAATGGTCGACAGCACTGCCCCTGATACCTTGGGGAAAGTCAAATGCAAGCATCAGGACTGGTTTGATGTGAACGACCAATCTGTGTAAAACATTTTAAGAGCTAAGGCTGTTGCACACCAAATTCTTCTTCAACATCCAAACTCAAGTTCCAAAAAACGTGCCTTTTTGAGTGCAAAAATCAACTTTGCAGAGGCAGCTCAGTGCTATGAAAGTCCAGTGGTGGGTGAACAATGCCACGGAGTTACAAGCCTTCACTGATTGTAATTACTCAAGAAGCTTGTATAAAGTAATCAAGGTTGTACATAGTCCATCAAATCAAGGTACCTCACAAATCCTTCTTCACTGAGAAGTCAGAGCATATGAAAAGATACCAAGAACACTTCTACGAGCTGTTGAATAGACCTGGAAGCATCACTGATAAAGCACTGGGCAGAGTACACCCTTGACCAATATTGTTCAAGTTAGATGCTCCCCCTACTCTTCACGGGGTCATCAAAGCCATCAAACAGCTAAAACCAAACAAAGCACCAGGGCTTGTCAGTATTGCAGCCAAGATCCACCAGTATGGTGGTAGCACACTGACATCATGCCTGCACCAGCTGTTCACAAAGTTGTGGGGAGCTGAAGAACTATCACAAGACTTCAAAGACACATAAACTATTATCATCTACAAGAACAAGGGAGTCAACAATTATCATGGCATCTCTATTCTGACTGTTGTGGGAAAATGCCTTGCAAACATCCTTCCAGAAAGCCAGTGTGGTTTTTGAACAGGCCATAGTAAAGTGGATATGATCTTCTCACTGAGCTAGCTTAAAGAGAAATGTGTTGAGCAGCAGAGAAGTCTCGAGGTCACATTTGTTGATCTAACCAAAGCATTTGACACTGTTGGTAGAGATGGCCTGTGGAAGCTCTTATGAAAACTCGGTTGCCCCCCCACCCCACACCTAACCAACATCATCCATCAGTTCCATGAAGGTATGGAAGGCCACATCAATATGTGTGGTGAGTTGTCAGACCCATTTTCCATCAGCAAAAGCGTAACACATGGTTGTGTTTTGGCTCCGACTATATTTGGACTATTCTTCACTGCTGTTCTTCAGGATGCCACATCAGACCTGATTGGGGATCTTTCTACAAACGAGGGCTGATGGCGGGTTCCTCAACCTCGCAAGACTTAGAACTAAAACATAAGTCAAGGACACTGGCGCATGAGTTACAGTTTGCTGATGTCTGTGCACTGGTTCCCGACTCCTTTGAAGACTTACAAGAGATTACCAGTCACTTTGCCAGTGCTGCCAAGAGCTACAGATTGACAATCAGCCTGAAGAAGACAGAAGTTTTGGACCAACCGGCCCCTGGCTCAAGCTACGAAGAACCAACTGTCCTCATTGATGACACTCAACTCAGTGCTGCCAACAACTTTTTCTCCCTGGCAGCACAATAACATCCTCAGCTTCTCTAGATGTAGAGATTGAGTCAAGGACCAGAAAGGCCTGCTTTGCCTTTGGTCAGCTGAAAGACTGGGTTTGGTCACAGAACATTAGGTTGGTCACCTGGTGACTAGGGCTGTTGCTATCTGGCTGTGAGACATGGTGCCCATATCAGAATCACTTACATCAGCTTGGCCAATTGTAGCAGCATCACTTACATTCTCTGATGAAGATCATCTGGCAAGACAAGGTCTCCAATATTGAGGTCATTTCTTGAACTGGAATACCAACACTTTCATCCTTGGTGATGTCAGCCCAACTGTGCTGGACAAGACAGGCTGTCAGATTGCCTGATGGAAGACTGCCCAAGGATCTTGTACGGCCAAATGTCCAGTGGTACCTGAAAACAAGGAAGCCAGCGATATGGCACAAGTAGGTTCTGCACAGGAGCCTCAAGGAAGCTGACATTGCCCTATCAACATAGGAGAATCTGGCTCAAGATTACTCACAGTGGAGGGCCACCATCAGAAAATGCTCTGAGAACAAGCTCAAAGAGGCAACAGATGAAGGGCACAGGAAGCACCACAACAGAGCTTCTGGCCCTGCTGCCCCTCCAGGCCTCAACTGCGAAGTATGTGACAAGCAGTGTCTGTCAGGGATTGGCCTATATAGCCATTCCAGGATGCACATATACTGACTGAAAGGAAGCACCATCATCCTGCAGGATGGATAACCAGAAGAAGAAGAAGATTATAAATCAGAAAACAATAATTAATGCTGCATAACCAGAATTACACCATCTAAAATTGTATTCCTAGATTTTAGGCCAAGAGTTTTTTTTTTCAAGTTTTCATGCTATTTAGGGGATGAAATTGAGAAGCCATTTCTGTTGGCTGGACCATTAAAGATGAGAGAATGAAATTGAAAGTGAGAGTTATATCCACATAAATGACATTGATAGCATCTCTACAATCAAATATTGGTCAGATATTATTTCCTTTCTGCAAATGACAATTAATGATAGCTCACATGTCAAATAATCGGTGATTGTTGGATTTTGATAACAAAAAGCTAAGAAAGCACGAACAGCAAAGGTGGGCCAAAAATTAGCCATGACTGAAGGTAGAATAGGCTTCAGGAGATAAATGGCCTGTTCTTGTTGCTTTGTAGTTTGGATTTATTATTTAAGATGGGGTTTTTTTTTTCCTGATTTTGTACATTCCCATTCTACATAGAAAGTTTCTGGCATTCATAGCAGGACCAGCTTTTTGATGAAAGATCAGAACCTAAAACATTGTTTCCCTCTCCACTGTTGCAGCCTGACTTGCTGTGCATTTCCAGCAGTGTCTGTTTTTATTTCAAACTTACAGACTTAGAAGTACTTTGACTTTCTTTTGGATCACTTCCCTCCTGTGGAAAAATGCCACGCCATCAATAAGGTGGATATTAACTCCAAAGGCACGAGAACAGAGTCAAATCATACTGGAGGAACACAATTAACAGTCTTGTCAAGTTCACAAGTATTTAAATAGAAGACAACCAAAATAAAACTCTTTAAAAGTATGTATTACTTGAATTACTTGAAATATTATTCTTCAAGAACGTGCCAATCTTTTTGGTTGAGTTCACCACTTCACTGTGAAGGAATTAAATTTAAAAGCCATAGTTGGCTAAGTACAGATTTCCTCCCAATTTGTTCAGCTACACATTCTGTCTAACATTTAATTAGATCATGCTGAGAAATGGCAGAAATCTTGCATGGTTAATAATGATGCATATATTTAAAATGACATTTTAAAATCAGATTTTGATTAACTTCCAACTGGAAATTATAAATACATGTTAACTTTATGGGACATAAAGCATCCTAAGATTAAAAACTAATTGGAAAATGCTCAAAAATATTGATAACTTAAAAAATATATTGATAAAATTGTTTCATTTGTATTTATGTTCCAAAGAAATAAAAACTGCTTGGTTATTGCTGAAATAAGGATGTAACTGACTAATATCCAAGGAGAAAATTAAACATTCAAACAAAGCAAAAAAGAACAATTGAGTCTTATTTCTCATTGATATTATGACTAAAGGCTGAATAGATAAGAACTGGAAATGTCTCTGTAATATACAATGGCTGTGAAAGAAGCAGGTACAATTATGTTCTGTGATCTCTACCACAAAGAGAACATGGACAACAGGCATGTGGAATCACATCCAGGTCACACTCCTTCTTGACTTGGAAATCAATTGCTGTTCTTCATTGTTGTTGGATCTAAATCCTGGAACTCTCTGCACAATTGTACAGACAAGTTGTCCCATTAACAATCACAAAAGACAAGCATAAATCCTGTGATGGTAGTTCTGGAATTTAAATTCAATTGGTAATTGGAAATTAAACAAAAAAAAGTCAATCATAAGATCTGATGGCTAGGCTGGGAAATATTATTGCTCCATCCCACAGGCTGTGAGAATGACAAGCAGTATCTTGTAAATGAGTAAATTATCCCAAAATGTTTATATATTTTTATTTTAAATTATATATTATGTATGTGTGTGCACGCATGTATGTATAAAATTATTATGTACTGTGTATTGTGTATGTGTATACACTGTGGTCCAGTAAAATGCTGTTTTGTTGGGTTGTGTATTTATATACAAAATCAAATTAATATAAACTTGAACTTTAGAAAAAAAGATCTGATTGAGCAGATTAGCCACCATTGATGTAGGCTTTGGATGCTGCAAAGATGCTCCTTGTCCAGTATATATTTTATAAGGTCTTCCTCCCAAACTCTGGGGACTGGTATCTAAATTAGGAGAGCTGATCCACAGACCAAATATGCAATTGCCTGATAGGAGTCAATACTTTACAGATTCCTCTTTCACGGACACATCCAGACCAATGGTAGGAAAGCCCATAAGTGTACATCCAGGAAGTATCATGTCACCTTGCCAAACATAGGCAAGAAAACCTACATACGATAATCACCTTTTGTCTCTCCTTTTAATTCTTATTTCTTCATATTGAATTATACTTGAAATAAGAAATGAAAGATAAACCGCCATAGATTACATTTCACCATACTAAACTGCACTCGTGTTTATCCACATTAAAGGACACTTGAGTCTGCTGTATTGAGTGAATCATCTCCGGTTCACCATCAACGACATACATATATGAAGTGTGATGGGATATTCTTTAGTTGCCTGGAAAATCAATGCTCCAACAGCACTCAAGCACCTTATCAAAACTCTATTCCTGTGGTTCTTTTACTCACCAGGACTATTTCCTGAACTATTTTTACTTAATGGATCTTGATTGCTTGCAGTCCTTTTAAGCTCATCCAATGTGCAATGCACAAGTTTGTATAAATCACAGTCTGAAGCAGCATATGAACACATATCCTCAAAATAACCGAAGCCTTAGTCCAGTACCTGACTTAACAGGCACCCATACCAATGAGATAGGGAAACAGCAGTGTGTACCACATGATATTATCAAGAAATACAGTTGTTAAAAGCAAAGAAGGTAAAATTGTTCAAAATCTACTGGGCACACTGATATAATCACACAACTCAAAACTAGGGTCCTTTCTGGCTGCACAAAAAGTGCAGTTAGTATTTTTAGAAGAGTTCACATCCTGGAGCTTTAGTATCACATTCCATGAAATTAATTCCTTTACAGTATCAAGCAGGCCTTTGAAAAGTGCTGAGCCGGTTTCTTGGACTTCCTAAACAGTTCATTCGATCCAGAGTTGGTTTCAATGTTGACAACGTAAATATTCCATTTACAATTTAAATATTTCAGAAAGATCAAAAATATAAATAGACATTGCCGATGCCACATGACTCATCTATTTCACTCAATCATGCAAATTCCTTTCAGAGCCTTTTAAATTAGAAGTGCCTCCACTTTCCAACCAAAAGATCCTCTTCATGGTATCATCATTTTTTGGAAGAAAGTCTCATTATGTCATTCCTGTATTTCTTTTTTCTCAGTTTATGATGATAATCCCTCATCTTGAAATGATTTCAAATTATGGTCTGCATCCATCTTTTTTTCCTACTTATTTGGCAACTTAATTTTCTCAGCAAGGGATCCTTTCTCATTGACCTCTTTTGAAGTGATAGAATCCAAGATTGAAGTGTTCATCTGACTATAAAAACATTCTGCTTGGGACAGGGTTCTGCAACAGTGAAGACCACATATGTTGAAATATTATCCCACTCCATGAGGTGCAACATGACTTAAAAATAAATCTCAAATTCCAGGATTTTCCTTGATAATCATAAATATAATACCCATTTTTGTAAAGATATGTTAATTAACTGTTATGTAACATAGATACCAGGAGTAAATCATACAGTACTTCATACCTACTGCACCATTCCAGAAGATCATGTCTGATCTGATCATTGGGCCTCAACTCCATGACCTGCCTGAGCACAATTTAATGGCATCCAGATTTCTCTGGTGTCGTACCCCCTCCATAAATCTTCGTCCGTGAAGCCAAGCCAAAGAAAAGAAAAAGAAGATTAAAATATTGAAGTTCAAGATCAAGTTTATTATCAGCCAGTTGTACAAGGACAACTTGACGAAGCATTTTACAGTCTTCAATTCAAAAACATGCAAACACACATACAAATAAATGATGCATATGTAGCATGTATATACATAAAAAAATAAATATTGTTAAATAAACTGCAGTGTCTTGGAAGGTTTGTATGAGAAATTCATCAGTTGTTCAGCAATCTCATTGACAATGGGAGAAATTGTTTCTCAGCATGGTGGTTTTGGCTCTGTTACTCCTGTATCTCTTACCTGATAGGAATAGCTGGAAGATGCTGCGGGCGGAGTGATAGGGGCCTTTAACAATTTTGCGAGCTCTCTTCAAACAATGATCTCTACAGATCACATCAAAGGTTGGGGGGGGGGGGGGGGGGAGAGCGGCGTGGGGAGGAGACCCCAGTGATCTTCTCTGCCGCACTTTTGGACCTTTGGATTGCTCTCCAATCCAGTGCCCTACAGCAACCATACCACATTGTGATGCAGCCAGGCAGGATGATCTCAAGAGCTCCTGTCAAAAGTTGACAGGATGGTGATGGGTACCCTTGCCCGTCTCAATCTGCTCAGGAAATCCAGTCACTGTTTTATTTTCTTGACAAGTGAGGAAATGCTGTGTCCAAGATAGGTAATTTCTTAGGTGAACTCTGATGAACTCAGTGCTCTCTACTCTGTCCACTACCAAGCTGTTAATGTGTACTGAAATCCACAATCACTTCCTTTGTCTTGTCCACGTTGAGACTCTGATTGTCATTCTTCCACCATTTCATGAGGTTTTCCACCCTTACTCTGTAATGCGACTCATTATTGTTGCCGATGAGGTCAATTACTGTTGTGTCACCTGCGAATTTGGTGACACTGTTGGAGCTGGACATGCACTACAGTCGTGGGTCAGTAGCATGAAAAGGAGCTGGCTGAATCCAGTTACAGAGGGGGATGTTGAGTCCCAGCAAGGACAACTTCTCCATATCCTTTTGGGAAATGATTGTATTAAATACTGAGGTGGTCTTAATTTTTAAAATTTAGACATACATCACAGTAACAGGCCATTTCAACCCACATGTCCATTCTGCCTAATTTACACCCAATTAACCTACACCCCGGGTACGTTTTGAACAGTGGTAGGAAACCGGAGCCCCAGGGAAAACCACACCACGCAGGGAGAACATATAAACTCTTTACAGATAGCACAGTATTCAAACTCCAGTCCCAATTGCTGGTTCTGTAAAGGTGTTGCACTAACTACTACGTCAACTGAACTGGTCAATGAACAGCAGCCTGGCATATGAGGCATCATTCTCCAGGTCGGTCAGGACCCAGTGGAGGCTCAAGGCTATAGCATTATCAGTGGAATAGTTTCATTTGTAGGTGAATTGAAATGGATCTAGTGTCTGGGATGTGTGGTTTGATGTGTTCCATCACCAGATACTTGAAGTATTTCATAATGCCGGAGGTCTGTGCCACAGGTCATTGAGGCCTGATACTGTCACCTTCTTTAGTACCGGTATTATGGTGGCTGTTGTGAAACCCACAGGGACGATGAGCTGCTGCAGTGATGTGATGAGGATGTCCGTATGGACTTCCATCAGTTGGTTTGCACAGTCCTTTAGCATCCAACCAGGTATGTTGTCTGGTCCCATTGTCTTGTGTGGGTTCACCTTGGATAGGGTTCTCCTCACTTAGGCCATGGCTATGCAGGGGACCCGCTTATCAAGAGGTCACAGAACTTTCTTTGGCATCAGCCTATTCTTCTCATCAAAACGTGCATAGAAGATGTTTAGTCTGTCTGGAAGGGAGGCGACATTGACTTTGACTCGCAAAGTTATGGTCGTGATCCCTTGCCACATGCGCTAGGTGTCACCAATGTCACTCAGCGGTCTGTGGATCTTCTGTTGGTTCCCTTGCTTTGCCTTCCAGATTGCACAGGAGAGTTCAGCCCTGGCTGATCTGAGTGTCATCTTGCCTCCTGTCCTGAAGACAATATCACAAGCTCTGAGAGGTGCCCGGACCTTTGCATCCAACCATAGCTTCTGGTTAGCCCTTTTGATCACAGTGACATCCTCAATGCTCTTGCTGATGTAACCAATCACTGAGAGAAGAAATATATCCTCATCTCAGTCTTAAATGACTACCTCTTTACCCTGAGGCAATGACCCCTTGATCTAGATTCTCCGAGAAGCAACTTTCTAACAGCATCTCCCCTCACAGAGCGCCATAAAATCTTAAATCATTCAAATAAGATCACTCCTCAACCTGGAGGTTTAAGTTTTCAATACAAGTCACAGTCAATTGACTGAATCTTCTTTGCACTATCCCCAAGGCGAGTATACTTTCCCTTAAATTAGGATTCCAAAACGGTATTCATTACACCAGATATGGTCTCACCAAAACATTGGAGTTTTGTAACTTTCCTACTTTGTACTCTGTTACTTAAAATAAAGGTTCAACATTCCACTTGCCTTCTCAATTACCTGTCATTTCTATCTGCATGAATGTTTAGAGTAATGAAAGGAAGCCTTTCAATACAAAGGTTGCCCTGGCCAATTACAAAAGCAATCTAAGTTGTTCGACTGCTCTGTCTCCTCCCTGCCAGCTTGCAAAACCTTTCATATATCTATGCAGCTCATCCTTTGAACACCTTAGTTAAATTACACAGGTGCAGCATATTTACATTTGCTGTTGACAATTGTGCAGAGGACAGAGAAAGCCTGTGGAGAGCTACGGTTAGATTTCAGACTTCTTGTCAGAGTATGTACAGAGTATGTACATGACATCACAAGTAAGGCTGAGATTCTTTTTCCTGTGGGAAAGGTAAAATTATTACTAATTAGTAGTACAAAAAAACTGTACATAATGTATACATGTAAACAAATAAATAAATGTAAATAAACTGACTGTTCAATACAGAGAAGAAGAAAAAAAAATCAATAAACTGCACAAGTAAGAGTCCTTAAATGAGTTCCAGGTTGAGTTTATTATTGGGGAATCTGATGGTGGAAAGGTACCAGTTGTTCCTGAACCTGATGGTAGCAGCAGGAACAGAGTGTGTAGTGGGTGGTGTGGATCCTTGATGATTGCTGCTCTTCAAAGGCAGCGTTCCCCTTAGATTTTCATGATGGTGGGGAGGGTTGAGTCTGTGATATCCTGGACTGTATCCACTACCTTTTGCAGGGCTTTATGCTCAGGGGTATTGGGGTCTGCATACCAGTCTGTGATACAGCCGGTCAGCACACTTTCCACCACACATCTGTAGAAATTTGCCAGGGTTTCTGATCTCATATCAAACTTCCACAAACTCTTGAGGAAGTAGAGGCACTGACTTGCTATCTTCATGACATTGAGTGTGAGATTGTTGTTGGTGCACCATTTGGCCAAATTTTCCCTCCTATATTCTGACTCATCATCCCTTTATACAACCCACTACTGTGGTATCATCAGTGAATTTGTAGATGGTGTTGTCTTATTGAGCCACAGTCATAGGTGTAAAGTGAGTAGAGCAGTGGGGGGGGGGGGGCTAAGAACGCCACCCTGTGGTGCTCCAGTACTGATAGAGATTATGGAGGAGAATCTTATCAATCCTCACGATTGTAGTCTGGAGGTGAAGAAATCAGGGATCCAATTACACAGTGGGGTATTGAATCTCAGGACTTCGAGTTTGCTGATCAGTTTTGAGGGGATGATATTAAATACTAACTGTAGTCATGAGCATCCTGATGTAGGCTTCGTTGCTGTCCAGGTGTTCCAGGGCTTTGTGTAGAGCAGACAGGAGCAGATATGCTTCAACATCATCCTTTCAAAACATTTCCTCACTGTTGATGTGAGTGCCATGGTCGATAGTCATTTAGGCAGGTTTTGGCAAAGGCCTGGTACATGAGGTTATCCACTCTGGAAAGAAAATTAGTAGCACAGACTATGATTGAAAATTGCAGCACATGTGCAGAGTAAACTGGGAATGCTTGTGCTTGAACCTTAAGATTTTTTCAGATGCAGCAGGCATTCAAGGTAAATGGGATGTGGTGTTCATTGCTGGAGCAATTGAATTTAAGAGCAGTGAGGTTTTGAGGCAACTGTACAGAGTCCTGGTCAGCCCACACTTGGAATACTTTGTGCAGTTTTGGTTTTCTTACTTGATAAAAGACATACTGACTTTAGATTCCTAGGAGTCATCATGTTGGAGGACCTTTCCTGTATTAAATACACTTAATATATATCACTATGAATTAAGCATATCAATACCTCAACTTCCTCAGGAGTTTGTGGAGGTTTGGTATGATATCGGAAACCTTGGCAAACCTATAGATATGTTGTGGAAAGTATGCTGACCAGCTGCATCATGGCCTGGTATGGGGGTACCAATACCTCTGAGAGGAAAGCCTTGCAAAGCGTAGTGGACACAGCCTTCTACATCACAGGCAAAACTATCCCCACCATCTAGAAACTCTATGTGGAATGCTGCCCTCGGAGAGCAGCAGCCATTTATCAAAGATCCACATCAACTCTTGTCACTATTTCCACCAGGAGAGAGGTATAGGTGTGAGGAGATTCATACCACCAGATTCAGGAACAGTTGCTACTGTCCACTGTTGTTTAGGAATCTGATAGTGGACTCAATCATAGACTCATTTAAGAACTCTTACTTGGCACATTACTGAATTTTTTAAATGTATTTGTGGTTTGTTTACATTTGTTTCTTTGTTTCCATTTCTCTCATTTGTACATGTACCTTTTTCTTTGAGTTTACACTATTGATAAGTAGAAATACTGCCTGGCACGCAGGATAAAGAATCTCAGGGTTGTCTGTGATGTCATGTATGTACTCTGACAATATGTTTGAACTTGAACTTGAGGTGATGATGAGGAGATTCACCAGGTTAATTCTGAAAATGATGGGTTAGCTTGAAAAGAGATTGAGCAGGCCAGTCCATACTCATTGGTGTTTAGCAGGATGAGTGGGAAGCTTATTGAAACATAAAATAATGAAATGAATACAACAGTGTACCCCTTTCATGGGGTAAATACTCCTTATCTACTAATTCTCCACCATTTATTTTGATCATCAAAGATCGAAAACTCAGATTTATCGAACACATTGATGGAGACATTTGACTTTATAAATCAAATTATGATTTTCTCAGGGACATTAGCAGAATACTTAAACATTGAGAAGCACATGCCTCCCAAGTATGTAGCAATGCAGAAAATGATGTAGCAGTGCAGACTCCTTCAGAATTAAGGAGTCACGTGAGCTTTTCTGCTTTTACCATCAGGAAATTCTTCTCATTATCCGCAACCACCTCTACCCCAAGGAAGTGGCTTTCTGTCCTCTTCATAAAAAGGTCTGGGTGAAAGGGTGAGATCTTGAGAACATACTTAGTCTCAGTGCCTGAGCTTTGTTGAAGCCAAAATAAATGAGATTATTTTTCTTTCCCCAACCAGGAAAGTGCATGGGCAACAAATGACAAGGCAAAAGATCTTGATCTGAGAAATTCAATTGTCAATGTGATCGTAAACTCCTGAGATTGGGGAATTGAAGCATGGGAGCATGTCAGAGGACTCTGCAGATTGTCACATACATTGGGGATGAACTTTGGAAAACCTGAGTCTGCAAATATGTTGTTCATGAGTAGAGTTGTGGTATTGCTGAAAAGCCAGGACCCAATACCAGAAAAACATAAGTGGCTCAAAAGTGAGCAACATACAGAACAGTCCAACCAGTTTGGTATCTGGAACAGTTTCATCCAGAAATTCTTTCTGGTACAATCTATTGTATAATATAAATTTTGGGGTTCAAATTTCTCAACCTGCATATCACATGGTTAGTAAGAGGATTCTTGATCTTCTCATGTTGTGACAGGTGTCACACTAGGTCTAGGGCATGTTACAGAGATAATTACAATATTTCATGCTGTCTAAAAGTACATCAATATGTATTTTCATGAAAATACTAATTTCAAAACTTTATTTGAATCTAAATCAAGATTAAAATATATTCTCCACAAAAATGCAAAATCTATCAAACATTTTGCTTTTGAAAGAAGAATAACTGCACATTTTAATATAGTGCATTTTGTAACCTCAGAATGTTCCATGGCACATAATAGCTAATTAATATTTTTGAGGTGAACCACTACTTTAGTTCAATAAATGGGAATACCTGTACGACAAAGATCAGTTATAGATTTGCTTTAGACTTTGATTAGGGAATAAATATTGTTCAGGTTACAGGGAGAATTCCATTCCTGCAAATGCGTAAAAAAAACTAAACACAGCCAAAGGCAAAAGCAATTACAGCAAGAATCTCATGAATGTGATCAGTGCTGAAACAAACCTGAAAATATTTGATTGTGGTCTCTGGATTCATTTAATTGTCAAACCAAATATATTAAGATCCCAACAATGACAAATTATAAAATTATTTTAAAGTGATGAAAGAATAATTCAGATATGAAAATGAAATATTTATTTATTTTAAACAAAATGAGAACGCTGAATGAAAAAATACCTTCCATCCGTCCTCTACATCCCTCCCCCATCGATAATGAACATGAGGTTAAATATTTACTGCATTAAATTTGACAGGACCATGTGTTGAGCCTAAACAGCAGTCCACAACCCTTCAAAAAGTATGGTGTTCAGGATTGTTTGCCTGTAGACACCATCTGTTTCTAATATAACCAGAAAATTGTGAAAGAGATTCAATAACCACAGAGTGATTTTGATTAGATTGGAAAATTAAGTTAATAAAATTACATTGCACAATCCGTGACAAGAAACATCTGACCAGTGATTACATGATGCTAAGATAATACAAGACAATGTTCCAGAACATAATACAACAATAAACTTCATTTTATAATTCATATGGAATGGGTAGACTTCTGTTCATTTAATATTTCTATGGGTAATAATTATTGCAAATAAAACCTCTGGACAAGAAGGCATACAGAAGGAGGAACTTAGAGATAAATTATATCCAAAAAAAAATACTATTAAGGGCCAAAAACACTGAGTATGGTCCCATTCAGCTTTATGTTATCCATAGCCTTCTGGTGACATTCAGCCTGTCTCTGACTTCTGTTCAGTGTAAAAGCATGGAAACTATAATTATACAGTAGAAAGAATCCCTTGTCTAATTTATAGCATGGAAACAGGCTATTTGCTATTTGACAATGTTTACCAAGTTGTCTCAGTTGTTTACCTGCATTCATCCCACTTACCTGCATATGACCAATATCCCTCTAAATCTTTCCTGTCTATGTCCTGTTTAAATGTCATTTGAACATTCCATTCTACCTGCCTCTGCCAGCTCATTTCTCATACCAGCAGTGCGGGTAGAAGTGGTGGGCCGAGTAATGGCGCTGCCCAATTTCTGCATGCAGCAGCAGCTCCTGGCTGATTGTGGAGGGCTGCTGTGCTCCTGGCAGCACACCTTAGCAAAGTGGCTTTTCTTACCACATAGGGAGCAATGCGAGTTCCTTGCCAGGCAGCTCTTCTGGGAGCACCAGTATGACCCACTCCAGGATTCACAGTACTTAGAGGAGTGGACTGCGTCTGCGATGGTCTCTTCCCCATAGGGCCCCTCGATGACTGCAGTCGTCAGCCTCGGCCAAGTTGGTGGTTGGAGGAGTTGGGCATTGAAACCTTCTACGTGGTGGGCTGCATCTTACAGAGAGCGGACTACCTCCATGATTATGGTGAGGGTGGCAGTATTTTCTTCCAGCAGTCTCTGCTGGGTGGCCCTCGATTGCAACTCTCGCATGCAAGCATCTTGGATGAGTCGCTCCACCTCCCCTCCGGTCACCCCGGTCTCGGTCGTGCACGGGCAAGCTAGCTCACGTGGAGCCCCCTGATAAGCATCTGCCGTCTCACTTGGCTGCTGCACCCTGATGCTGAGCAGGTTCCAGGCGTAGAGCACATTAGTCGGAGGCCTATACATGCCTTCCAGGATGGCCATTGCAGGTTCGAAGTCCGAGCAGTCTCTGATGGCCTGGAAAGCAAGGGAGCCCAGTTTGATGCGAAGTACCACGAGTCTCTTTTGGTTTGTGTTAATCACCTTGGCCTGATTCTGGGTGTTGAGAGTTCATTTCCAGCCTCTCGATGGTGAGGACCTTCAACACGGTCTTTAATTTTAAGTGAATTAAATTGTGGTGCGCTGTGGTGCAGCAAGCAGACACAAACACAGGAAAGACTGTACAGGCTTTAATCCACTTTAACTCTCTACCCCAGTTGTAATATCTCGATGGCTCCATGTGTGTGACTGGCCTGGGAGGGAGGGGCGAGTACAAGTCTATATACAGGTTGCCCCCTGCAGTACCACGACAGCTGGCCAGGTGGACTTGGCCTCCCAGGTTGTCTACCTGCAGGAACAGAGGTCGCCCCCTACAGTAGGCTGATGGGAATGCAGCCTAGTGCTGTGGTTGTATCACCACACCGGGTCTGTACCTGCCACAGTGCTGCCATTAGAGCAGCTCCACCAGCACCTTTTTTTTCAATGCAAGATCTGCCCTGGTTTGATTTACCATAATGCATTGGTGGTATGCTGACCGGTGATTCCCACTGAAACTCTCAGTCAGATGTTAGTGCGATCCAACCCAAATAAATATGGAAATATAATCCAATAATACTCAAATTCTTTCATCCGCCCAGTTATGTAAAAGAGGAAGAATGTGAAAACATTCTCTATGAGAATTATGAAAAAAAAACAAAACTAGATCATTTATTTTTTTTCATCTGACTGAATTACTTCATTTTTATGTTAATGCCACAGGTTCCCATCATTGTATCACTAAACAATGCTAGTAAGCAAGCATGAAAAATGGTTTGCAAATCTCATGTTTCTGTTTAAAATTGTCATAACATTGTACACTCTTATTTTGATCTACGCAATCAATTTTTAGTTGATATATTAGATTGCCTAAAGAACATCTTCATGAATAAAAATTGTTGCATAAAAATAGCAAAATAGAATGAATATACAAGGAATTTATAGCATGACATGAAAATCAAAAACTGCAGATGCTTGAACATTGAATCTCCATTCCCACTCTAACCTGATTATGATATATTGCGAGGCATAAAGAGGGTAGACCATCAAAATCTTTTCCCCAGGATAGGATTTCAAATACTTGAGGGCATGCATTTAAAGTGAGATTATGGAGACGAGTTGGACAAGTCATTTTTACACTGTGAGTGGTAGGTGCCTGGAACACAATACCAAAAGATAGTGGTGGAAATAGATATACAGGCAGTCCAGATTTTAGTCAAGATAATTTGCATACATTTTGGTTTGACCATGTAGAAAACTGCAGCACTTTTTATATATGCCAAGGCACCATAATGTTCATGTCATTTGGCTTCATAGGTGTTTGTGATTACTCAGGTACATTTAATTGCTTCATTTGGTGCAGGTATAAGAGAGCTAGGCTTGCTTTTAAGCCTTTGATCATCTTTGGAGTGTGTAGTTGCCATTTTTCAACACGAAGACCCGAGATGTGCCAATGAAAGTCAAAGAAGCCATTGTGAGGCTGAAAAACAAGAATAAAACAATAAGAGACATCACCGTACCTTAGGATAACCAAAATCAATAGCATGGAACATCATTAAGAAGGTGGCGAGCTCATTAATTGCAAAGGAGCTGGTAGGCCAAGGAAGACTTCCACAGATGATGTCAGAAGAATTCTCATCATAATGAAGGAACATCCCCAAACACCTGTTTGACAGATCAGAAATACTTTTCAGGAGGCAGGGTTGGACGTGTCAATGACTACTGTGCGCAGAAGGCTTCATGAACAGAAATACAGAGGCGACACTGCAAGATGCAAACCACTAGTGAGCTACAGAAAGAGGATGGCCAGATTACAGTTTGCCAAGAAGTATTTAAAATAGCCTGCAGAATTCTGGAACATGGTCTTATGAAAAGATGAGTCTAAGATTAACTTGTATCAGAATGAAGGCAAGAGTAAAGTATCGTGGCGTAAAGGAACTGCCCAAAATGCAAAGCATACCACTTCATCTGTGAAACACCTTGGTGAGGGTGTTGTGGCCTGGACATGTATGGTTGCCACAGGTACAGGCCCACTTTTGTTTGATGATGTAACTGCTGATGACGGTAGCAAAATGAATTCTGCATAGAATCATCTGCTCAAGTTTGAGCAAATGCCTTCAAACTCATTGGACGGCCCTTCATCTTATAGCAAGACAATGGTCCCAAGCTTACTACTAAAGCAACAAAGGAGTTTTTCCAAAGCAAAAAGCTGGAAAATTCTTGAATGGCCAAATCATTCACCCAATCTAATCTAATTGAGTCTAACTTCGACATGCTGAAGAGAAAACCTAAGGGGACAAGTCCCTGAAACAAACAGAAGCTGAAGGTGGCTGCAGTAGAGCTCTGGCAGGGCATCACCAGAAAAGATATTCAGCACCTGATGATGTCTATGAATCACAGACTTTAAGCAGTCATTGCATTGCAAGGGATAGGCAACAAAATACTAAATATGATTAATACAAATTGCTATGTCCTAAATATTATGGTGCCCTGAAATGAGGGGACTGTGTATAAAAAGTATTTTTACGTGGTCAAACCAAAATGTATACAAATACCCTTTAATAAAATCCGGAATTGTTTGATTACAAATTTAAAACCGTGTAGCATGTGGGCAAATAAGGGAAAAATATCTTTGTCCCCACCATTATGGAGGCACTATGTATTCTCTTGAACTGTGCTAAGTTTGTCAAACTGCATCTAGGTTTCTGTAATGAGCACTTTGCAGCCTTGCTGACTCAGTATTTCATTTAACCACATCTGACAACTCATTTCCATAGCTTTTGTCAGTATTGCCCAGTACTGTTGAAGACCATCTACTGTAAAATTATTGCAATTATTTTCTTCCCTCCACTTGACACTGTCTGTTCTGTTGAACATTTCCTTCAGCTCTTCAACGTTCAAGGTTCTTTAACTGTCTGCACAAAAAGTGTTTACTTTGGCATGGTTAGTGTACCACTGAGCACAATGCTATGACAGCACCAGCCACCCAGGTTTCAAATCCGGTGTTGTCTGTAAGGAGTTTGTACATTCTCCCCATGGGTTTCCTCCAGGTGCTCTGGTTTCCACCCACACTCCAAGGATATATGTTGTTTGTTGATCACATCGATGCACTTTGGTAGCATGGGTCCATGGCACAGAAGGGCATTTTGTTATGATGTATCTCTAAATACAAACATTTTGTATGCTCACAAAGGCACGCCATGAAGCCAGCATATGAGGGCATTTGATGCCATTTGAACAATTGAGGAACAAATATGATAATACTCTTTTTTTGTTATTTTCAATTAAGGGCATATTTGAGAGATAAATTAGGGACAATAATATTTTTGTCTAATTCTAGTGAGGTAGCACTTCTTAGTAGGAGTGGGATTTAAAAAAAAAAATTATTTGATATATTCATTATTACAAGCAGGATCTCCTAAGTTAGGATTATATAGATCTAGGCAGAGATGGGAATCAGATTTGAATATTACAATAGACCACAAGTATGGGAAAATTTATGTAGGGGATTGTATGACTACAATCGTACAATGTAAGATATAGATTAGTTCAATACAATTTTTTTACATCAATTATATCTGACACCACAGAAATTGGATAGATTGAAATCAGATTTATCAGATCAATGTTTTAGGTGTGGTGAAGATGTAGGAAATTTTCTACATTCAACTTAGTTTTGTCCCAATGTGAGATCTTTTTGGGTGACTATAGGTGACTTTTTGAAACAAGTTACAGGAGTTGTTTTTCCATTAAATCCCAATTTATTTGTACTAAATCAGATACATCTTTAACGAGACCAAGGTGGCAATTCAAAGTTGTATTCCTTTGGAAAAAAAACTTACAATTTAAGAAATACTCTTATGTTTTTACAAATTTTTTTACTTTCTCTTTTCTTCTTACTCCTTATATTTTTTAAAACTTTTTTCAATTTTTATATTGCTTTCTTTCCTCGGGTGGGGTTGGATGGGAGAGAGGGGTTTTGGGGTGAAGTGAAAACCATCATGTATGCAATCAATTTGGGTTTTTAAAAAAATATATCCATATTATTATAATAATAATTGTAGCTAATGCATGTATGGAATATTAAATAAAATATTTTAAAAACAGCATCTCTTTCATGCATTTTATAGCTTTTATGCTGTTCTTTTATTTCCCTTGTCTGTTACGGCCATCAGTGAAGATCAACCAGATGGTTTCATCAATATCACCACTGTAACTATTGGTCTCACCTTATCAGAGTTCCCTTTGCCATGTACGATCCACTCTGGCTTCTGTTCTGATGAAAGTGTCTTCAACCTGAACATTCAACTCTGTCTCCATTGATTTGCTGTTTCCTTGCATTTTATGTTTTTACACCTTTTCAATTTATTCAGATGAACAAAAGAGGGAAGGAGTTGCCTACAAAAAATTACAAAGTTTCTTGAGTGAAATATTGGAAAGCATCTGAGAAAGTAGCAGAATACTATTTTGAACAGACTAGCAAAGACTTCGAGGAATTCAAAGATAAGGTTTTGAACACTTATATTTAAATGTAGAAACTGTAATATACAACCATAAATAACTGTGTGGATCTATGATGCAGTGGTAATAATGGAAAAGTCACTTACACATAGTGTGCTTTGTACTTAATATTCAAGATGCTTGGAAAAAATAAAGAAAAAAATGAGATGAGCTGGCAGGACAGATGAGCAATTACATTGTCTTGTTGGTGGAGAAGGCAAGGAAAGAACCCATTTGGTTCAAATTCAACAGCAAAAAACAGCAAGTTCTTTCTCCCTAGAGAAAGGGTAAATCCCAGTGAACAAAAAGCAAAATGGACAATGCAACAACTGATCAACTTTAATAATGGCAAGGTCAAAAATTAATTGGCACATGGAATGGTTGAACTAAGGGAACCAGCATTTGAGTGTATTTGATCAATCTAATTTCATTGACTGTAAGCAATCAATATTCAGTTCACATGTACAATGTGAACAAGATCACATAATCATGGTGGTTAAACTGATCCACTGTGGCAGAGAATACACAAATCAATTGCATGAAATGACAACTTGGTAGTGATTGTTGGATATCTGTAATTATATAGAGCAGTTATCTTAAGGCTTCAATATTAGACTTAATCAGTTATTTTCACAGAAAATCATGTTTATTTTTAAAACATGAAAATATTCAAAAATGAATCAACTGATATCAGTGTATGACCTAAAGCCTGTGTAATCAGAGTGGGGAAATAGCCAGTTTTTCAGGTAGGGTATGAACAGACAAACAATCTTACACCAGAAAAAAAAGATTGGAATGGATAAACACTCATTGAGTGTCATTGGGTGGAGCCCAAAAATTTGTAAAGAAAATCATGACTTTTTGAACTGCTGTGGCTGATTCCACACAATTATGCTGTTATTATACGTTGAGAAGTAAAAATTCCACTCCTCTCTCTGGGGATTTGTGAAGTGACAATTTAAAATTACATGAATATTTGTTACAAGGGCTCACATTAAAAATACAAACATCATGTAATCTATATTTGGAGAGATTGGCTTTCTTGCCAAGCATATAGAAGCCCTTTATTTTCTGTCCAAATTCCGCCTCAGTTCAGAATTTGTCCCCAACCTTTAAAAACACCTGTTCACACAGTACATACTGCCAAAAACTCATCATGTGCCATATTTTCTTCACTTGCAGAAATTATCAACAAGGGTGTTGCACAACTCAAATGGTGTTGGTTGGTTCCAACTTCATCATGATATAATTTACATCATATGCACTTGTCCTGGGTAAACTTGTACCTCTCACTTTGTTCGTTTTAGATTGGCCACAGTGTTTGAGCTACCGAATGAAAATAGACACACACGCCGAGAGCACTTCAGTTTATATAAATCTTTATTACAAATTCTAAAGCTGATATCAAACTACAATATGCAAGCCCTTCCCAATTATTCTTATCAATGCCAGGACTAGTCCCAACTGCCGAAGCGAGGCAACGACTGCACACTTTTAGTAGGTTGTCGGGGCGCCAGTAGCAGCTTCTCCACCTCCCCCGACTGGGACGTTGGCTGGACTCTAGAAGTTCTTCTTCTTGCTGAGAGATGTTGCCACCTCTCAGAGAGTCTCAAACTTCAGCAGCGGGACCATGGCTTATATACCCAAAAACTGCTTACCCAAGCACCTATTCCCAGCACAGCAAGAAAGATAAGCGAGCAAGCTAGCATGCCTAGGCTTCTATCGAATAACACAACTTTCAGCTTATCACTTTGAATACAATGGTTTATTTTGCATCAAGGTTAGGTCTCTGCCTGAAAGACTGTGACCAAAACAAGCAGGAAGATTAAATGTTCTTGGTACACAGATGTCTTTTTGTCAGGTAACTGCATCTCTGGGCCCCATGGTGGAATTTAGCTTATGTCTGCTGAGTCTCAAGCAGGTTACTGATTCTCAGCCTTGCAGGAGCAAAAACATGGTTTAAATCCTCCAATACAGCACTCAGATACAAAGGCATTGAAAACAGATTCTGTGCTTTTGGTGCTAATGATCCCAATATGTTGCAATTTTTAATTTTGAATCCAAATGCAATACTATAATGACATCTATTGTTGATCAAATTGAATTATGCATTTTACCCATGGGCTAGAAATATGCACATTGGTCCTGCCAAGTTTAGCTCCATAAATTCATTGATTATGAAGTGTAAATCCACCAAAACCACATCACCAACCTCCACATTCCATATCCCAACCTGGCATTACATAGGTAGAAGTCTTCCGCATGGCATCAGAAAAACAAAGAGGAGACCAAAGAGAAAACATTCTGAGGATCACCACAAACCTGAAAATTATTCTTGACCGGACACACATCTTCTGTGGCCTCAAGAGTGCTTTGGATTCTTACGTAAGCAGGAGGATCTCAACTCCAAATTTTGCAAAAACTGCCAGACATCTGCCAGTGTTCTGAAAGAATGTCTTCTACCAATCCGAATAATCACAGGTTCAGAATGAGGAAGTACTGTTCCATTAAGGATTAAGTTTAATTGGCACCACTTTTAAGCTGCTATTGACTACTGATGCACCATAACTGTCATATGCACTGGCTAAAAAAAGATAGATGCCACTTGCAAAGCAGAACTTTTATTTAAGTTTACAAACCTAATTTTTAAAAATATTTCAACTGCTAATGTTTAATGCACAATAGATTTTAGTTAGATTTTGTATATGCTGTGTCACAACTTGATTGCTTTTTACTTCCTCTGGATACTGCAAGTTTTCCTGCACTCATACACTTACTAAAGTTAGAGGCAGCCATAGAATGGTTAATTCTGTAGTTTAGTACAGCAGCAAGTGCTCTTTGGTGGTACAAGTTCACTCTGACTTGAAGGCATCTTCATCATTGCTGGGTCTGATTCCTGGAACTCCTTCACCAGATTTTTGTTCGGTTGCCTGTCTTTGTTTTGCTCATACCTGAAGAAGTGCTCAAGCCTGAAAAATTGGTTATGTACCTTTATCTTTGCTGTATAAAGTACACTGTCTGACATGCTGAGTATCTCCAGCATTGTTTTTACTTCAATCAGTGTCTGCAGGCTTTTGTGTTTTACTCACTCCTTCACCAACCTTCACTTGGTCATCACCATCTTCTCATTGTCAGGGATAGACAATAAATACTGTCAGTGATGTTCTGATCCTAGAAAATGAATGGAACAAAAATTCAGAGGAGCCCTCATCACCCAGAGCAATGAGGATGCAGAAGCCACCACTGCAATCATTAAGCATTTAAGGGGAAGCTGGATAAAGAAAACCAGAAGTTATGAAACTAGAGTTTGATAATGGGAAAGCAGCCCAAATAGAGCATCAACCCAACTTGATCTGCCCTGTTGTATAATCCACGTAGAATAGTCTGTTCAGCATTGTTCACATCATTAATGCCCCATTAAGATTAATTGAATTTGAAACCCATGCAAGATAACATATTTGGCATAGATTTTTGTCAAAGGTTGCATCTGGCTGAGGAGGAAGAGGTTGATGTTAGATCCTTGAGAGTCTAAATTAAATTGCATATGGACAGAAGGAGAAACCATTGTTGGAAACCAATTCTGTGGAAATCTGCGAATGTAGATAAGATTGTGTTGCTCAGAAGGCTTTCTGTAACAACATAAAATAAATCAAATTTTAGATCTTCATTTTCCTCATTGACAGGAAAAAGACTTTGAGGTAGCATTGATCATATTATCCACACTTTGGTACATTTAATTATTACAATGTTGCCTGGGATGATACTTCAGCTCCAATTAGAATATTACTCACCTCAAAATGATCGACACACCAGCATATGCTGATATTTTAAAATCTTAACCTTGTTACCTAAAACACTTTTGACAAAGAAATACAAGTCAGATATTGGTGTGCAAAAAGAGGTTGAGAAACAAGCTCCGTGAGATCTCAGCCCATTAATTGGCGTGGGCCGTGATCAGAAGACATTACATGTAATGTCCTGCAGAGAGGGGAATGAAAACATCACAGGCTGGATACAGGCCAGGTGGCTCTGTCAAAGCTCTTGTGTCTGATCTACACAAGATGTTTTATCTGCAGATTTCTGAGAAAATATTTGCATATAACAATATTTTATGATTTTTGGCAGATTTAAAGAGTTGATTACTCAAATGTTAAATTATCATGGTTTATATGAAAGAATTTCCTTTAACAATATTAATACAAATAAAAATTAGGATTTACATCTCATTTAAATGGGATAAATAAAGTTCAATACATTCATGAATTTATATTTAGTTTTTTTGAACAAAGGCAGAAGGTAAGACTCCCATCTATTAAAATTCTAATTGTTTCCAACATCTATTTAGAAAAACAAAAGAACTGTACAAGCCATCCAACCACAAATTATAAATTTTCTGTGACCATTTTAACATACATATGGTATTAATTAAAAGTGAGTTTGCTATACTTAAACCTCTGCTGCAATTCATGTTTCGTTCACAAGATCGTCTTTGTTTTTTTTATTATTCAGTCTTCTGGAAAGGATACTCTTTGTTCTACTTTGTTTTCAAATTGGGTTTTAATTCATTGAGATTCACATTGTACAACTGGAAATTGTTGTCGTTCGGAATAGTTTGATATTCTGCAAAGATGTATGTTGAGCAATAACCAGTCAGTTATTTTGTTGTATATTACCAAATCTGTCTGTCTTTAAAGTACTTTGTTCTTTGCCTTTTTGATTTTTAAATCATTTTAAAATTTTACTTTTCTATGACTGCAATTTCCTGAGCATATTATGACTTCTATTTTATTGGAGGTTTTAAAATATTATTGGCAGCTTGAGAATGTACGGAGATAAGGAATGGTCCATGAATGATACCAACACTGCCTCTAAACCATTGAGGCACATATGGCTCAAGTGTGGATCTCAGAAATTCTCAGTGGAGTGTATGAAGAGAATCATTTGAACCTTCACGTTTTCAGATCAAGCAGAAATCTTCTTCACTTGCAGAGGAAAAGGGGCTGATTCACCCTTTGGACCATGAAAGCCCCCACATACTCTGATCAAAGTATAACATTGCATCTGTACTTTGCAGACAAGAATCAATAATACCATGTATGTACAAAGGTTCTGTTATACCTCTTGGCAAATTCTGAGCACAAAGATGAATGATCAGCTGCTTTTGATATCATGCTCTCTGTATAATTACTGCATACCTTGACAACCCCCTGGCTCTGGTCAGTGCACTGGTGGTCTCACAACAAAACATCCCTTTGATTCTTTTAAAGCTCCAACTGTCATAGGGATCACCCTAGTTGTAACACATTCTCACATTCCTTCATGGGTCTTCTATCCTGTGAACAGTTCATCTTTTCTTTACAAGCTGCTCTGCTAATTTAGTTATCCAAAGCCTGCCTGTCTTGAGACAACAGGTACACACTGCCGATACTACATTTGCAAGTTAACCCTGTTCTATCTGCCAATGTCTGTTGGCTCCACTTCTGCAAGTGAAATGTTTGCCAGTCTAATATTGTAACTTCTTCAAGTGTCTATCAGGAAGCAACAACTATTGATGCATGCAGCTCCAAAGGCCTGTAGATTCAGCTGGTCTGTTATGCATGGTGTCAGCCACAGTTCCAGTATCAGTGGAGTATTATCACACCAGTGCAGCTCCATGTTCATAAAAACATCTCGCTTGTTCTAACCAATTTTAGTTGATTGGAAAATCTTCCAATTCCACATCTTTTCGACTGCTACACAACTGCTTGCTTGTCAAACTTTAAAAAGCCCTGCTTATAATAGGTCACATCCATAGACTGCCTTACTTCCTCCTCCAATCTAAATTTCAATGAATGAACTATATACTAACAGTGAATGTTAAAAGGGGAGAATAAGACTTCGATTCCCACTACACAATATCTGCAGATTGAATGACACACAACTTTGACAAAAATTGGAAAATTAGTAATGTTTTGATTCCTACACAGCAGAAGACCAAACTTTGGTTCTGATCACTGGAAATTTTGGAACACTTACTTTATAAGCAGCTAATGCACTCAGTTTTTCTGTTTCCCTAGCAAATATAAATACATTTGTTTCCCATGTTGCCATTACTCAAAGATTTGCTTTGTACAATCTCCTAGAATTGCACCAAATGAGATTGTTCCAAAAACACACATATTATGCTGTTTTCCCTTTCCCTTTTCCAAGAACACACGTCTCTTGTTTTATATTTCAAGATGGATAACCCCAAATGAATCATGTTACTTATTGAAATCTTAAAACGGTTGAGAAATGTGCCAATACTGATTGCTTTTTCCTAGACTAGTCTAAAACAGCTTTGGCATTAAATAACAAGCCCCCACCATCACCCCCCCCCACCCCACCACCACTATTAAAGCTGAGAAATGAGTAATAGGTTATTTAATTTGCACTGAAGTATCAATTTATGAAAGCGTATACCACAAATGGTTCAAATTAGAGTCAGGTTGAACACGAAATTTTATGTAGTCATTGCACTGAATTTTGGGGTGACAAATCTGACAGTGTGAAAGTGACAGCAAATTCTGGGATAAGTAAATATACCTTTAAACACAAACATTGTATTGTCATTAGTGATTCCCTGTTGTTCCCCAGTTACTGATGACCTCCAGAAGGAAGTGAATTGATGAAAGCTGCAAGACTGATGCATGATTCTCAATTGAAAATACCTGGAGTGAGTTTTAAAATGGAGTATTAAGCCATAATTACTGTTTCACTAACTCCCCATGTCCCTAAGGGAACTAATTTGATGTGCATGGTGTGTAATTTCCTCCAAAGATCAATGATAATCTGTTGCAATCTCTTCTATGGACAGGTTTTTAGGGTGGAGTTCAAACAAAATAATTTCAAAGTCTCATATTATAAACTTATTTGTGTAGATTTAGGTAAAAATCACTGAAATATCCTCTTCATTGGAATCATACCAGAGGCCCACACACAAATTATAAATTGCAGTCAACTCTAATCTACACCACTCAAGGTCTATTTACAAAACAAATCACAAATCTAGCCATGGATCCCCATTGGAGAATTAATATAGTAAAATAACAAACGTCAGTAAATTGCTTTAGCCCTCACGCACGGCTTAAAGCTGAATGAGAGCTAACCCATCTAAAATTTGATGCGGTTTTATAATTGTTTTAACATATTCTTTTTAAAAATTTGCTTCACCTTTTTAAATGTGGATCTATTATTTCATATACCAACTCTGCAAGATTATTTGAAACTTGTAAGCCTTCACTGCCAACTGTCTTTGAATCAAACTGCCACTACAGGTTCTACAAGGTATTTTTGTACTCAAGAATCTCTACATTATCTTACCTCATTAATACAGCCCATGGTCCCAAAAAGTTTGGCGATCTGTCCTGAGAATTGGGCAACTCTGAACAATTTGTTCAAGATCTTCTGTAGACTTATCCAGGATACATTGATTGGAATTTACTAGATCCATCAGTATATTGAGGATAAGGTTGCTATGGCTGGGGTCCCCCAGTTGGATAATTAAAGATGAAATGGAGTCATTTAATACCTGAAGGGAGAGGGAGAAAAATTTCACTCTTGTTTGCTAACACATCATCATTAAAAAGGCAATTCAATATGCAAATCAAAATAACTTTAGATTTCATGGTACAGGTTGTACCTCCCTAATACAGCATCTCCTATGGTCCGGCATGTTTTGAATCTGCCTCCATTAGTTTGCGGATCTGCCACCACGGTGACACTGCTGGCGACATTAATGCACCAAAATCTGTTTATACTGAAGCAGAGTGCTTTGATGAAACAGTCCTGTTAATTTCTTATATTAAACTATATTTTAACCCTTTAGGATGTCATCCAAGAGGCCAAGAGGCACAGAAGATGGTGCTAGTACTAATAAGTATTCCCTTAGGGGTCAATTTCTGTTTTCCAGCATTTTCAATAGTCTGCCAATGGCCTAGTCCCAATGTTGCTGTATTAGAGAGGTACAACCTGCAATTGCGAGGTTTCACATACTTTGATAAATCTTTTAATTGCTAGTAAAAATTAGATAGAAAAGATGCATCAGTGGTAAATTGGGGATTTGAAATTTGGATGAATGTGAGGGATAGTTGGAGGATTGGAAAAGAATGACAAATATTGGGAGCTTTGAATGCATGCATTAAGTGCATACTAAAGTCCTATGTAGACAGCAGTCCAAGAACATAATCAACCAAACCACTCACCCAAGAAATGATACATCTGTGGAAGAGTCTACCACATTTTCCTCAACAGTCACCATAGAACCCTCAAAACCAATACCAAGGTATTGTCCAAGAAAAAAAAGATACAGATTCAAGATTCAATTTATTATCATTGCAATAAAACAGTGTCATTACACAAAATTGCTCTTGCCCTCTGTAAGATAGACAAATTTGCCATCGGCAGACATTGTCTGAAGTGCCTCTTAACGTCAGAGAAAAAGAAGCAAAAGAGAGCCCCCTATAGTTACCAAGTGTCCTTAGATTCACCTCCAGTACTTTCACAGCTAGACCAAACCATTGGCAACCTGAGCTCCAGATAAGAACCTCCAATACCCCTATCAGTGCCTTCAGCACCCCCTTGTGTCCCAGTTGAGATACCTGGTACCCCTTCAGCCTGTATTGAGCCAGTCCCCAGCAGTTCACAGCTCAGCGTGGGTCTCCCGATAGCTATCCATGGTAGAATAGAAAGGTTCCAGAATCTAAAAGTTACTTTTCAATTTTCAATGGTATATCAGGAATCCAATGAATTTTCTTAATTTAACAGGAATTAAATTTGAAGAAATTTTACATGCAAAATAAAAAAAATGTTTATATCTGCTGTTGATACACATGGAGAGATATTAACAGTAGAGAAAATTGAAACAGACAACCAGACAAAATGAGCTATTTAACTATTCCATCGAGAGAAATTAATTGAAGGACTTCAAAACATTTGGATCCATCACTTATGAAAAATTGTAGTTTTATGGTAATTTATTCATCATCTGCCAATAACACACTCTGAAACTCTCATGGCTGCTTTAGTTCTTTAGTCCCAGTTGATCCATCCACACTCATTCGACCCTGCTCCCCACACTCTCTCAACCCACATTTCCTCTTCATCTCCTTGCCTGGTTTACCTGCTTTGCTTCTTTCTCATTCCTTTCATCTCCTATTGTCATATCCACCTCACATCTTCCACTGCTTGTTCACATGTCTCAGTCCTGCATACCTCCTGCTCACACACTTATCCCCATTCTCTCCCTGCAAACTCCTCTCTTTTACAACACCAAACTGATACACCTGCATTAAAAATAAACATTTTTTAAAAAAATCAAAAATACTATATTTATATCAAATAAACTTCACTGGCATGAATATATAAACCCTTAAAGCAATTTACTTTATTTTCAGTCACAGACTTTGAAAACATTTAACCATCACTGCATCTTTAGGTTCCATGGAGCTGTCCAAACAATAACATCATAATTAAACCCCCTCTCCCAAGTTCAGTGATAAAGCCTTACTAATATACTTAGTCATATACTAATAAAGATAAAAAATCTTACTAAGCAGGGATAAGGAGACACTTTAAGAGAGTCACTCCAACGGCGAGGGGCATCAAACAGCTCTTCGTCCTGGGTGATGCCATTTCATTCAAACAGCTGCTATGAGCAAAGCATGACCAAGGCATTTTGCTTGCTGAATATTTGCTCCCATCTTCACCAAAGGTTTATATACTATATTACTTCAGACAACATTTACATTTACAATTTTAAACTATTTTTTGTGTTCTTATTTATCTTAATTTCTATTTATTTTCCTCAAATTTTTTTGCCAGTTGCTTGAATTCCAGATAACAGAAGTTTTGCTATGTATTTTCCCATCCACCGTTTCTCTGCAGTCTACACAACCTACTCCCTCAATTCTGTGCCCAATTTTCCCATTCTTCTTGTTCAAGCCTCTCAAATGCCATACTCTCTGATATGCTCTTTTTTTTGTCCACAGCTCTCCCCCTCCCACTGGCCCTGCCTCGCCAGTTGCCAGTTTCCCTCTCTCATATCTACCATGCCTCCAATCTTTCCAGGATGACAATTCTATGATGGCTGGTTATTTTACTACATTTCTGAATGCAACAGAAAGTAAGCATGCTTTTTTAAATATAAAATTTTCATGCCAAGACTATTAAGCTAAATTTATCATTTAATTGTTTGTGTGCGGGACCTCCTGAGAAAAATAATAAATTCTCAGAAACCTTATGCAAATATTGACAGACTGGGGTTGCAGTCTTAAATCTCAAAAGGCCATGTAAGCCAGACAAATGAAAAAGCTGTTACTCTGCTCTTAAACGTACAAACGGAATAATTTTATCACAGAATACAGCAATCATGGGTAACATAGCAAATAATGTGAAACAGGTCAGACATGAATAGATGATGCAGTAAGATGTTTCAGTTTGAAAATCTATCCTTCAAGCAATCCACATTTCATTCTTGAATAGAGACAACAACAGATGTTACTGGAGCTCCTTAAATACTTGACCAAAACAGATTCAAGGTTTGGGTTTGGGTTTGACTGTATATGAGGCCAACAATTTAGGTATTAAAATTTACAAGCATCCCACAGGATCCTTCAGGTTTCATTTCTGTTCCTTTTAACATTTGGTTTAAAAATAGATTTCTTTGCATAATAAATGTGTAAATGTGAAAATAATGTGACTTGAATTACACTTTATTTCAAATCTGAGAAATTTAAGTTATGAAAACCATGATAAAATAAAGATTACAAAAGAAAAATCTGGCCATGTTATAAAAATACCTAAAATGTCAAGGGAAGTGTCAGGTTTCTGAAGTTCAAATTTACTGAAATACACTCAAACACATGGTTTAACCATCATTTCTCTTTGTCAACATGATTACTTATAACATTCCTGGGTGAAGAACTACATCGCATTAGTCTACTTTTTCACTGAGAACAGCATGTCTTCTGGAACAGGAACAAATGAACAAATGTCAGTGACGAGAAGTGCAACTTGATCTGAATTGTGCAGAGTCATGTATAATGGGAGAGAAAATTCAATTAATCAGAAGGCTACTTCACCATGTGGATCTCGTATCCTGTTCTGAAGATTAAAGAGATTAGTTGTAATTTTCCTCCAGGCTCATGATATGATTAATTTCCTTTATCATTCGGTCACTTCGGAAAGCATTAGATAAGCTTTTGGTCTTTTCAGTCTCAATTATGACCTTTGATATTCTAAGTCCAGACATGTGTGGCAAACATTTTCCTCTTGTTGGTGAGTCTTTTGTGCATTCATCCCTTAAAACTTCTTTTGAAGCCTCTATCTGGCTTTCAGATAAGAAATATTTGGCATTAAGAACCTGCTTAGCTCTGGCTACCGACTACATTTTGAACAGTGTTGAAATATTTTTTGTTAAACCACAGATTGCAGACAACATGAATACCAGAAGATCCCATGTGTATCAGCCTATACCCAGCTTATATTTCTACTCTCCATCAAGTGATCCTTTGCAAACCCATCATGCAACTGACCTGCTATAAAAAGGCAGGAAATGGAGCACAAAAAAATACAGCAAGACGACTCCACAAAGATAGATCCCAAACACCTTCTTTTAAGACCTAAACAAATATTGAATTTCTGTATCATTCATCCAAAGAGTCAAAACTGCAAGGAACAAAATACTAAACAAATGACTGCAGCCACTGGGAATACTCAGCCGTTCGAGCAGCATCAGTGGACTGAGAAACAGTTAAAGTTTTATGTCAAGAAATCTTTCATCAGATTAACCCAATCTTCTGGAGGAACACAGTGGGTTTGGGAGCATCAGTGGGAGAAAAGAAATATGGTCGACATTTCAGGCCAAAACAATTAATGAAAATTGACAAAAAGAGAGAAGATAATCAAGTGTTACGAGGATGGAGAGGGAGGGGTAGTCCAGGGGCTCCTATGTGGGATGGATAAATGAGGGAGAGATAAAGCAGACTGACTGACAGAGGTAGTAAGATTGGCAGACACCAGACAAAGGGGGGGGGGGGGGCGAGGCAAGAAGAAGAGGTTTGGCGGGGAAAGAAGAATCATAAAGGGCAGATGGATGATTGGTTGACAAAGGTTGCCAGTGCTGGAATCCAAAGAAGTAGTTGTTAATGGTAGTATAAAGAGAGACCAGATGGTATCTAAAAGGAGGGGGGAGGGGGAAATAAGAATGGAAGAATCCAGTGGGGAGATGGGTTGGAGGGAATGGAAGCTCACATCCTCTCTCCCTCCATCTCCCCAATCCCTTCAGTTCCATCTGATCTCTCTTTATACCACCATTATCACTTTTTTTCTTATCAGGTTGCAGCACTGACAATCTTGCCTTCTAATCATTCACCCCACCTTTGTTTCTCTTGCCTCTCTCCCTTTGTCTCCATCTGCTAATCTACTGCCTCTGTTCCTCTTGGTTCACCCCTTCCCTGCTTCATCACAGGCCCCCTGTCCTACACTTTTACACTAGCTTCTCTTCTCCACATCTTCAATCTTCTTTGGCCTGAAACATGGATCATTCTTTTTCTCCCACTGATACTGCTTGACCTGCTTAGTTCCTCCAGAAACTTTTGGTTAGCTTTAGATTCCAGCATCTGGAGACTCCTGGGTGTCTCCATCTTTTAACAGAACTGGTTAATTCCAACATAGAGAGAGAACAGGAAGGGTTAGTGGCTGGTAAATAAAAACCCATCTTACTTTCTCTTGGATAATGCCATTTCTGGATGTTTATTCTGTTCCAACAAAGCCTAACATTAGCACACACAACAGTGCTTCATTTCCCAACAAGACAGATTACATCCCTTGGGATTCAACATTGAATTCAACAATTTCAGTCAACCTGAATTCCTTGTTCATTTCAAAACTGGCTAGTTCTGCTGAAAGTTAATTAACCTGTTGGAATAATTTTGTTTCTCTCTCACACAGATGCAGAACAGATCCACAACTGCTAAGATCCAGTACAGATTTGGAGCAAATGCAGTATCTTTTTTCTGCCCCCCCCCCCCCCCCGCCAAGATGGTGCCTTACAGGGGCAACTCTTTGCGTGCAAGCTCTGTCAGGAATACCCCAAATCTGAACGATTAAACCACACAAACCCAGAAACACAAAATCAAACTCACCTGATAAAATGGATGTCTTAATATTGCTGGCAGACCTCGAAATCAGCAAAATCGGTCATCTTCGTCAGGCTGCAGGGCCTTTAAACAGCTGGCGCTCAGACAAGTAAGTTTTAAACAGCCAGCGATCATGCCGTTTCAACTTTGCAGGAGTCATAAACCGCAGTGTGCTCAGTATATTTAAACACTTTGGAGCTTTTAAAGGGACAGTGCATGGACAATTTAAATATCACAGGAACTACCAGCAGTGGACTCAAGGGCCAGGTAAAGAAGACCTGACCATGTGGGTGTAGAGGTCAAACTGAGACAGGTCAAACTGAGACACCGGAGCCTGAGGCTTCCTTTCCCTACCATTCTCCTGGCTCATGTACAATCCTTTGAGAACAAACTTGATGAACTCCAAGCCAGACTTCAACATCAAAGAGTCATCAGGGAGTGCTGTGTGATACGCTTTACAGAAACAAGGCTAAACACAGACACGGTGCTGCAGCCCAAGGACTGCATGCTCCATTGTGCCAACCTCTGGAAAAACCAGGGGAAGTGGCATTTGTGACATCATCATTTCATCATGGTGCACAGACAGGACAATCATGCCCCAGTCCTGTTCCCCCAATCATGAACATCTGGAGACAAGTGTCACCAACACCAACACATCATATGCGAGACCAGGGGAACAAACACATTCGACCACTGCTGCATCTTCTTGAAGAACGCATACTGAGCCATACCAAGACCACACTTCAGCAAGTCTGATCACCTGGCTGTACTTCTACTCCCTGCATACAAGCAAAGACTGAGGACCACAGCACCAGCGGTAAAGACGGCAAAAGCAAGGTCAAGGGAGGCAGAGGAGTGTCTGCGGAACTGCTTTGAATTGGTGGACTGGAACATATTCAAGAACTCATCCATAGACTTGAATGAATATGCAAAAGGTGTCATTGACTTCATCAAGCCCTGTGTGGATAAGTGTGTGCCCACGCGCACATATCAGATGTTCCCCAACCAGAAGCCCTGGATTAATCAGAGAATTTGCAAACTGCTAAGGGTGAGAACAAGGATGTTTAAGGACAGGGATGTGGATCTTTACAAGAAGTTTAGGCATAACCTATGGAAGGCCATCTCTGAAGCAAAGTGTCAATACCAGAGGAAGCTAGAGGCAGAGACACACAGCATCTATGGCAGGGAATGCATGCAATTACAGTATACAAAGCAAGGATTAACAGTATAGATAGCTGTGATGCTTGGCATCAGAGACACCAGACTTCACTCCATTGAGGTCATCTACATGAGGTGGTGTCTTAAAAAAGCAGCCTCACCTCTTAGGCCATGCCCTTTTCACTCTGCTACCATCAGGAAAAAGGTATAGGACCCTAAAGATGAGCACTCAATGGCACAAGGACAGCTTCTTCCCCTCTGCTATCAGATTCCTGAATAATCAATGAACCAAAGACACAGCCTTACTTTTCATGCACTACTATTTTAATTTTTTAAAAATTTATAGTAATGTAAGATGGTTATATTATGAAAGTTTTACACTGTGATGCTGCCACAAAACACCGAATTTCACGACTTGTTCACGACAATAAATTCTGATCTA
Organism: Narcine bancroftii; assembly: GCF_036971445.1. Classification (NCBI taxonomy): domain Eukaryota; kingdom Metazoa; phylum Chordata; class Chondrichthyes; order Torpediniformes; family Narcinidae; genus Narcine; species Narcine bancroftii. Next base: position 93,719,353 of record NC_091477.1, on the reverse strand, counting down.
CACATGGTTCGACAAAAAGAACAGGCTGATGCCAAAGAAAGCTCCTTCTTTCCCTGAAGAATAGGGGCCTTGCATACCCACAGCTGAGATGCAGAGAATCCTAGCCAGGGTGAATCAGACAATACAGTGGGACCAGACAACATACCTGGCCAGGTACTGAAGGTTTATGCTGACCAACTGACAGAAGTCCTTACAGACATCTTCAACATGTCATTACAGCAATCCATTGTCCCCATGGGTTTCAAGATAGCCACCATCATCCTGATATCAAAGAGGGCAACATCCCTCTTGCCGGAGGACAATTCACCTCCGAATTAAATCGGCGGAGAGTATCACTGAAGGCCACCCTCACGCCCATCGATGTGATTTAAAGTGATCATTGTTTAATAAGGGCTTGCAAGGATCAGGGAGCATCCCTACACCCTGTACACAGCATCTTCCAGTTACTCCCATCAGGAAAAAGATATAGAAGTATTAGAGCCAAAGCCACCAAATTTACAAACAACTTCTTCTCACAGGCAGTGAGATTGATGAATGACCGCTAAAACAACTCTCCATGATTCTACGATTTATTAAGATTATTTATTTTAATACATGTACAAACCTATGCATCATTTGTCTGTATGTATGTTTCTGCAGTGTGTTTTACACTGTTCTGCACCACGGACCAGAGAATGCAGTTTCATCGGGTTGCACTGGTACGATTGAACTTGATATTTTCTCTTTACATCTTCTCTGGATCAACGAACTATTATTAGCATCCCTTCTCCATCCTCTCCCATCTGTGTTAGTATTTCATTCTCAGATGTTCTTTAATTTTCTCCACTTCTTCCCCTTCCCCCTTTTGATGAAAGATTATAGACCTGAAACAGTAACTATTGTTCTCCTTCCTGACCTGGTAAGTACTTCCAGCAATGCTTTCAGTTCCCTATTTCCATGATCTTGGTTCTATTCTCTTTGATTCTTACTTTACTCAAGATCTTGACAAAAATGATGCCCAGTTGAGTATTTTCAGCTTTTTCTCCTTTTAAGTTTGGGGGGAGGGGAGGTAGGAGGAGGAAAGATGTGATGGGCTATGCCCTCTAATCAATTATTTTAAAAGTGAAAGAAGCAACATTTACTTCTAATCAAAGTACAAATTTATTGTCAGAGTGCATACATGACATCACATACAACCCTGAGATTCTTTTTTTCCTATGAGCCAGGCAGAATTTCTACTTCTCGGTAGGGCAAAAAACTGTGCTCAAGATACATCCACAAAAGAGAGAAACATATACAAAGAAAAAATATAAACAAACTGACTGTGCAATACAAAAACAAATAAATATCCAGTAATAAATAATGTGTAAAGTAAGAGACTTTAAATGAGCCTCTGATTGAGTTTGTTGTTTAGGAGCTGATGGTGAAGGAGTAGCAACTGTTCTGAAGCTGGTGGTATGAGTCTTGTGGTATTTGCACCTCTTTACTGATGGCAGCAGCAACTACAGAGCATGATGTGGGTGGTGTGGATCCATGATGATTGCTGCTGCTCTCCGACAGCAGCGTTCCATGTAGATTTTCTGTTGGAGAGTTTTGCCTGTGATGTACTGGACTGTGTCAACTACCTTTTGCAGGCCTTTCCACTCAGAGGTATTGGTGCTCCCATACCATAATGCAACCATACACAGCTGTGGAAGTTTTCCAAGGTTTCCGATGTCATACCAAACCTCTGCAAACTCCTGAGGAAGAAGAGGCATTGACTCGTGCTTTTTGTTTTCATGTTGACACTTGTGTGTTGATTCCTGGAAAGGTCCTCCAAAATAGTGACTCCCAAGAACTTAAATTTGCTCAACCTCTCCATCTCTAATTCCTCCAATGATCACTGGATGGTACATCTCTGGTTTCCCTTTCTAAAGTCGACAATCAGCTCGTTGGTTTTGGTAACATTGTTGTCATTACAACATTCAGTCAAGTTTTCAATCTCCTCAAAAGGCCTGAATGCTCAATCTCCATTTTTAATATTAGTTCCAGTTGCACCATTATTTATTTTATTTCCATGTCCACCAACAGCAAATAAGGAGGTCTTTTGGTGCATAAAAATTGTGATGGCTGAGTGCAGTCCCATTCCCTTCCTGAAATTTACTGTAATCTACTCTCCCACATTGCCATCAACTTCCTTCAGTTTCTGTCATCAACCTACAATCTTGGGTCAATGTTGAGGGGTGGATCAACTTACCATCTTCCTTGGGATGGGATGGAGGATGGACACTGGAACACCTGAAGGAAACTCACGTGGTCATAATGAGAATATGCACATCCTGTACAGACAGCCCAGATGTCAGGATTGAAGCCAAATCTCTGGCATTGTGAAGCAGAAATTATGCTCCCCTTTTTTCTACTAACATCTTAATACAGGCAAACAGATTGCAACAGAATTACTAATGACTTGAATGTTCTAGTAATTCAGTGTTGCTAAGATCTAGTAGCAGCTACAGTACTGTATAATTGGCATGTCTGAAGGGATGGAAATATCTACAGTTGAGTGTTGCCAAGTGTGAGAAAACAGAAGAGCTGAAGAGGGAAGCATAAAAAAAAATCAAAGCATTATGCATCCTCAACAAGGAGCCAAAATGGATTACCACATCTGTGCTCTTTCTAACTTTTAGATTCGTTCCAACTAATTCCTCTGTTCCAAAAGACCATATTAGTTATGAGCACTCCACATCTGTCTTAAGAATTGAGCCGCTTCAACTCTCTTACTCAATATTTCAATGGTTTCAATTCTTGTTCTGTGAATGAATTCCTAATGAAGTGGAATTGGACAAAAAGTTTCAACATCTCCAGAAAACCCAAGATTGGCAAGACACTTAATTTTCCAGTAAGGCATAGAAAAGTATGGAATATCTTCTGAGGCCCCTCCTCTCCCCCCCAATAAGTTACTTCTCCTATAGTCAGTACTTACAGACATCTCTCTTCAAAAGTCCAGAGGATTCAGGGATCAGATTCCATAGAGTTCAGCATCCCAGCAAAACATCTGTTATTGTAAGTCCTATCAACCATCAGTTGATCCAGTGCTGATCTGAGCTGGTGGAGCTAGAATGCGGGGATGACAGGAATCACCTCTTGGCCTTCTCTCATCAAGCAAATTCTTGTACTTCCTGCAAAATTTTTGTTTGGTGCAGAAGCCTGGGTTCTAACACTGTCACCTGAGGTTAATTACATTCCGCCACACAGTGAAATCACTCCTTTTGACATTCCATTCCTCTGTAATTCAGTATTGGGGATGCAATAGTTTTGTTCTAAAACTACCTGTTATCTCACTCTGCAAGAGAGAGTCTACAAGTAATAAAGGTGTGTTAGGCAATGTATCATTTGGCAATTGCATAAATTGGATCCACAATGTTTCTGGGGCATCATAAACAATTTATTTCACTGGTTCAAGCATTTGTTTAAAGCAAAATGTCCCAATGTGATTCCTGTCACTCTTACTTTTCAGTGAAAGTCTATCAACATGGAATGTATTCTGCCTGCATGTCAGTAATGAATGCTATCTGTTCTAGGATTTTTATAATTTTTTATAAATGATTTGGGCAAAAAAAGTGGAGTGGTGGGTCACTAAATGTGCAGATGATACAAAGGTTGGAGGAATTATGGATACATAGAAAGTTGTCATAGGTTATAATCGGGATATAAGCAGGACGCAGAGTTGGGCAGATGGAATTCAATCTGAACATGTGTGAAGTACCTTGGAAAGTTGAACATGAAGATTAGTTAATGGCAGGTTTCTGTGGAGATCCCTCAAATTTGTGCAGCAAATTTGATAGGGTGGTAAAGATAGAGTCTGGTGTGACTGCCTTCATTATTCGGGGAATTGAATTTAGGAGGTAATGCTGTAGCTTATAAAACACCAGAGAAATGTGTTCATTTCTAGCCACCTCTTATTGGAAGAATGTAAAAGCTTTCAAGAAGGTGAAGAAGAGATTTACTAGGATGTTGTCTGGATTGGAGAACATGTCTTATGAAGCAAGATTGATGGAGATGGGGGTTTCAACTTTGGAGTGACAAAAGATGAGAGGTGACAATAGAGGTATATAATATTTTAAGGGTCATATACAGGGTGGAGAGCATCACCATTTTCCCAGAGCTATGATGGCAAATACCAGATGACATCCATTTAAGTGAGTGGAGAAAAGTTTAGTGCAGATGCCAGAGGTAAGGTTTGCTGCTCAGAATACATTGCTGGGGTTGGTGGAACACTAGAGACAGTTAAAAGACTCTTAGATAGGCACATGGATGTAGAAAAAAGAGGGTTATGGGTATGTAAAGGCAGCTTAGGTGTTGTGGAGTAGGTTTACATTGATCAGCACAAGATTGTGGGGTGAAGAGTCTGTAGTGCGATATAATGTTCTATGTGAACTTCTGCACCTTTGTAAGCATCCAAAGACTGCTTAAAACTTTGCTATAAGGCCAAGATTTGAATTGCTTTCAATATCAAAAATAGCATCTTGAACTTCATTTAAATAGTGCATTTCTTACATGATATTTGAAAGGGTATCTGGAATCACATATGATCTGGCCTTTGTTGGCTTCTTGAGCAGGTACTTAGCCAGAGTACCTTTTGTACCAACACACTATATGAAAACTTGAGACGCAGCCTGGGAGTCATAGTCCAGTCAAAAGGATTTACTGGAGACAAGCTGGTGGAAAAATGTGTTGCCCAAAGGCCTTCTCAGGTGAACAAGATCAGGAAGATCTTTTATTGGAAGATCACTCTATGACCAAATTATAGAGCTGTAAAAATCTATTTTAAAAATGCATTTTAGTCATAATAGAGAAAAGGGACCAAAAGAAATCAAGGAGTGTTCATATGTTAGAGAATAAGTAACAGGGAAATAAGTTGGGGGGCAAGGGTTGGGATATCAATGATATAAATGGGATCATATGTAATAAGGAAATTTAATCCAATGTAAAATAAAATCACATACATTGTCTAAGAGTGCCACTTTTTAAGCATAACTATGAGGTTTAGTTCATGGGTTTAAACTCAGGAAGATTAATTTCCAGCAATATTTTCCACAGGTTATTTTTATTATCCAGCACATGTCTGCAGCTCAGAAACTTTTATAGAAACATTGCAAAATTTCCCAAAGAAGCAAAGATGTCTTAATATACTTCTTGGCAATTCAGGTTGTCCATTTTCTTTCATAATCTAAAGTAATTATGGAAGACAGCAATCAATTAGGTAAACTCATAATGCATAAGAAACTCATTGCTCTTCCCAAAACGAAATCAAACAAATAATTCTTGTGGAGATTTTCTCCTGATATCTCCTTTGAAAAGTGAACACACACTAAACAATAAATTTACGATGAAAAATCTTTTATTCTGTTTTGTGTTCCTGTATACGAGATTCAAGATCTGATATACATACTCATTTATCACGCAGCTCACTTTATGTGTTACACTTAGTATAATTATCTGTTGGCATTTCACACAGTGGGTGTTTCAATCATTTTGCCCTCTGACAATTAATCAATCTCTTCTCTGCTGTTGGACGCTACATTTTTGACTGTTCTGGAAAGATCTCTTACCATTGGCCGAAGTATTTTGGCCACATTCAATTTCACTGTAGAAAATTTTTCTAGATTTCACCATTTGGACCATTTCCCTGAGCACATCCATTCCAAGATTCATTTTGGTGCCAGCACCATTTGAAAGGCAAAACACTTTGGACACTGGCACAAACTGGTGGATTGTCTCCACACACCAGAGCAGAAATCAAATCCAATGGGACTCATTTTAAAAAAAATATATATATATCTAAATCACAAATAAGCAGTCCTTGGCAAATTGCACCAGGCAATGTTTCCTAATGCTATTGTCACTTCTCTGGCATAGATCCCCAGGCAATTATGTCATCCACATGATCAATGCTCAGTGATCACTCACTGACAAAAATTGGATCTGAAGTTTGTGATTTGTAGCCTTCATTGTTAACTCCTATTTCAACTAAAAATGGATCACGCTCAAAGTCAGGAAACATGCAATGACTGAAAGAGCATCCTCCTCTGGGATTTTTTAAATTCTATCAACTTCCATGCCATTTCATTATATTGGAAAATTCATTGCCCTGAGGATTGGTTGTATGTGAGCTTGTCCGTTCTAGTTGACTGATCTCTTCTGCAGTGCTCTGGAATGTGGCATTGCAGCATCAGCTCCTTCCTGACTTCCGTCATGTGCACATAGGCAGCTTTGTGGTCCGGAACTGACATGAACAAACCCAATGGGACCAAATGTTGTGTTGAGACTTAATGACTAAAGAGAGCTAAATTGTGCCATGATGTTCAGCTGAAACCATTTCATAGGCAAAGGGCCTCCAACACTGCATAGTTAACTCCACCAAAAGTACAATTTCTCTCAATTTTTCCGACTACACCATATCTAGTCCCAGTTTGAGGCTTTCCAATCCAGGACATCTGAGATGTTTTCCTTCTTCAGAAAATGTGGTTCCCACCCTACTGTCATTAACTCAGCCCTCACTTGCATCTCCACTATTTCAGATAGACAAAGTTGTAAAGAGAGTTTTTGGCACATTGGCATCCTTAAATCAAAGTATTGTGTATAGGAGTTGGGATATTATAGTGAAGTTATACAAGACATTGGTTAGTCTAAATCTGGAGTAATGTGTTCAGTTTTGGGCACCTAACTACAGGAAAGATATCAATAAGATGTAAAAATGCAGACATTTACTAGAGTGTTGCCAGAACTTCAGGAACTGAGTTACAGGGTAAGTTTAAATAGGTTAGGATTTTATTCCTTGGAGCATACAAGAATGAAGGAAGATTTGATAGTGGTATACAAAATTAGGAGGAGTATAGGTAGACAAAATTCAAGGAGGTTTTTTCCACTGAGAATAGGTGAGATAATAACCAGAGGATGTGGGTTAAGAGTGAAAGGGGAAAAGTTTAAGGGGAATATCTAGGGGAACTTCTTCACATAGAGAGTACTGGGAATGTGGAATTAGCTTCCGGCTGAAGTGGTGAATGCGTGCTCAGGTTTAACATTTAGGACTTGTATCCGATGGAGTTTAGAAGGATGAGGGGGGACATGATTGAGGTATACAAAATTATCAGGGGGATAGACAAGGTGAAGTCGGATTACTTGTTCCCAATGATGGGGGAGATGAGGACTAGAGGGCATAGTTTAAGAATACAGGGTAGGCCCTTTAGGACGGAGATGAGAAAACATTTTTTTACCCAGAGAAGTGTGAATCTGTGGAATGCTCTGCCACAGAGGGTGGTAGAGGCAGATTCGCTGATTATGTTCAAAAGAGAGTTAGATAAGACTCTAGTGGACAAAGGAGTTAAGGGTTATGGGGATAAGGCCGGAAAGGGGTACTGATAGTAGTGATCAGCCATGATCTGTAAAATGGCGGTGCTGGCTTGACGGGCCGAAGGGCCTACACCAGCTCCTATTGTCTATTGTAAGAAAAATTTTGACAAGTACCTGGATGGAAAGGGAAAGGAAGGATTAAGAACTGGATGCACATGAGTGGGACGAGGCAGAATAATAGTTTAGCGCAGTCTCAAAGGGCTGAAGGGCCTGTTTTTTTTTGAATATTTTATTTAAGTTTTAAGAAAAAAAATAAGACTCAATTAATATTATAACATTAATACATTGAATATAAAATTATAGAAAAACATGCATAAGGTCCAAAAAAAGGAGAGTTCCTCTTCTCCCAATGCCCCCTCCCTAGATTTAAAAGAATAGGGGACAGACAGCAGGGAACAGAGGGAGATAAAAAGAAAGAAAATAGAAAAGAAAAAGCAACAGGTTTGACATCTTAGAGTCACATCATTTTAAAAGTATTAAAATTCTAATAATGAGTATACTAATTGACAAATATCAAATTATACAATCTGGCCATTTCAGTAATCTAAATAAGGTGCCAAATTTCAGCGAACATAGTATATCTGTTCCTAAGACTATAAGTAATCTTCTCAAGGAGAATACAACTTTACACTTCCATGTTCCAATGATCAACGTGAAGTAGGGAATCAGATTTCTATGATATCACTACACATTTCCTGGCTATTGACAATGCAATTAAAAAAAATTAGATTTACTTCTGGAGAAGTTAACTTTTATAATTGCCAAATTCCTCAGAAGAAACAATTCCAGGTCTCAAGGAAGTTCACCTGCAAAATTTTGTCAACTCTTCCCCAATTCTATACAAAAGGGACTTAATTTCATGCATAACCAGGTAAAATGTAAAAAGGAACCAACATCTATGCCGTATCCAAAACATCTATCAGAAAATACTGGTTTATTTTTATTTATCTTTTGAGGTGCGAGATATAATTGGTGCAGAAAATTATAACGAATCAGTCCAGCATTGTGGATCAATTTCAATCCCCAAATCCAATTCCTATCTCTCTCTTGATCTATGTAGTCCAGATTTTGGGCTTTGATCTTGGATCAGACCATATTGATAAATTTAGAGATAAATTTGCATTCCCCTTTCAAATTAGTATTTCGATGTCTGAGCACATTGATGGTCCCCACTTTTCCCTCAAAAAAAGATTGCAATTGGAGATAGAAGAATGTGTTGTTAGGTAAATTATATTTATTTTTAAGTCCCTCAAAATACATCAATTGCCTCATTTGATCATAACAATCTTCAATGCTCCTCAAACCATGTTGATATCAGGTAGCCAAGATTCTATTACCCAAAGTCGTGGGCATTAAGCTGTTTTGAGATAGTGGCGACTGAGGATAATACAACTTTTAATTTCTGTGCTGTAATGTTTCTCCTGAAGCATCAACAAATCTTCACCTCCCCCCCACCCCCACCCCCCCAACTGATGCTACTTAACTACTAGTAATCTACCAAAATGTTATTTTTCTGCTTAAGATTCTAGCATCTGAAATCTCATTTCTGCCTTGAGTCAGTTTCTTTTTCCCCCAGGTGCTGTCTGACTGTTTACTTAATGTTCTTTTCTACAAATTTGCAAAGATATAAAACTCTTGTTGTAGAACAAATGTCATAGAACCACAAGCCTTCAGCCCTTCTCGTCTGTGCAAAGTCCCACTGACCTGCACCCACATCAAATCTGTCCATACCTCTCCCATCCATGACCAAACTTTGCTTAAATGTCAAAATTGAGCTTGCATTTACCAATTCATCTGGCAGCTCATTCTATACTCCCTCAACTCTGTGTGAAGTCTCTCCCCCCCCCAGCATGTTCCCTTTAAATTTCCCCCCTTCCATCCTTAACCACGTCCTCTAGTTTTTATGTCCCCAACCTTAGTGGAAGAAGCCTGCTTGCTATCTACCCCTCATAATTTTGTATACCTCTTTCAAATCTCCCCTCGGTCTTCTATATTCCAGGGAATAAAGTCCTAACCTGTATAACCTTGCCCTGTAATGCAGTTCCTGAAGTCCCAACAACATCTTTGTAAATCTCCTTTGCTCTTTCATGAAGTTAGATGAAAACTGCACACAATACTCAAAATTTGGCCTCGCCAATGTCTTGCACAATTTCACCAGAACATCCCAACATCTGCACTCAGTACTTTATAGAACATTTTTATTGATCTTTATAAAGAACTTGTGCAAACAAAAAAGGTACAATTCAATAAGATGATGTGGACAGTTACACAAACTAAATAAGATATTCAGTATGACACTAACATACATAAATTGTAAATTATATCCATAATTCATGTCCTAAATAGTATATACTTGATTATAAAAAAACTATTAATGGAAAAAGAAAGGAAAGAAGAAAATAGTAAAGGAGAAAAACTTAAACCTTTACCTAACGCATTGCTAGATGCTATACATGATTGGCATTAAAAGAAGAAAAGGTTAAAAAAAATTTAATATAAAGAATGTGGTAAAGATACAAGTCAGACAATTTAATTACCAGCAGGCCCATGAAAACTGTATCACTGAGAGCAGTTCCTTCTAATAGTGTGTACAGTTTCTTCTATAGTGTGTTCACTTTTACTTCTGCTTAGTTTCCCTATGGAAAAACATTATTTTGCATAGGATTTCACCCTTTGCTCGTTATAGACTTTTCCATAAGATGGGCATTGCTTTGGCGCATTCTTAGTGCTACATCGTTTACAATTGAATGTCTCTCCATCTTTTTGTTGGTTTCTGTATCTCATTTTTGGTTTTTGTATGTGTCCAGACTCTGCGGCTATGACTATCCCTTCATTTTCACTGAGCTTTACACTATCAAACTTTTTCACGTGCTGCAGAGCTAGTTCACTGGCGTGACATATCTCCACAGTTCCAGCTCTGTCTCTCGCAGCAACCTCTCTCTCACTTTCTTATCAATAGTCCTGAACACAATTTGATCATGGAATCTTGCAGCAATCTAAAATTGCATGTTCTTGTTTTTATTTTTAAATCAGTTAAAAAGTATTAAAGTTCTCTCCCCGTAGCTGCGTGCATGAGCAAAACACATACCTCTAGAAGGTTTCATTTTTCTTTGGTGAACAATGTTCATCAAACATCTCAATGACCTTGTCAAATTTGCTCTGGTCTTCTGCTTCGGCAAAAACAAATGCGTTGAAAACCTCTAGAGCTTGAGGTCCTGCCACAGTAAGTGGCATTGTTATCAATTCCAATTACTTACAGGTAAAACATAAACCTTAACTTATACACCCTCCATTCATGGTCGATATTTCCAGTCCAATTTACAGCGTCGGGAGTTTATAAACCCTCCATATTTTCTCTGCTGATATTGACTGTTACTCACTGGGCACACTTTTTTTCTTCTTTTACTCTTGTGCACAGAAGTTGGCTGATTTTTTTCCCTTTTTGTCTGTTGACCCCATTCCTGGTACCATGTAATTTTTCATTTATTACAATAAAAAGTCTTAGGTTCTTTTTTAAAACAACTAGATTTATTAACTAAACAACCAGCACTAAAAATATGCATGCATACCTTATGGGAAGACATCCATCTAGAATCTTCTAAAGATGCCACAACATTCACAAGATGCAACATTCCCCAGATGCTACACACTCCATCTTGGACTCCTCCTGTTGGTAGCACTCTATCACTACAGTAGGCACAAAATCAATTACAAAGCACCTCATGCCTTTGAAGCCTCTTTAAAGTACAGTTATAGTAAAAGGAATGCATCACAAATAATCTGCATGGTTATACCACTCAAAAAAGTTTATTTTGGAAAAAAAATATTTTATAAACAGCAATTAGATAAATGACCAGATAATGAGAGTACAGGATAAAAAGCAAAAGGATCATCTGGCAACTGAATAAAGGTTTACCTGAGGAAATTGCTTTGTTATCATTTGCAGAAGGCAGAGAAGATGTTGCCATTCAGGAAACTCCAGTTGTGGCATCAGTTGGACCAAATCTGTTATATGGCAATTAATAGGTTCAGGCTGCTTCTGATATACTGAAGGTAAAACTTGGAGCAACACAGAATTTCCTGTGAAGGCAGCAAGAAAATAAAGTCAAAGGTTTCAGATTGAAAAGTTTGTAAATCATCTGGAAACCATTCCTCAGTGTGCTTAAAGAAATCTATTATAAATAAACAATAGATGTTACATCCAAAACTTTATAAAATGCCACATGGCTATTTAAAGAAAAAAAATTGGCAACAGTTAAGTTCATTCTCCCTTTACTGAAAATAGATGTTTGAAAATGTTCAATGGAGCAGGAATAATTTATAGCACAACAGGTGACCTCAAAGTTATTGCAACCTACATACCATTCATAAATTTAAACTGTGGCATAAGGAAATTATCAGTGAACTGAACTGAGGGGGGCTGCTCTATAACTATTTAACCCTTCATGACACACAGTTTGAATATTATTTACTGTTCACTGCAAGGAAGTTTTAAAACATGTTGGCCATTTGAAAGATTATATAGATTGAAGGAGTCAAGTTTTAATTCACGAATGGCAGTCAGTTATGTCAAAATATCAAAATGCAAAGTACAAGTCTTACTACATTTAACTAAAGATTAATCTCCTTGTTCATTTTTCTTCTTCAAAAGGTCTCCTAAAAATTTCATTTTTTTTTACAATTTTGCCTTCCATTCCCTCTTCTGAAATTCCTGAAAAGTGGGTGAAGAGTTTATGCTGTAACTCTTCCATCCTTGCAAAGCAGAGATATTTTTAGTGCAAAAAGAATTAAGGAACTCCTGAACCTCAGTTCCAAAAAGGTTAGTACATAACTTTTACTGGGAACATAACAAATAAACCTCTCGTCATATTTCGCTGCAAACAATCACATCTCAGAACCATGCAAATTTCTCTAAAGGTGGCCCACACATTCGTCTTTACCAAGGGGAAATTTTGTGATCTCCATTCATTTTTTTTCTTTACCATCCTGTCAGGGATCAGGCCTCTCAGTGAACTGTAGGTGCTCTCAATTCATGTACTCCGCAAAAAAAAGTTCAAAAATAATTGCTATTTCAAGATTTTAAGAAACCTTCTGTTTATATATGATCATCTTAGATAAAATGCATCTGAAAAGACATGAAACATATTTAAGCAGTTTTTCTTCATTAAAACTTTTGAAACATTGTTAACTACTTTCAGATGGAAAACGTTTTTTTTTAAACTAATGAAATGCAGAAATAAATGCCTTTACATTCTTGCAAACTCCTTTGGGACTTGCCCTTCTCTGCCTTCCTAACACTCCTTACTTATTGCTACCACTTTATATTACAAAAATGCATTCCCCTGTGGTGGATCATTACATTTGTCTTGCAATCTAAGACTTACCACAATGCCTGGTCCTGGCTTCTGCACATCCACTTAGATGTGCCTGAAACCCCTCAAGTTTCAAGATTGTGCAATTCAAATTCTTTGTTGCAAAAGCAGACCTCTAGTTCATTGGTCCATGCACTTTTTACCAATGACAAAGTTCTTGCATCATTTCTTGGTCATTGCTTATAAAGAGAATTTGTGAGCTTGTGTTCATTCGCTTTTGCAGCTCATAATCGAAGGAGCTAAATTAGCAAAGCAGTGCCCTTAAAATACTGAATACCAGCCAGAAGGCAACTCTGAAGAAATGGCTGCATTTTCAATAATCCTGTGGATTCTATTCAACCTATCCTACATTTTCGCAAGTGATTATGAAGATGTGCAAAATATTAATGGGATGGAAAATAAAATCTCTGTTTTACCAGGTAAAGTTTGTGATCTCCACTCATTTTTGTTTAATGTCATGTCAGGGATCAGTCCATTCAAGTATAACAATTCATTGCTATATAAACTGATCTTAGAATACTTTTTTGCTGCTTTTTATTATCTTTGCTGTAGAGGTTTAAAATATTAAGTAAAACTGCTTGAAAATAGTATTAATATTCATTCATAAATAATGTTAAAGAAAATGAAAGAATTTAAAAATAAAACAAAAATATATTTTAATGAAATAGCAGATGTAACAGATTTCAGTCTTAACTCTGTTAACAATTATTTAGGTTATCTGCTGTGAATCACTGTAATGAGAATAAATAAAGGTTAATCAACTTCTTTAACAAAATGCTGATAAGGTTATAATGATTCTTAGAATCATAGAAAAATATTAAAATTCCTAAAATGTAAATGATTGGATTTCTATTGTACAAAATTAAAGCTGAGGTTCTGGTGGAAGAGCGCCACACTGGCAGAAGTATCATCTTCTACATGAGGCTTGAAACTACAGTCCTATTTTCTCACAATGGTTTAAAAGATTCTATGTCATTATTTCTGTGAAAAATAATACCCACATATTCTTAACAAAACCTTCTCGATTATCTTATTTCATTTTGCTAGTTGTGGGAGCTGGCTGTGTGCATGTTGCTTTACCAATATTATGACAGATTAGACTTAATTACTTATCGGTTTGAACTGATGTTTGAATTATATTAAAGTTACATCCTCATTTTAAAATTACCACACAAATATAAAATATAGCAGGTTTAAAAATCTGAAAGCACAAAATGTTAAGCAGCATCCCGAAAAAGAAACAGAGTTTCCTTCGCAAACAACTGATATAAAAAAAATTGTTGTCCTGAAAAGTTCATTGCGTTCCTCTCTCTGAATGTTACTATTGCCGTGGTATTCAATTCACATACAAACAAGCAGTTTAATTTCACTTAATGCTTATGTAGCACTCAAGTAATACTGCAGGCTATCAATAATCAAATGTAACAGAAGTTTGACAGTAACTTACTTATACTACAGCAGAATGAAGTCTTTCATATTTCACATCTGACTGCTCTCTTAATCTAAAATTGTCTTCCTCAGATGATTACTGTAAATGCCAAAAAGAACTTAGCAAATGGGATAAGCTATTTGTAATGCTGGAAAATATCCAAATGAAACAGAATATCATTCAGCAATCCATTCATGATATGTGCGAGTTTGAATTCCAAAGGATTCAGACAGAAGTGCTCCAGATGGCAACAAACTTTACTGACACTGCTACAAAAACTATAGACAATGCAATTGTGCACATCACAACATATGCAGACAAGAATTTAGCATACAAAGTAGAAGAATTCAGCAAATCCAAGCTAGAGAATGAATCAGAGCAGAAAAATACACTGCAACAGCTTCTTTCGGTGACTCAAGATCTGTCCAAAAGATTCAGAAAGCTTGAGACGACTTGGCAAAAGACAACGTATGTGAAGGGTCAGAGATCATCTCAAGATGTTAATAGAACAGCTCCAATCAACGTGGAAGCCATTCTGAACTCCTTTGAATTGGATCAACCTGGAGCTGAAGTTACACTATCACAGAAATGTTCGACTAAACACATGATACCATCAGGTATTCCAGCTCCTTCTTTTGCTATTTTCTATAGTTTTGTCCTTTTCTGGTTTGGTTCACTACCTATCTATTTAATTTCTAACCACTGCCAGAGAGAAGCAGAACTCGCGCTAGCTTCCAATAGCTACAACATCATGCAAAGGTGAAACAGCCGTGCAGCAGCTGAAGCTCGGAGAATGCTTCTGCCTTTAAAGAAAGCCATACCTGGTGCACTGCTCGTGTCCTGAGAGGCAGCGGGGAAAGGCTTGCCTTGGGGACAGAGGATAGTGAAGGAATAAAGGGGAAAGATAGCATACAGAAAAGATTCTTTTGAATATTTTATTTTTCGTTTTCCATCAATAAACAAGGAGGTAACATCACAGACGGTTACAATTATACACAGATATCTTCCAATAATCTACATACAGGTGATGTTTCTCCCACTCGATCTCCTGCCTCCCTTTAAAAAAAAAGGAAAGGAAAGAAAGAAAGAGGCTGGGTGTAGCATCGGCACTAACATACAGTACAGTAGAATGAACCTGCTTGTATATAAAAAAGCCTCTTTGCTTCCTTTCCCAGCCTGGTAATTCCTGCATTCTCCAATAATCACCCATCAATCCCTCAAATCGTTAAGAGCATCAGCCACTGTGGATAAAACGAAGGGTATTTAACTTCCTGAGACATGCACTTTTAAACTTCCAGTTCTGATTTTATCAAGTCTTTGATGTATCCAATCACCCTCAGACTTGGAGGACTGCAGAGGTAGCATTTCAGCTTGAGTCACAAATTATTTAAACTCCACGTGGGTTGGCGTCCAGTTTCCTGCTCGAGCTCAATAGATGGATGGAGACTGTGCTTCTCACAGCCACTCGACCCATTATAGCAGTGTCTGGGGTCCCTATATACAGTTTTAACTGCAATACAAGTTGCATTTTGGGGTCAGAGTTCTGTCATAGCCATGTTCTAATTTGTTAGGCTGGTGATCAGTACACAAATCCTTCCATTACTTTAAATGGCCCAAGTAACTTGCAAGTGAAGTTATTGAAGCTAATGCAGAGAACAGCCCTCAGTAATACTGCCCACTTGTTGGGATGGGAATTAGCTGAAAGGGACTTTGGTCAGTATTGTGAATAGCCACCTCCTTTGTTCCCACTTGGGCCTACTGAGGTTTTCAAACGTATTGTCTTGACAAAAATTACTGACCCAATACCACATGATGCAGAAGCCGCCATTGTAACATCCCTGCCAGCAGGTGAGGGGGGGCCTGCAGGTTCAGAAGATTGTTATTTTTAATTTTAAGAGGACCTCTCGACCTTCCAAGGAAATCTTAAGCTTTCCTTTGCTCTCACCATTTCAAGCATTCCCCCTTTCTCAAGATTCAGTTTATTGTCATCTTACATGAAATTGCTTTTGCCTGCTGTAAGGCAGACAGATTCACCATAGGCAGAAATTGCCTGAAGCGTCTCTTGCAGTCAAAAAAAGAGAAACAAAAGAGAGCTCCCCCACCCCTGCCCCCCACCCCCGGAGTCACCGTAGATTTGCTTCCACGGCCTCCGCAGCCACACAGAGTCCATTCCAAATCATTATCAAAATCCGAGCTCCAGATCCAAACCTCCATTACAGTCAGGAACCCGTCAGAGTCTTCGGCTCCCCCTTGCATCCCAGTTGCGATACCTGGTACCTCTTCAGCCAGTCTCCAGCAGCGCCCACCCTCCGTGGGTTCCTCGTCTCGAGTCACCAGCAGCCCACTGCATGCATTGGTCTTTCAGCCACAGAGCCCCCTCACTGGTCGGCCGCCATGATCACCGTCCCCACGGGTCATCTCTGCTTCTCCTTCTCAGACGGGGGAGATCCAGATCTCTATCTGGATCTAATAATTAGGCAACATTAAAACAAGGAATGATTAATAGTTCATACCTCCACGTTGGTGAATGAAATAGAAGGATTTGGACTGACTGTCAGTGTGCAGAGGCCAGAATGTAGATCTTCCTTCAGTGATCTTAATGGTTTGAGGTGTAACAGCATCTGTTGTGATCTGTGCCCAATTTTCAAAATGCCTGCTCCTTTCTGCAGTTAGGAAAGCAAAATTGAACTGGCAAACTGCAATCAAGAGCCTTAAGCTCACCTACAAATATCACAAGAAAAAAATATACTGTTACTTTAGTGTTAAGAAAAGGTCACAATATTTTTCATTTCTTAACCTTCATTGCAACATTTTGTATTTGATCTTTATTAAAATTGGAATTCAGTCAATTGTTTAAAAAAAACCAGTATTTTGCACAAAAATACATTGAGTGAAGCTAATATTTTCTCTTCTTGTCCCTTAGATTGTGCTATGGCTCTAATCTTTCCAATGCGCTCAAAGAAGATATTCGCAAGTGTCCATCCTGACGGTATGGCTCTGAAATCATTTACGGCATCCATATGGGTAAAACCTACTGATTTGCTGGAAAAAACTATTGTGTTCTCCTATGGAACAAAGAGAAATCCATATGAAATTCAGCTATACTTCAATCAGTTTTCAGCCGTGCTCTCTGTGTACAATCACACAAACATGGTGGTTGGTGAAAATGCAGTCTCCCTTGGGCACTGGGCACATTTTTGTGGAACTTGGAGCGCTGAAGATGGAAATATGACTCTCTGGATAAACGGAAAACCAGTTGCTAGTTCTTCAGGACTAGCAGTTGGACACATTATTCCAGATAGAGGAATACTCCAACTGGGTCAAGAAAAGAATGGTTGCTGCATTGGAAATAGCTTTGATAAAAACTTGGCCTTTTCAGGAAAATTGACTGGGTTCAATGTATGGAACAGAATCCTTTCTGAACATGAAATTCAAAGCTTAGCCAGTCAGGAATATTCCTGCACCATGAGAGGGAATATTGTTGGCTGGAGTGTCACAGAGATCCAGGCGCATGGTGGTGCTCAATTCATCCACTATTAATTGAAATTGATTCTTTTGTAATTGACATGCACAGAGAATAAATCTGAAATTGTTAATATTATATCTGATTCTTAACCACAAGAAAAGTCACATTTATACTTCTAAGCCCTTGGGA
The DNA here is from genome assembly GCF_036971445.1 of Narcine bancroftii. NCBI lineage: Eukaryota > Metazoa > Chordata > Chondrichthyes > Torpediniformes > Narcinidae > Narcine > Narcine bancroftii. The sequence continues at coordinate 93,701,526 of NC_091477.1, read as the reverse complement.
AACAAGTCTTGTAGTACAAAACTCGATCAGTTAGGTAGATACAGACATTGGCTTCTTGAAACAGATACAATTGCAACAATTGGTCCATGATCTGTATTCACCAGTAACCCAGAAGTTCTGTAGTTGCATTGTTAAATCTGAATCTTGGTCAAATAGCAATTATAATCCAATATCTGCAACACTGTAAAAAAAAACTGTACATTTTGTAATTTATGTTCCACACTCCTATGACTACATTCATAAGGAACAAGGATAAATGCAGCTTTAATCCAAATTAGAACAGTTAATTTTACAAATGCTACTACTTCACAATTTTAATGTTATTGTAATGCAAAATAAAATGCTTGGTTACTTTCATTTAATATCAAATGATTAATTAGCATGAAGCATAAAAAGGTTTGCACTTACTTTATTCTGCAGATCAAAAATACCATGGCTCAACACATGCATACGATGTAAATTAAATAATAACGTGATCTATCCTGCATTGCTTTATTACACAGTAACTGGTGATCTATCCTCCATTGCTTTATTATACAGTAAAAGGATTCTGATGTTAATCACCTTATTATTTGATTGGAAAGAGTCTAATTTTTTTAATAAACTGATATTAAACAATATATTGGTATCTGTGTATTTTTAGTTTAAAAAAAAAGCCAAAATGGGCACAATAACTGAGAAACATTCAACTGGACTGCGTGAAAGGTAAACTGGATAAACCCTGTGTTGCCTCGTTCCATGTTTGTTCCTCATACCCCAGCAGAATTTCATTTCCAGTAATTAACCAATTCTTTTTCAATGTTATAATGGATTTTGATTCCTTCAGTTTTCCATGCAGTACCTTTTGGTCGTAGCAACACAATTCATAAATATATCTCCACAAGTCACCTATAGTTCTTTGCCATATGAATTTGTGTCTCTTCATTTCTGAACCTTCTAACAGTGGAAACATTTTATTTATTTTCTTTCAGCATTTTTAGCATATTTGATAGATTTTCTCTTAATTTTCTCTTTTTCGATAAATAGCCCTACCATTGCTATTCCCCTTCTCGAGGTTTAACTCCCTTAATGTTGAACTGTTTTTTTCTATTTCACAGACCAAAGATAACACACAACATAAAAATACATACTTGCCTTTCACAAAAAAAACACTTATGCTCTTTTTTCCTGCACTCCCCTTAAGGTCATAGTTAACCTGTAAGTGACTCCCCATCTAATAAAAAATACATTACAACCAGCCATTTCACAATTTTCTGCAATAAATTTAATCTGCCTTTGATCTTCTGATACCAGTAAAGTTACTTATCATTTACCATATTACAGGGTTTTGAATCAGTGACGTATATGAATTTATGGCCAGTTCAGGCTATTGATTTACATCAGTAAACTAAAGTAATAATGAAGCCAAAGAAATAATCATTTATACTATACAGGACAAGAAGTTAATAGAGGTACTGAAGTAAAACACAAAAGTCTGAAGATACTGTGACTGAAGGAAAAACATGTGGAGAAACTTAGCAGGTGAAACAGTGCACTTTATAAAGTTGTTTATGTATCTTTTTGGGTTTGACCCCTTCATCAGGGAATGATCAAAATGTAGGGAGGTGCACAGACCACCTAGAAGATGGTCTTTCAGCTCCTTCTCAGCTGAAATATGTCAGAGATGGTGACTAAGTCATCCTCAATAAGTCAATGGGAGTGGTGCTGAATGAAGATATGTCAAGTTGAATGTGGAACTGGGCTACAAGTATGCTGTTAAACAGGAAAGTCTGCAGATGATGTGATTATAGTGCAATACTATACACAATATTCTGGAGGAACTCAACAGATCACACAGCATCTATAAGAAGCAACAGGTAACCAATGTTTTGGGCCTGAGCCCTTTATCAAGTACGATTATACCACCTTCAGTTGCAACACTCCTACTCCTCAAGACAATAATTCTCTTCATCATTCATACAGTAACATACTAACAAAGGTTTGAAACAATAATAGGTCTTTTCTCATGGTTGAGAATAATCTCAGATCCATTTTGTACATTCAGATCCATTCTTTGTTTTTCCCTTGTCTCGATGGGTGTATCTGCATTTATGCCCAATACCCCACCTAATACCACTATTATATGCTCCTCTTTCTTTGCAATTTATCATCCGTATCCCAGACATCACTTTCCCCACCTCTCCTGCTTTTTTCCCCTCTTTTTAAAATATTTTTAATTAAATTCAATCTAATAATCTCATATACATGTTACATTAATATAACAAAGGAAATATAATGTATAGATATTATAACTGGTAAAATGCACTAATTAACAATTTCTGTTATTAATTATTGATATTGTAAATTTTAAAACATGAAATCACATCTGCTCATGTTAGTATAATATCAAATAATGTTTTAGTCTAGAACCATCATAATTAATAATTAATATTTTAAAAACAAGATAAAAACAAAACTAATACTAATCTAACCCCCCTCCCGCTAATCAAGGTTACTTATAAAAATAAACAAAAAGAAAAGAAAGAACAACTAAACTGGATCGGATTCGTACCTCCAGAAGCCATTGGAGTAGCCAAACAGCCTAAAACTGCCAACTATGAATGGACCCCATATCTTTTCAAACTGGAACTTTTTATCATTTAATATGATATCTAATTTTTTTTCCAAATATGCCATTACATCTTATAACCACTGCCCACGAGTCGGTGGAAGTTCATCTTTCCACTTCATTAAAACCCCTCATTTGGCTATCAGCGTACTAAAAGCTAAAACCTTCTCGACATACTGACAAAGATAATAGATGGATTGCGAATGAAGCCAAACAAGGTTATTAAAGGCCATGGATCTATTTTAGTCTTAAAAATCATTGATAAGGTTTGAAAAATATTCTTCCTAATTTGGGACATTCGCAAAACATGTGGATTAATGGGGCCTGTAAAATTTGACACCTTTCACACAATGGACATCATCTGCATAAAAAAAAAGATAATTTAAGTTTAGACTTATGTATTCTGTGTACCACTTTAAATTGTAATAAACAATGTCTAGCACAAAATGACAAATCACTAATCAAGCTAAATAGTGGAATGCCAGTCCTCATCTGAGAAGGTTATATTAAGATCTCACTCCCAGTCATTTTTAATCTTAACCATTGAATCTAGTAAACTGTTAACATATGACATTAACCCACTGTGAACAAATTGCAAATCAAAAAATTATCAAGAATATTTGAATCTGCGATTCAAGGGAGCTTAGATTGGACAAAATGTCTAACTTGCAAATATCTATACAATGTCTAATGGAAAGCTTAAATTTAACTGACAATTGTTCAAAAGAAGCAAAATTCTTACAAATAAATCTTTGTAACTTTTAATATTTGATCTATACCATTCCTTAAAACCTGCATCTATAACAGAAAGTGGAAAGTGCTTATCTATAATGGGACTCGGGAGTGAAAAAATTTACAACCAAAACATTTCCTAAATTGATTCCATATTCTTAGCCTATTCCTCATTATCTGATTACTTATCAGTTTAGAAAATGATAGAGGTAAAGCGTAACTTAAAGGTGCCAATAATGATGTTTTCCTCGAAAAATTCAGTTCCATTTCTATTCAAGTAGGCTGACTAACTAGTTGATCAAATTTTAATATTAAAAGTAAACTGTGTATAATAAAACTGAAAGTTTGGAAGTGAAATGCTCCATTCCTTAACATTTTCTGAAGATGGGTTTTATTTACTTGTGGTTGTTTTCCCTGCCATATACAAGAAGAAATAATCAAATCTAATGAATCAAAAATTATTTGGGAATAATAATTGGTAAAGCTTGAAAAAGATATGGAAATGTAGGCAAAATATTCATTTTAATCAAATTAATGCATCCAATCATTGTAATTGAAAGTGGAGACCATCCAGATAGTAACATTTTAATCTGAGTAAATAATGGTACAAAATTCTCTTTCATTAGCTTTTTATGACTTTTTGTAATTATAATTCCTAAATATTGAAATTAGTCTTTAACTATCTTAAATGGAAAGTTAGAATACATAGAAATAGGTCCCTTTAAAAGTTGTATTTCACTTTTATATAAATTTATAGGCTGAAAATTGTCCAAATTGATCAAATGTATTTAATATATTAGATTGAAACCTCTAAATTTAAAATAAACAGCAATAAATCATCCGTATAAAGTGATACTTTATGTTAAATTCGATGTCTGATTATTCCCTTAAATTCTCTACACAGTCGAAGAACAGCCGCTAGAGGTTTTAACATTATATCAAAGTGTAAACCTCACTGACAAAAGGTAAAGGAGGAAAAACCCAACACCCAACCCCAACCAACCAATTTTCCCCTGCAGCCGCTGCAACCGTGTCTGCCTGTCCCGCATCGGACTTGTCAGCTGACGTGGACTTTTACCCCCTCCATAAATCTTTGTCCGCGAAGCCAAGCCAAAGAAGAAAGAAAGGACTTAATGAGCATCCTTGACGTGTTCCCCCTTTTTGCCTAAATATTTTTGATTGTTGTAAATTTGATCCAATTGATAAAATCTGGACCCAAGTTAAATTTCTCTAAAATAACAAACAAATAGTTCCATTCTACTTGGTTCGAACACACTTCCCACATCAATTAAAAGTACACATTCCATTGTATGGGCAGAAGGTAACTATATTGTATTCAGTACATAATATATATTACAATAAGAATAACAATTTTTAATAAAACCTGTTTTGTCTGAATTAATATTGTAGGTAAAATGTTTTCCAACCTATGCACTATCCCTTTAGATAAATCTTCATATCAACATTAAGTAATGAAATAAGTCTATAGGAGGCACATTCTATTGCTTTTTTCCCCAAAATAAGTCAGATGCTTGCCTCATTAAAAGATGATGGAAGCATTCCTTTTTTAATTGAATCTTCAAACACCAAATTTATATATGGTACAACTGCTTTGGAGAAGAGTTTATAAAATTCTACAGAGAAACCATCTGGTCCCAGAGATTTACCCAACTGTAAGGAAGAAATAGCAATGGAAATTTCTTCCTGAGAGATAGGTGCCTCCAACGTTAAATGCTTATCCTGTGATAAGGTAGGTAAATTTATTTGGTCTAAAAATTCTGACATCAAAATTAAATTATTCTTAAACTCAGAGCTGTAAAGATTAGAATAAAATTGTCTAAAAGTCATTAATTTTAGGTTGATCTGTTGTCATTATACCATCTCTCAAATTAATTTTATTAATTTGCTTTTTCATTGCAATACTTTTCAATTGACCAGTTTTTTTTAACCATGAATATAGAAATGACTCTTGCTTCTCCACAATTGCTGTTCTATAGGATATGTAGAAAGAACATCAAACTTAGTTTTGAGTTCGACACATATTTTATATAGATCTGGATTATTATTTTGAGCAAATAATGTATCAATTTGTTTAATCTGATTTATCAATTCCACTCTTTCTTTCTTGGCCTTTTTGTTAATATCAGCTGTACATGAAATAATTTGTCCCATCAAATAAGCTTTCATAGGATCTCAATCCAACTAGATATCAATGGAGAGGAATTAGAAATTTAAAAAAAATTGTATTTGTTGTTTCAAAAATTTTTTAAATTCGTTATCTGCTAATAGAGAAGTATTAAATCTCCATTATCTTTTAAAGGGAGGGATATAAAGGATAGTACCAACAGGAGCATGATCAGAAATAACTATTGCTTGATATTCACAAGCTTTAGTCGATGAAATCAATTGATTATCTAATAAAAATAATCAATTCTGGAAAAAGAACAATGTACATTCAAAAAATGAGTATTCTCTATTATTAGGATTTAAAAGATTGAAAAGAGGGTTGGTGCGAGAACACAGCCTTGCTTCACGCCATTGTTAATGGAGAAGGGTTCAGAGAGCTCATTGCTGTATCTGACCCGACCTTGTTAGTTTTCGTGCAGTTGGATAATCATGTTGAGGAACTTTGGGGGGCATCCGATGCGCTCTAGTATTTGCCAAAGCCCTTTCCTGCTCACGGTGTCGAAGCCATGAAAGACCTCAACAATGAAGACGCTGTTTACATCCGGTACCGCACGGATGGCAGTCTCTTCAATCTGAGGCGCCTGCAAGCTCACACCAAGACACAAGAGAAACTTGTCCGTGAACTACTCTTTGCAGACGATGCTGCTTTAGTTGCCCATTCAGAGCCAGTTCTTCAGCGCTTGACGTCCTGTTTTGCGGAAACTGCCAAAATGTTTGGCCTGGAGGTCAGCCTGAAGAAAACTGAGGTCCTCCATCAGCCAGCTCCCCACCATGACTACCAGCCCCCCCACATCTCCATCGGGCACACAAAACTCAAAACGGTCAACCAGTTTACCTATCTCAGCTGCACCATTTCATCAGATGCAAGGATCGACAACGAGATAGACAACAGACTCGCCAAGGCAAATAGCGCCTTTGGAAGACTACACAAAAGAGTCTGGAAAAACAACCAACTGAAAAACCTCACAAAGATAAGCGTATACAGAGCCGTTGTCATACCCACACTCCTGTTTGGCTCCGAATCATGGGTCCTCTACCGGCATCACCTACGGCTCCTAGAATGCTTCCACCAGCGTTGTCTCCGCTCCATCCTCAACATTCATTGGAGCGCTTTCATCCCTAACGTCGAAGTACTCGAGATGGCAGAGGTCGACAGCATCGAGTCCACGCTGCTGAAGATCCAGCTGCGCTGGGTGGGTCATGTCTCCAGAATGGAGGACCATCGCCTTCCCAAGATCGTGTTATATGGCGAGCTCTCCACTGGCCACCATGACAAAGGTGCACCAAAGAAAAGGTACAAGGACTGCCTAAAGAAATCTCTTGGTGCCTGCCGCATTGACCACCGCCAGTGGGCTGATATCACCTCAAACCGTGCATCTTGGCGCCTCACAGTTTGGCGGGCAGCAACCTCCTTTGAAGAAGACCCAGAGCCCACCTCACTGACAAAAGGCAAAGGAGGAAAAACCCAACACCCAACCCCAACCAACCAATTTTCCCCTGCAACCGCTGCAACCGTGCCTGCCTGTCCCGCATCGGACTTGTCAGCCACAAACGAGCCTGCAGCTGACGTGGACATTTACCCCCTCCATAAATCTTCGTCCGCGAAGCCAAGCCAAAGAAGAAGGATTTAAAAATCGTCATACATCTGAAACACTGAAATTTGATTGAAAAGAATGAATTAAAGTTGCTGATTTAGAAAAAGCAGAGGATCAAGAAGTGGAACGATCTAATCTGGCATCTAAACAACAGTTAAAATCACCTCCCAAAATCAATGAATGTTGATTTAAATCAGGTAAAGCAGAGAACAATTTCTCAAAAAAAAAATGCAGGTTCATCGGTATTTGGTGCATAAATCTTGGCCAGTAAAACCATTTTGTTATACAATTTACCTGCAAGTATAATAAATAGACCCTGTTTATCTAAAATACTGTTAGGTAATTCAAATGAGATGTTGTGGCGGTACACCATTAGGCAGCGAACCGGCACCGCTTGTCATGCACGTGGTGGGGCAACTGGCCAAAATGGCGGCTTCGGGGGTTTCCTCCTGACCTCGACCCCGGGCTCAGAAGCCTGCGCTTGGCGATCCATATGACGCTCCGGTGACATCGGTGGCCCCCCAGTGCGGTTCTCAGCCAGGTCTGGGCTGGGAGTATAAGACCAGCCAGGCAGCCTGCAATAAATCAGTTTTTTTTCTCACTGAACTCAACCCGTCTGGTTGTGCGATCCTTCAGTTAGCAGGGTAGCTGCCGCTAAAATTGGTGACCCTGACAAGTTCAAACATCTTTGAACCCAACATGAACGACCCTTCAATCAACGCTATAGCCATCAAGCTTCCTGACTTCTGGGTTCAGGAGCCGGAGACCTGGTTCAGCCATGCAGAGGCTCAGTTTCACCTCTGCCAGATTTCACTGGGTTTGACCAAGTTTTACCATGTGGTCGCCGCCCTGGATCAGGCCACCCCCAAACGAGTGCTGCACCTCATTCAGCACCCACACCCAGTATGGGATCATCAAGCTGGTGCTCCCCAGCTCCCTCGGCCTCTCCAGGCACCAGCGTTCAGCTGGGATGCTGCGCCTCAATGCTTTAGGGGACAGAACTCCAATCAAGTTGATGGACAAGATGCTCATGCTCATGGGCGATCACAACAACTGCCCACTCTTCAAGCGCATCTTTCTCGACCATCTGCCTGAAGACATTCAGCCGTTACTGTCCCAGGAGAGCTTTGTCGACCCCTGGAATGTCGCTCAAAAGGCTCAGGAGCTATGGCTCGACTGATTCCCCGAGGGCTCAGCAGTCCAGCAGGTTATGAGTTATGGTGGAACTAGCGCTGCAGTGGAACACCCTGCCCCTGCAGGGGCCTCAAAGAGCATAGCCAGAAGCAAGTCATCCACTTCAAGCCTCTGCTTCTTCAACCAGCGCTGGGGAGACAAGGCTCAGAAGTGTTGTAAGCCCTGCTCATTCCAGGGAAACGAGCAGGCCGGCCGCTGTTAATGGCTGCGGCAGCTGGCCAAGAACACAGCCTTCTCTACCTGTGGGATTCAGTCAGCGGCTGACGCTTCCTCGTCGACACTGGAGCCCAGATCAGCATCATCCTGGCCACAGCCATCGAGTCCCAGAACTGGCCTCGGGGACCTCCCCTCCATGCAGCCAATTCGACAAAGATCCGAACGTATGAAGGCAAGACCGTCCACTTCCAGATCGGCAAGCAGAAGTTCACGTGGAGGTTTACAATTTCGTCCCTTCCAACCGCCATCCTGGGTGTCAATTTCCTCCTCTCCCACAGACTCCTGGTCGACATTCAAGGTAGGCGTCTGGTAGATGCCCATACCTTCCAATCAGTTTGCCTCAATGCCTCCCGCACAGAGCAGCCGCAGATGGCCACGGTCAGTATGGCCAAGGATGAGTTTCAGCACTTCCTAGATGAGTTCCCGTCCCTCCTCAAGCCGCAGTTCTCTACCGCCTCACCACGCCACGGGTTGTTTCATTACATCCCCACCCAAGCCCTGCCGGTCCACGCCAAGGCACACCGGCTCCCGTCGGATAAGCTCCAGATAGTGAAGGAAGAGTTCTCGCATCTGCAGGAGCTGGGAATCATTTGACACTCTGACAGTCCTTGAGCCTCACGACTCCACCTGGTCCCAAAAGCCTCCGGCAGCTGGTGCCCTTGCGGAGATTATCGACAGCTTAATGATGCGATGATACCTGACCATTACCCAATCCCTCACATCCAAGACTTTAAGGCCAACCTGCAAGGCACGAGGGTGTTCTCCAAGATCGACCTGGTGCGCGGGAATCACCAAATCCCAGTGAACCCCGAGGACGTACCCAAAACGGTCATCATTACCCCTTTTGGCTTGTTAGAGTTCCTACGCATGCCATTTGGGCTCAAGAACACCGCCCAGACCATCCAGCACCTTTTGGACACAGTGGGAAGGGATTTGAATTTCATATTCATTTACCTGGATGACATCCTCCTCACCAGCAGAGACCGGGAACAACACAAGTCTCAGCGGCGCACTCTCTTCTCCCGACTGGCCGACTTCGGCCTAACGATCAATCCAGCCAAGTCCCCATTCGGGAAAGAGTTCATGCAGTTCCTGGGCCATACCATCACGGCCGAAGGAGCCACACCTGCCGCTATGAAGGTCACTGCAATCAGGGAGTTCCCACCTTCAGACAACCTCAAGGAGCTATAGGAGTTCGCGGGTATGGTCAATTTCTATAATCGCTTCATTCCAGGTGCTGCGCACATCATGCAGCAGCTCGTCGCCCTCATCACGGACGAAGTCAAGACTTCAGCCTGGACTCCAGAGGTTAGCAGGGCATTTGAAGCCACGAAAGATGCCCTCGCGAAGGCTACCCTGCTCATCCACCCACGCACTGACCTGCATATGGCGCTCTCCATCAATGCTTCTGCCACTGCTGTCAGTGTTGACCTGGAGCAGCAGGTGAATGGACAGTGGAAATGACTGGCATTCTTTAGCCAACTTCTTCACCCACCAGAGCGCAAGTATAGCACTTTCGATCATGAGTTGCTGGGCATATACCTGGCGGTATGTCATTTCCACTATTTCTTTGAGGGGAGGCCTTTCACCATTTTTACCGACCACAAACCCCTCACTCAGGCACTCACTATGGCAAGAGATCCCTGGTCGGCCCGCCAACAGTGTCACCTCTCCTTCCTGTTGGAGTTCACCACCGACATTCGGCATAAGGTGGAGAAAGACAATGTGTTTGCTGACACACTCTCATGACCAGCCATTGGCATGCTGACACCTGGCCTTGACTTTGACCAGCTTGCCCAGGACCAGAAATCCGATGAGAAGAAACGGGCCTTCAGGAACGCCATCATGGGCCTGGGGTTCCAGGACCTCCCAACTCCTCACAGTGGCACCTTCCTGAGTGATGTCTCCATGGTCACCCCATGACCAGTGGTTCCCCAGCAGTGGCGCGGGCAAGTCTTCCACCATATCCATGACCTTTCCCATCCTTCCATCAGGTCCACAGTCTGTATGGTGGCAGAACGTTTTGTCTGTCACGGGCTTCGGAAGCAGATTGCAGACTGAGCCAAAACCTGCACCCATTGCCAGCTTTCCAAGGTACACAGGCACACCAGAGCACCCGTACAAGATTTCAAATACGTCCGTGAATGGTTGAGCCATATACATGTGGACATCATCGGATCCTTACCTATTTCCAGAGGTAACCGTTACCTTTTCACAGTGGTAGACAGCATCACTCGTTGGCCCAAGGCAATCCCGATATCAAATGCCTCCACGGACTCCTGCTTTCAAGCACTTTTGAATGGTTGGGTTGCCTGGTTCAGTATCCTGAGCCATCTCACCAGTGATCAGGGCGCCCAGTTCACCTCTGCATTCAGGACACAGCTCGCCAACAGGCTGGGGATCAAGCTACATCACACCACCGATTATCACCCACAGGCCAATGGGCTAGTCGAGTGATTGCACCACCACCTTAAGTTGGCACTTATGGCCCACCTCACCGGCCCCAACTGGGTGGACGAGCTGCCTTGGGTGCTCTTGGGCATCCACTTGACACCCAAATAAAACCTACAAGTGTCATCAGCTGAGCTGGACTACGGTGCACTGCTAGCCCTACCCGATGAATTCATCAATGCACCTTCACACCCCCACCGCTGCCCAGACACGGTACTGGGGCCCCTTGCGTCCCCAGCGAGCTGTAGTCCGCAGAGTAAGTTTTTATTAGACGGGGCCCATCCACAGCACATCGACAAAGACTTTACGAAGGGCCGTACAATGTTGACCAGCGTTCAGGATCCAATTTCACACTGGACTTCAGTGGTAAGTGGGAGCTGTTTACGGTGAACAGGTTAAAGTCAGCCCACCTTGACCCCACCGAACCAGTAGTTATGGCCCAACCCAAGAAGCAAGGCCGCCCGGCAAAAAAGGACATTGGCACCAGTTCTGAGGTGGGGGGGGGGGGGGCTGTGTGTCATTACGCCAATAGTCAGGCGAACCGGCCCCATTTGTCACGCATGCAGCGGGGCAGCCGGCCAAAATGGCATCAGTGGTTTCCTCCTGACCTCGGCACGAGACTCAGAAGCCAGTGCTTGGGGACCCTCATGACGCGCCAGTGACATTGGGGCCCCCCAGTGTGATTCTCAGCCAGGTCTGGGTTGGGAGTACAAGACCAGCTAGGCAGCCTGCTATAAATCAGTTTTGCTCACTGAACTCAACCCGTCTGATTGTGCGATCCTTCATTTAGCAGGGTAGCCACCGCTGCAATGTTTTGATTAATTAGAATAGTAACCCCTCTAATCTTAGCCTCCAAACAAGAATGAAAAACTTGTCCTTTCCATCTAAACATTAACCTATCTTTACTATAACTTTTTATATACTCCTCCTGAAATAAAGGTCTACATCTCGGCGATTACGTGGAGTGAGGAGCCATAGTTGTCTGCTCCTGTTAATTCTTACTACTTCCATTTTTAAACCCAACCTTTTCTAAGTCAACTGGTTAAACCTTAGTTTAATAGATTGCTAATATTACCTCCACCAATAAAATGTTGAGACCAATACCTCAGGCAACAACTAAACCTCCAAAGGAGACTGGAGAACTTGATGAGAAAAAAGAAATGGGACTTCAGTCTGAACTTGAGTCATGTCTAATTAATCAAGTGATTAAAATGATGGCCAAAATGAATATGGAGCAATTCGAGGATCTTATGGATACACTATCAAAATACTTGAATCAAATGTTGGTTGGCATTGAGTGCGGGCTTCTTAAAAGTTTGGACAAAATTCCAGTGTTAGAAGAATATGGCAAATTTGGAGGCTGCAGTGGAAAAAAAGAGAAGAGCTCAATGAACAAAATGATGAAAAGGTTGGAAGAAAGACTGGAAGAAACAACAAAGGACAATAATAAGTTAATGTCAGGTGTAATTAATCTGGAGGCAGAAGCAGATGCAATAACATTCGTATTTTGGGCCTAAAAGGATCACCTATACATTTTTTTTAAACCAAGCTACTTACAGAGGTGCTTTGGAAAGAGTCTCTGGGTATAGACTCAGTACTCGACCTTGCACATTGAGAGATTGCCCGAAACTGGTGAATATTCAACTGCATTATTTTCAGAAAAAACAGAAGATTATCTTCGAAGCTCGGTGAACGAAAATCCTATTGTACCAAAACCAAAATAACTGATTTTATGAAGATTACTGTCCATAAGTTGTTGAAATGAGGAAGAAATATTATAACATAATGGCGGATCTTTATAAACATGATTTTAAACCGTCTTTGCTGTATCAGGCACAACTGAAGATCATCTTGAAAGTTGGAACTAAAATGTTTCTGGGGTCTGTGATTGAAGCTCATCAAGTCTTAGCTGAAGGAAAAGCTGCAGTATCAGATTCAAAATGATTTGAAGTTATGCCATTTTGGACACAGCACAAACTACACTGAATTGGAGGGGTATTTGATGTGTACAATTTAAGAGGACTGTTTGGTGAGGGGAATTTTTTAAGTGAATTCTGGAGCTCATCATTATGAATCTTCTATTTCTTCCCCTCTTTTTGTATTTTAGTAATGTGTAAGTATTAGTATAATCATCACTGAGAATTTAATGCTTTGAGAATTTTTTTGTATATAAGAGAGGTTAAGGGTTAACCTTTTCTCACTCTTGTTACTAGTTGACTAAGAACAAAGCAGCATTTTATATATGCATGTATTAGATCTAATTATCAGTGTGTGAATTTTTAAAGTATACAGCATTTGAGTCCAGTGTCATTTGGCATTCAGGAACACAAACCATTGTCATCTCATTTCCCAAAAAAACCAGAATGATGGAACAATTGTTTTTCAGATTTGGACACTGTTGAACTGCAGAATCAAGGAAAACAAAAGTTAAGATGGAATTTATCAGAGATGTTTCTCTCTCCCTCCCTCGCTAGCTATCTCCCCTCTCTTTCCCTCGCTAGCCATCTCCTCGCTCGCTCGCTATCTCCTCGCTCGCTAGCTATCTCCTCTCTCTCTCTCCCTCGCTAGCCATCTTTTCTCTCTCTCCCTCCCTCGCTAGCCATCTCCTCCCTCTCTCCCTCCCTCGCTAGCCATCTCCTCCCTCTCTCCCTCCCTCGCTAGCTATCTTCTCTCTCCCTCACTATCTCCTCCCTCACTCCCTCCCTCGCAAGCTATCTCCTCCCTCTCTCCCTCCCTTGCTAGCTATCTCCTCCCTCGCTAGCTATCTCCTCCCTCGCTAGCTATCTCCTCCCTCGCTAGCTATCTCCTCCCTCGCTAGCTATCTCCTCCCTCGCTAGCTATCTCCTCCCTCTCTCTAGCTAGCTTCTCTCTCTCTCTAGCTATCTTCTCTCTCTCTCTCTAGCTATCTTCTCTCTCTCTAGTTATCTCTCTCTCTCTAATTATCTTCTCTCTCTCTAGCTATCTTCTCTCTCTCTAGCTATCTTCTCTCTCTCTAGCTATCTTCTCTCTCTCTAGCTATCTTCTCTCTCTCTAGCTATCTTCTCTCTCTAGCTATCTTCTCTCTCTAGATATCTCTCTCTAGCTATCTTCTCTCTCTCTAGCTATCCTCTCTCTCTCTAGCTATCCTCTCTCTCTCTAGCTATCCTCTCTCTCTCTAGCTATCCTCTCTCTCTCTAGCTATCCTCTCTCTCTCTCTCTCTAGCTATCTTCTCTCTCTCTAGCTATATTCTCTCTCTAGCTATCTTCTCTCTCTCTAGCTATCTCCTCTCTCTCTCTCTAGCTATCTCCTCTCTCTCTCTCTAGCTATCTCCTCTCTCTCTCTCTAGCTATCTTCTCTCTCTCTCTCTAGCTATCTTCTCTCTCTCTCTAGCTATCTTCTCTCTCTCTTTAGCTATCTTCTCTCTCTCTCTCTAGCTATCTTCTCTCTCTCTCTAGCTATCTTTTCTCTCTCTCTCTAGCTATCTTCTCTCTCTCTAGCTATCCTCTCTCACTCTCTAGCTATCCTCTCTCTCTAGCTATCTTCTCTCTCTCTAGCTATCTTCTCTCTCTCTCTAGCTCTTCTCTCTCTCTAGCTATCTTCTCTCTAGCTATCTTCTCTCTCTAGCTATCTTCTCTCTCTAGCTATCTTCTCTCTCTAGCTATCTTCTCTCTCTAGCTATCTTCTCTCTCTAGCTATCTTCTCTCTCTAGCTATCTTCTCTCTCTCTAGTTATCTTCTCTCTTTCTCTAGCTATCCTCTCTCTCTCTAGCTATCTCCTCTCTTTCTCTAGTTATCTTCTCTCTCTCTCTAGCTATTTCTCTCTCTCTCTAGCTATTCTCTCTCTCTATCTATCCTCTCTCTCTCTAGCTATCTTCTCTCTCTCTAGCTATCTTCTCTCTTTCTCTAGCTATCTTCTCTCTCTAGCTATATTCTCTCTCTAGCTATCTTCTCTCTCTCTAGCTATCTCCTCTCTCTCTCTCTAGCTATCTCCTCTCTCTCTCTCTAGCTATCTCCTCTCTCTCTCTCTAGCTATCTCCTCTCTCTCTCTCTCTAGCTATCTTCTCTCTCTCTCTCTAGCTATCTTCTCTCTCTCTCTAGCTATCTTCTCTCTCTCTCTAGCTATCTTCTCTCTCTCTCTCTAGCTATCTTCTCTCTCTCTAGCTATCTTCTCTCTCTCTCTCTAGCTATCCTCTCTCACTCTCTAGCTATCCTCTCTCTCTAGCTATCTTCTCTCTCTCTAGCTATCTTCTCTCTCTCTCTCTAGCTCTTCTCTCTCTCTAGCTATCTTCTCTCTAGCTATCTTCTCTCTCTAGCTATCTTCTCTCTCTAGCTATCTTCTCTCTCTAGCTATCTTCTCTCTCTAGCTATCTTCTCTCTCTAGCTATCTTCTCTCTCTCTAGTTATCTTCTCTCTTTCTCTAGCTATCCTCTCTCTCTCTAGCTATCTCCTCTCTTTCTCTAGTTATCTTCTCTCTCTCTCTAGCTATTTCTCTCTCTCTCTAGCTATCTTCTCTCTCTCTATCTATCCTCTCTCTCTCTAGCTATCTTCTCTCTCTCTCTAGCTATCTTCTCTCTCTCTAGCTATCCTCTCTCTCTCTAGCTATCCTCTCTCTCTCTCTAGCTATCTTCTCTCTCTCTAGCTATCTTCTCTCTCTCTCTATCTATCCTCTCTCTCTCTATCTATCCTCTCTCTCTCTATCTATCCTCTCTCTCTCTAGCTATCTTCTCTCTCTCTAGCTATCCTCTCTCTCTCTCTAGCTATCTTCTCTCTCTCTCTATCTATCCTCTCTCTCTCTCTCTCTAGCTATCTTCTCTCTCTAGCTATCTTCTCTCTCTAGCTATCTTCTCTTTCTCTAGCTATCCTCTCTCTCTCTAGCTATCTCCTCTCTCTCTAGCTATCTCCTCTCTCTCTAGTTATCTTCTCTCTCTCTAGCTATTTCTCTCTCTCTCTAGCTATCTTCTCTCTCTCTCTATCTATCCTCTCTCTCTCTAGCTATCTTCTCTCTCTCTAGCTATCCTCTCTCTCTCTAGCTATCCTCTCTCTCTCTCTAGCTATCTTCTCTCTCTCTAGCTATCTTCTCTCTCTCTAGCTATCTTCTCTCTCTCTCTATCTATCCTCTCTCTCTCTCTCTAGCTATCTCCTCTCTCTCTCTAGTTATCTCTCTCTAGCTATTTCTCTCTCTCTCTAGCTATCTTCTCTCTCTCTCTAGCTATCTTCTCTCTCTCTCTAGCTATCTTCTCTCTCTCTCTATCTATCCTCTCTCTCTCTCTAGCTATCTTCTCTCTCTCTAGCTATCTTCTCTCTCTCTAGCTATCCTCTCTCTCTCTCTCTAGCTATCCTCTCTCTCTCTCTCTAGCTATCTTCTCTCTCTCTAGCTATCTTCTCTCTCTCTAGCTATCTTCTCTCTCTCTCTATCTATCCTCTCTCTCTCTCTCTCTAGCTATCTTCTCTCTCTCTAGCTATCTTCTCTCTCTCTAGCTATCTTCTCTCTCTCTAGCTATCTTCCCTCTCTCTCTAGCTATCTTCTCTCTCTCTCTCTAGCTATCTTCTCTCTCTCTCTCTCTCTCTCTCTCTCTCTAGCTATCTTCTCTCTCTCTCTCTAGCTATCTTCTCTCTCTCTCTCTAGCTATCTTCTCTCTCTCTCTCTAGCTATCTTCTCTCTCTCTAGCTATCTTCTCTCTCTCTCTCTTTCTCTCTAGCTATCTATCAATCTATTTTCTCTCTCACTAGATATCTGTCTAGCTCCTCTATGTCTCTCTCCAGACATACTGAATGAGTTTAACATTTTCTGTTTTTATGTAAATAAATAATAAAAAATTCTGGAAAAACAGATCAGACAGCATCTGACGTTTCAGGTCTAGTGAAGGGTCCAAAAACCGAAAACATAAATTGCTTTTTCATTCTACAGATGAAGTTTATAAAGAAAACTTAAGCTTTCAAAAATCTAGAGTTTTTTTTAATCTCCATGCAATATTTAATGTTTCCTTTCAATTACATGATCTGAATTTCATCATATCTGGACATTATTCCTGTTTACTATATCACTAGCACAGATGGATTCAATTATAATGCACATCTCAGCAATACAGAATCAGAACTAAATTTTAGAATTCACCTCATCAATTTTCCCAAACTTCCAATCTGCTGGTGAAATTCCAGTGGTTTCCTTTTACTTGGCCATTCAAAGTTGTTGATTGCACTGACTAGTGCAATATATTTACATTCTGTTACATCCCCAAAGTCAGCAATTAATTTTCAATTTGGCTCTCTTAATCCCTATGGAGCAGCCCACATTGAAATTGAGTTTGACTGTGAACCTAAGCATTACCTTAATTTTTCCACTTTCTTCCAATTCCAAGTTTTGTCTCAACTGAACATATTCTCCTTTGCATGTCTGCCAGCTTTTGTAGGCTAGATGTGGTCAGTTAATACCAGCATACCCCAATGGTGAAGGATAAGGCAAGACCCTTTTTAAATTCATTTTAAAAAGGCCATCTTTAAGGCAAAGTGGCAATTCCAGAGGAAGCTAGAGACAGATGAATGCCAAAACAAATCCATAGCCTACAAAATAAGGGTGAAAGCCATAGATGGCTGTGATGGTCATTATCCAATGAGATGAACACTTTATATGTCCGCTTTGAGAAATACCAACTAGAATCCCTGCAAAGGCTGAGGATCCTGTGATATCTGACTCTAAGGACAATGTTAGAACATCATTCGAGAGGGTAAACCCTTGCAAGGCATCAGGCCCTGATGGTGTATCTGTCAGTGTACTGAAAATCTGCACCAACCAAGTAGCCAAAGTGTTCATGGACATTTTCAACCTCTCATTGCTGCAGTCAGAGGTCCCCACCTGCTTCAAAAGGGCATCAATCATCCATGTGCCCAAGAAGGACAGTGTGAGCTGCTTCAACAACTATCGCCCAATGCTTCAAGAGATTGGCCATGCCCAGAATTAATATGTACCTAAGAAAAGTTCTGGACCCACTGCAATTTGCCTATCGTCACAATTGCTCCACAGCAGATGCAATATTGCTGGCTCTACACCCAGCTCTGGATCACCTCAAAAACAGCAACTCATACATATGGCTGCTCTTCATCGGCTACAGCTCGGCCTTCAATACCAACATTTCCTCAGTGATGGTCAAGAAGATACAAATACTGTAGCCTCTGTACCCCCTTCTGCAACTAGACCCTTGAGTTTCTCATTGTAAGAGCACAGTCAGTATGAATTGGAAGCAAAGTCTCCTCCTCACTGATTATCAACACAGGCCCACTCCAAGGATGTGTGCTTAGACCACTGCTTTACTCATTATAAACCAACAACTGTGAGGCCAGGCACAATTCTCCAATTAAGGCAAGACCTTATCCTTCTGATGCTATCTACAAGTTTGCTTATGACATCACAGATGTCGGTAGAATCACAAACAGCAATGAAGAAGTGTACAGGAGGGAGATAGATCAGCATTTTGAGTGGTGTCACATCAACAACCTTGTGCTCAACATCAGCAAAACCAAGGAGATGAGTGTGGATCCACTGGCATTTATGCAATGGCCAAGAAAGTGCACCAGCCTGAGGAAACCTGGCACGCCACCGGCATCCTTAAACAATTTCTACAGACACACTAGTGAAATTGAAAACATCTTACCAGGATGCATCACCACCTAGTATGGAAGCTGCTCTGCCCAAGACTGCAAAAAGGTTTCCCATTGCCTTCGTTCAAAATGCTGAAGCTAGAATTAATTGACCACTCCTCTTTCTGGTGCTCAAACTCCTCTCCAGAGGACTGGAGGCCCCATTCATTCCCAGGATCTCACTCAGTCTGCAACACTCAGCCATGTCAACTGAGAAATGGAGCCTCCAGCCAATACATCAGCCAGGAAATACAGCTGTCAATGGTGTGAAAGACCAGAAAATGTTCTCCTTTGTTGATGAATGGGCTGTCAAAATGGTAGCAGTTCCATGGTTCGTGGGGGACTCTGCTCATCTGCCATTCCCATGATGCAATCATGATGGTGACTTGTATGCAGATCGGATCTTGTTGTTTCTTTCTTTTGCAATATCTGGATCAATGTACTCCATGTCAAATAGTATTTGTTAGTTTATGTCATATTCAGAAGTGACCATTTCTGGTGAGTAATTCTCAAGAACAAATAAATGATTATTATATTCTTCAAAAGCAATCAGGCAGAATTTCTACCTATCAGTAACTGTAAAGTGTACTTGACAAGAAAGATTTTTTTTTAAGTTTAGATTTTCTTTCAAATTTAGGCAAACAGCACAGTTACAGGCAATTTCTGCCCACGGTCCAAGGACTCTGTGCTGCCCAATTAACCTGCACCCCCCCCCCCCACCCCAGTATGTTTTGAATTGTGAGAGGAAACCTGAGCCCCAGAGAAAACTCACACAAACACAGGGCGAACGTACAAACTCCTTACAGACAGCACTGGAATTGAACCCTGGTCCTGATTGCTGGTGCTGTAAAGGCATTGCACTAACTGCTATGCCAACCGTGCTGCTGGAGACAAAAAGGTAAACAAACTGACTGTTCCAGAAAAAATAATATTCCATAATAAATAATAAGAAAAGTAAGAGTCTTTAAGGAAATCTTTTATTGAGTCTTTTGCTTAAAAGTCTGAAACTTGAAGGGCACCTCTACCCATTTCCTGATTGCAGCAACAAGAACAGATCATGTCCTGGGTGGCGTGAATCCTTAATGATGGGTGCTGCTCTCCAACAGTAATGTTCCATGTGGATGTTCTCGATGATGGGAGGTATTTTGCCTGTGATGCACTGGGTTGCGTCCACTACTATATGAACAGTTCGCCACTCAGAAATATTAGTGCCCCTATACCAAAAACTGATTAGGGATAGTCAACATGGCTTTGTGCATGGTAGGTTGAGTTTAACCAATCTTAGAGTTTTTTGAGGAGATTACCAGAAGAGATGACAAGGAAAGAAGACGGATATTGTCTACATGGCCTTATAGTAAGGCCTTTGATAAGGTCTGTCTCATAGGAGGTTAGTCAGAAAGGTTCAGACACTAGGTAATGATGGTGAAATAGAGAACTAAATTCAATCATGGTTGCACAGGAGAATTTAGAGAGTAGAAGTGGATGATTACTTCTCAGACTGGAGGCTTGTGATTAGTGGTGTGCCTCAGGGATCAGTGCTGGGACCATGGTTGTTTGTCATCTCTATCAATGATCTGGTTGATAATGTGATAAATTGGATCAGCAAGTTTGCAGATGACACAGATTGGAGCCACTGTGAACAGTGAAGAAGGTTTTCAAAGCTTGCACTGGGATCTGGACCAGCTGGAAAAATGGGCTGAAAAATGGCACATGGAATTTATTGAAGGCAAGTACAGGCATTTTGGATGGACAAACCAAGAAAGGACATACATGGTGAATGGTAGGGCACTGAGAATAGACGGAGCTGGGAATACAGATGCATAATTCCCTGAAAGAGGCGTCACAGGTGAACAGGGTTATAAAGAGAGCTTTTGGCATATTGACCTTCATAAATCAAAGTATTGAGTATAGGAGCTGTGATGTTATCATAAAGTTGTATAAGACATTGATGAGGCCAAATTTGGAGTATTTTGTGCAGTTTTGGTCACCTAACTACAGGAAAGATATCAATAGAAAGAGTCGAGAGAAGATTTACTAGGATGTTGCCTGGACTTGAGGAACTTGAGTTACAGGGACAGGTTAAACAGGTTAGGACTTTATTCCCTTGAGCAGAGAAGAGTGAGGGGAGATGTGTTAGAGATATTTAAAATTATAAGGTTGGATAGACAGAGTAATTGTAGATTGGCTTTTTCCACTGAGGGGCCGTAGGATACAAACCAGAGGACATGGGTTAAAAGCAAAAGGGGAAAAGTTTAGGGGGAACTTATTCAAACAGTGTGGTGGGAGTGTGGAATGAGCTTCCAGCTGAGGTGGTGAATGTGGGCTCAATTTTAACATTTAAGAAAATTTGGATGTACATGGCTGGGAGGGCTATGGACCGGGTGCAGGTCAATGGGACTCAGGAAAAAAATATGGTTTGGCACAGACTAGAAGGGTCAAAGAGGCCTGTTTCTGTACTATGGTTCTATGATGCAGCCAGTCAGCACACTTTGCACTTACATCTGTAGAAGTTTGCCAAGTTTCTGATGATATACCAGACCTCTGCAACATCTTGAGGAACTGGAGGAGCTGGTGTGCTTTCTTCACGATGAGTCCAGGAAAGGTCCTCTGAGATGGCGCCTCCAAGAAATTTCAATTTGTTTTCCCTCTTCACCTCTGATCCCCTAATGATTACTGAATTGTACAGCCCAGGTCTTCCTTTCTTCAAGTTAGCATTGCGGTTAGCACCACACAACTATATCACCAGCAACCATGGTTCGAATCCAGGCTGTCTGTAAGGGGTTTGCATGATCTCCCTGTGTCTGCATGGGTTTCTTCCGGGTGCTTTGGTTTCCTCCCACCATTCAAAATGTACCGGGGTTGTAGGGCAATTGGGTGTAATTGGGTGGCAGGGGCTTGTGGGCTGAAAGAGCCTGTTACTGTGCTGAATGTCTAAATCTAAGTCTACAATCAACTCCTTGAACTAGGTGACATTGAGCGAGATGCTCTAGATGCTCCCTACGGAAAGTAAGGTATTTGAATCCTGGCCACTGGCATTGTAATAACATTGCTAACCATGATATCTCCCACCTTCATTAAATCACTTTTGAAAACACCCTTATATTGTGCAGGAGAAAACAATAGAGTGAAACATGAAAGTCTGCAAACTCTGATTGTCTCAGAACATCCATTAGAGGTAAAGATATTTTACCAACATTTCAGACCTGAGCCCTTTCACAAAGTGTGACCAAAAAAATAAGACAGGAGTCTGAATTAAGGCTGGGGAAAGAAAGGAAGAAGAATAGGAGGGGTAGGAGTACAGACCAACAGACAAAAAGTGTTAATTGGATGAGAAGAAAGTGAGAAATGATTTTGGCTCTGTGATAGGAGACAGAGGAAAAAGGGAAGAGGCAGAGAGAGAGGATGAGGAAGAAATAGGACAACAACCCCTGAGCTCTCAGACCAGGAAATCCAAAACAGTTGAAAAAGAAAGTACAAATGCTAAAAATAGTAAGAAGAGATAAATAAAGGTAAAACTAACCTAGGACTTTAGTCTTTGGTAGCTTAAGGTTACCAGATTTTAAGAAATATTATTGGGCAGTCCAGTCGAGGTATAATCACCTCACTATTTGAGTGGGGTGGTATACCATCCTGACCACACACTGGTTTGCACACAGAGGATGAAAAGGTAGCAGGAGTCATTATTTTTAAGTGGGATGCTAAATTATTATCCGGCAAAAAAATGCAGCCCAATATTAAAACAGAATCTCTATATGGAACAAAATTAATCAATATGTAGTGTTTAAAGTGGGGCTGTCCCCAAAAATGCCTCTGATTAGTCAGATTGATGGTAGACAACATGATCCTGGACACCTGGTGCCGAAAGGGAGGTCAGATGTATTGAGGACTGTTTTGAGCGGGGCCAAATAATGTCATTTGAACAGCTCAGAAATAAATATGACTGGTCAAATAAGATTTTCCCCTGCTACCTTCAGATAAGATCTTTCTTGAGGGACAAATTAGGTCCAACCATGACCTTAATGATGTGTAGTGACAGAGAGACCCCAATTCGAAAGGGGAACATAGATGTATTTCTTTCTCCAAGCAGAAGGCCCTAAAGCAGACCTTCACAAATCAAGGCAAAGGTTGGAGTCAGAATAGGAATAACGATTGATGAGCAGTACTGGTTAAAGCTGTGTTGAAACAGCATGACTGTGATTATTAATGTGTGGTAATATGGCTGGTACAGTATAACTTTCTCCACCAGCTATATTTGACACCGCAATAATTGAATAAGACTAAACCAGAAATTTCAGACCAATGCTTCAGATGTGACATTGTGACAAGAATCTTTGTGCACACAACGTGGACAAGTACCAAGGTGAGACCTGGGTAGAACTAGGTCAAGCACTAGGAAAAAAATCATAGGTAAAGAATTCCCACAGGATCCAGAGCTGTTCCTATTGGGAAATAGGATGGACATAAGACTTAATATGAAGCTGTCCAAATTCCAAATCCAATTTGTAATGATCGCATTGGCAGTGGCCATGAAGTCCATTGAGGTTACCTGGAAATCTGACTCTCACTTGGCCATTCCGCACTGGAATGGGGAAATGCAGAGCTGTCTGTGTTCCCCTGGAGAAAATTACCTATAACTTAAGGAAAAAAATATTACATTTTTCTAAAAATTTGGCACCCATATTTAAATTTCAGTGGAGCACAGTTATAGTGTGGATTTGCACATCTTGCCACCCTGCCTTTCCCATCTATCCTTTTATTGAGGGAAGAGCATGAGAGGAGCCATTCCATGCCAATCAGGTAAATGTAACAGCCTGGGTGACGACTGTTGGGCCGTGACAAATCCCTGATCTGTTCCCTCCCTTTGTTGTAGGGGTCTTGAATGTTGTGCATAATTTTGGTCTGTTGAGTGTGGGGCGGTGGCGAGGGAGGGGAAAATGGCTTGGACACAACAGCAAATTCTGTATATATAATGGATAACTGTAACTTGTGATTGATTACTGGAAATTGTTTAAGTTTGAAAATATATAAATAAAATATTTTTAAAAACAGATAGAGAGAGAGAGACATCCAACGAGAGACACAGCGAAAGGAAAAGAAATAGGGAGAAGATTGGGGGAAGGGGTTCAAACAGAAACCAGAGAAATCAATGTTAATGCATCCAGTGGAGGGTGCCCGGATGGAAGAGGAGGTGTTCCTCCAATTTGCAGGTGGTCTCAGTCTGCCAATCAGAAGAATACAATAGCCAACTTGCACACAGCAAGTTTCCACAAACAACAGGGAGATAGATCCGTCTGTGTGACACTAGCCTTTGGTTGTCTACAATATAGGAAGAACAAGATTACTTCTCTTCACATATTGCTATGTGCCTCTTACATTCACCGGGGCAGAGATCCGCCTCACTGTAATGTCTTATTCAGAGGCCTTCCAATTATACAGCATTCTCTTTCAGTAGTTTATTGGATTATAAAATCAAATCCTGAAGCGGAGTTTAAAGTCACCACTTTGCCAGAAAAGAAATTAAATTTACGTATACTCTTGATCTCACCTTGAGGTACGCTATTTACAAGGGTTGCTGTGTGTTTTGCAAGGATTTCTGGTTTGTCAATAAGTAGTTAGACATATTCCATGAGAGTTCTTTGTTCCCCGTTTCTAGGAATGTTACTCACAGGGACAGCAAGAGTCAGATTACTGTAGTTCTGATTAAACAAATGAAATATTTGTGAGTGATTAAAACACAATGTTCAAAATTTAAATATTTTCAAGTTGTAAAACCTGGCAGATTTTTTTTTGTAGGAAAGTACAAATTGGATTTTGACGAGAGAGATTACAAATAATTATTTAAACATTCATAAATAACAATACTTGGTGATGATGCATCATTTCTGTTTGCTTTAACCATTTTAAATGAATATATTCATCAATACTAAATTGCACGAGTTTATTTATAACTAATACAAGTTAGCATTGTGAAACAAAATTAAAGATTATTAAATCATTCAGTAGATGCTTCAGGAAATGTGGAAACATTGACCATGGAAACAGAAATGAAGTGAAAATCACGTTCTATCATTAGATAAAACAAAATGGTAATTTTCTCAAATTTTGTTCCAGAGCAAAGAATTTAGTTTGGGGGAAAAACTGCATCTCAACACTTTCGAGTAACACAGTATTGATAGTGTGTTCCTTTTCTGCAGTACTATTTATTCCCAGCTCCAGATCTGGTCTTTGTTTTTAATGTAATTGCCAAGTCTAATTACAAATAAAAGGCAAATTATTTCAGTTTGTACTTCAAATTTGTTTTATCTGCAGCATTTTGAGTTTTGCAGTTATCCATCGTGCTTGTCAAATGATGGCAACACTGCACAATTTCTGTTCATCTCTTCATACTCTGTTTTTGATCATGTATTTGCCAGAGGCCTTTTACATCTACAGATCTAATTTCACATTCAGTCTCGAGCTCCAATTCATCCCATATAGTGTTGGTTTCAAATTACACCCTTCCTGTGTCAGACCTTTCCGTGAACACTGCTATTTCCTCTAAACCACCACTCACTTTGCTTCAAGTAGGTCATTCTAATTATGACATGTGACTGAATTCATTCTCAACCCCATTTGAACTTCTTGGCCTCCAGATCACCTTGCACATGGCTCATCGGAGGCATTAATTACAAAGAAGATCAACTCGTGAAAAATGCCATTTAGTCAGCCTGCAAATTGTTGCTCTTCCAGCCCAGTGAGATCTCAATGATGGAATCCTGTTGACTGGAGTAGGCGCTGAAGGACACATACTCTTTTTCTTCTAATTAAAAGAATTGGCATCAGCAAAGGACCACTTTTGATCAGCATAAGTCTAAATTCTTAGTCTTCCAAGTCCCTTCCTAAATTGAACATTGTTAAAATTTTACAAGTCGTTGGTGAGACCGTATTTGGAATATTGTGTGCCTATCAGTCATTCAGCTATACGAAAGATATCATTAAGCTGGAGAGTACAGAAAATATTCCCAAAATGTTACTGGAAGTGGCAGGCTTGATATGCAAGGAAAACTAAAGAGGCCGAGGCCTTTCTCCTTGGAGCTTACAAGGCCAAAGAAGGGGGGTGGGGGGGGGGGGTGGGCTTTTCGAGTTTTATAAACTCAGACTGGTGCAGACAAGGCAAATAGTCAGTCTTTTGCCCCAGTGTAGGGGAGACTAGACAGAAAATATTTAAGGTGAAGGGGAAAGGATTTAAAAGGGACCCAAGGGTGCTTTTTTCCTCACATAGTAGGTATTCCACAAGCTACCAGAGGAAAGGGCAGTGGCAGGTAAATTTGTAATGTTTAAAAGCCATTTAGATGGGTTTAGAAGGATTCAGGCCAAAAAAAAACAGGTCTTCCATGGATAGACCACTTGGTCTTCAAGGACAAGTTTTGCTTAAGATGCTTGTTCTGTGCTGTAAAACTCCGTGCCTCTATCCTGTTTAATAAAACTATTAGTGGAACCTTCAGAAATAATCTAGATCAAGCATTTACTACTATATTTAAATGTAGTTCAGTCAAAATTAAGCCAACGTACTTTTCTAGACTCCTAATAATAACATTTTCTGTTTTTCATACTTCCATAATGATAAATTTTGGAATGTCAAACTTGAAGGCAGAGTACATGATTAACGGCTGGATTCTTAACAGTGTGGTAAAACAGAGGGACTTTGGCGTCCAAATCCATAGATCTGTCAAGGTTGCTCTGCAGGTTGATAGGGTACTTAAGAAGGCCTTCATTAGTCATGGAATTGAGTTCAAGTGTCATAAGGTAATATTGCAGCTCCATCAATATCTAGTGTGACCACACTTGAAATATTGCACTAAGTTCTGGTCATCTCATTACAGGAAGGATGTGGAAGTTATAGAGAAGATGCAGAGGAGATTTACCAGGATGTTTTATGGATTGATCTTATGCTTATGAAGCAAGGCGTGAAGAAGGATAAGAGGTGACTTAATTGGGGAGGAGTCACGTGATGGAGTAGTGGCCGGTAGGAGAATACCAGCCCTCTCCAGAAAAGAAGAAATAAAGTGAAGAAAACACAAAGTTCAAGAAACACAAAACACAACAAATAAAAGATAAAGTTGTGGAGAAAAGAAAGAAAATGGCACCCAAGGAAAAAGTAAAAACCACGGGAAAAAAAAAGAAAAGATGCTGGAAGAGAAAGGAGAAGGCCTTACCTGCATGAAGAAACAGGGAGCCGTCGTGGAGAAAAGAGCCCGCTCCCCAAGGTTGGTGATGACCCTGCAGAGTCGTGACCTCCTGACCGCTGGACTGCAAAAATGGCTCTCTGAAGTGCACAATGCGCACAATAAGGAAAAAGAAAACACCGACAGGAAGGGGGCCCAAATGAGGAGCGAACTAACACAGCGCGACCAGCTGAGGGATGCCTGACATCAGGGCTCTCAGCTGGAAGAAGAGGAAAGCGACTGGAAAGGGAGTGATAGGAAAGAAGAACAGCAACAAGAGGCCCAACAGATAATTAGCCCAGAAGAAGAGGACCAACAGCAAGAAGCCATGCAAAAAAAAAGGCCAGCAAAGTGAGGCAAGCAGCTCAACAAATCAGAAGAGACACAGATACAAGGAAGAGAAGTAGAGGACACAAATACAGGTGCAAACACAGAAGAGGAAGAAGTCAGCCAAGCTCTGCACAGATGAATAGAAGTTAAAATAGATGGTCAGTATATAGATTAAAAAAAATTTCAAGAGGTGACTTAATTGAGGTCTACGAGATTATGACAGGCATAAATAGGGTGGACAGTCAGCATATTTTTCCCAAGGTGGGAGAATCAAACATATCTACAAGGTGAGGGGAGGAAAGTTTATGAGCAATGTCAGAGATAATTTTAAAAAAAGTAGTGGGTACCTGAAATGAATCACCAGGGGAAGTGATGGAGGCTGGTAGAATAAGGACAGGCTCATATATGCAAGAAAAATTGACATTTATGGGTGTGAGGTAGGGAAGGTTTAATGTGTGGAATAGGTCTATATAGATTGGCACAAAATTGTGGGCCAAAGGGCTTGTATTGCTTTAATGTTTTATATTTGAATTATTTGTGAATTTATGGTATTATAAGCTCACAGATGAAGTTTTCCATAGGTCATATTGGATATATAGATGTTTCATTGACCAATTAATGAAGATAATTACTTCACTATTAATAACTTGGCAAGTATCTCCACCAATTTTGTCATGGTTAATGTCAGGATCTGGCTGAAGCTCAATATATTTTTGGTTTTCCAAAATACCTTTATTCCACCCATTAAGAGGTCAAAAGAAAGCACGTTCAGTGCAACCTCTCAGAGAAATGTGGTGTACTCAGGCACCACAGTGTGGGCAAGCCACAGATGTACAAGAAACAATGAAAACTAAATCACATGGAAAGAGTTGCCCATTTTCACAGGATTTTCAGACCCTCCTTCAGCTTTTTAAGCCAATAAGAAGCAAAATGACATTTTACAGAACACAAACTAACAAGCTTTCAGTAACATGAATTTTTTTTAAAAACCAAATTGAATTTAAAATTGCTCATCTATGACAATGTTGTTTTAAAGTTATTTAATTTTCTTTTATTACAGTTAAACTTGCACATATTAAATATAACATGTCTCAATTAGGTGCACAGGATTTTCAATTTCCATGCTGAAAGTCTCAGCATTATTTGCAAATAAAATAAATATACGTCATGGCTGTTCTGAGCAGCATTCCACGCAGAGAGCCTTATCATCACGCCATCACCAACAGAGGGACAGAATGTGGGGCACAGTGTACAATTCTGAAATCAGTATGCTCCATAAAAGTCTGAATTAAGTCACTGAATCAACTGTACATTTTTAAATTTGATGAATTGTACATTTCCTTAATTTTTCCTTAAATATATTTAACTCCAGAAATATAAATTTATTTCTTCTGATTTAGGTTTTTGATGTCATAAGGAAGTTGGTTCTTTTTTACATTCTACTTAATTACATGAGACAGTGCAACCTTTTTGGGGTAGATTTAAGAAACTTCCAGAAGCTATTTTAAAGTGAAAATTCCACTTGATCCTTTAGTATTTTTATTGGGTTATATTAAGAAATTGAGTTTGGAGTTAAAATTTTTAAAATTTCAAATTTCTCTTTTGAGATTGATCTTAGCTGTGGCGAGAAAATGTTTGGCAATTTCTTGGAAGAATAAGACTAATTTGAGTATTCCGCAGTGGCATTTAGAAATGAGATCTTGTATTCCATTGGAAAGGATAACATATAATTTACCGAATAATTATTTTTTTTGTTAAAACTTGGAGCCCATATCTGGAATATATGGGGTTAAATTATTGATTTTCTTCTCACGCATTGATGGTTTTGCTCCGAACCAGGGCAAACAACTGATTGAAGGTTTGATGTTATGTGATCTCCTCTGCTTTTTTTTCTTTTTCCTTTTGGGGTAGTTTAGAAGGTGGTGGGGAGGGGTGGATCGTAGGGGGTTATATTTACAAAATATCTTGTATGTATGATGTTTTTCTTTACTTGTATTTTTTTTGTATGACTTATCATGATCAATAAATAAAATTTCCAAAAAAAATTGATGAAATGAATTCTGGATTATTTATAATTCTTCTAATAAATTGCAGTTGAGGAAATTATTCTTTTGACAAAAATATCTTCAAATACACTGTAAAAAGTGGCGGATCTGGGCCCTGAGGCTGAGCTTTAGTAAGGGCCACCCATGACATTGCCCCCCCCCCACCCTACCCCGGGTGATGCCTTCCCTTCACACATTCTAAATTTATCCGCTGGGGTATGAACTCAGGGTATGGTGGGTACTTTGTGCTCGGCGCTGGCAGGATAGAATTGATGGGCCAGGTGGCAATAGCCTGGTGGAGAGGGGTGCATGAGGAGGGTTGGGGTTGGACTGGTAGTGGGATGCCTTGATGCTGGCCGCTGGCCGCTGGCAGGGGGACTTCATCGCTGTGCTCTGACACTGACGACTGCCTGTGTAACTGGTTTGGCTGTGTTGGCATTTTATCCTCTGAGCCTTGCAGCTCGGGTTCAGAGAAATAACTGGAGACGAAAAATTGCGGGTAAAAATCAGACATCAGTGAATTTCTAAGATGCGATCTACTTTTATATAATCTATTATTAAAAAATTATTTCTATTTCTGCAGTTCCCCAGTCTTGCCTGGCCTTTCCTCTAATTACATCGATTAAAAGAGAACACTCGGTCCAGAGTCCACTTTTGCTCATGCCTTGACAACACGATCGAAACCTTCAGGTTGATTGATTTAGATATATTAAATCATAAATACCACACTGAAAATGCACAGATATATTTCCACTCGGTTGGGAGACTTGCAAGAACAAGGATTTTTTATGAAGCATGTTAACTTGGGACACCTCGGGAAATTGTGAGGTGTCTGCAGTTTGCATTGAAAGGTGATGAATTTACTCGTCTTCGTGGTAAAACATAGGCTGAGACAGCGAAATTCGGGGAACAAAGATAGGTTGTCCCTCTCCTCCGGTCACTCCCTTCGGACACTCAAACTCAGCCTATTCACTTTGAAATGTTCCCCAAGAACCCCATTTTTCAGACAGTGCGCTGGGTGACTCGTGTCAAAGAATAAAATCTTTGCAATTCTGGCACCAATTACCTGGCCCAGGTAATATCATGCTCGTCGTGGGGGGTTCCTAAACTCTTCCTTGTCATGATGTTATCCAGCATACTGGAGATTACAGGCAGAATTCAACCCCATCCCCCACCCCCACCCCTCCAATTCTCCACCTTCCTGCCAAAATATTAGATTTTTAATGTCTCTCTGACCGAAATTGGCATTACAAATCTAATAGCTTGGAGGTGGGAAGGTGGAGGATGATTGGGGAGTGGGTGTTGAATTAAAGCAGCTCACCCAGAGGCAGAGTTAAGTAATTCGTGGCACTCTGGTGGGGCTGGTGGGTGCCACTGGGCGATCAACTCAGAGGCTCTGCTCTGGGTGAGCTGCATTAATTCAACCCCCGTCCCCCAATCATCCTCCACCTTTCCACTAAACTATTAGATTTTCAATGTCGCTCCAACCGAATTGGACATTAAAAATCCAATAGTTTGGTGGGAAGGTGAAGGATCACACAAGCCTCAAATCTTCATGCCACTGTGGCACCGACACCTCCCAGAAACCATTGCATGGGTCATCCCGACAAGGACTCTGGCCCACACTCCACAATCATCAGCTACAGCTGGGCAGTAAATGTGAAATGATAAACGGAGTCCAGGCTGAAACCTATGGGTTTACCCTGTGGGCCCCTCGACTTCAGCCTAATGGTTAATCTGCCACTGTGCAAAAATACCACATCCTTACTCCACTCAAGACACCATTAACATGGATAAAGATTTTTTGTATACTTCTTGCAATTTGTTTCTGATTTGGATTAGTTCCACTTTTAGATCCATTAATGCCTGTTCCTCAAGGGTTGTGTGCACAGCTAAGATTACAGAATAATGCCTGGGAACTGCATGCACACTTATTGCCAGAATTGTACCTTCAGTCATCTTGGGAAGAAAAAACTAACAAGTAGGATATGTTCTGCACAAACATGAAAGCAATGTTTAGACCACTGCAAGTACAAGCCATCAGAATCTCTCCAAGCCCAAGAACACAACCCCATGGTGGATAAACCCACCAATGGCCATTTTTAATCTGGAGAATGCAGGTTCCACTTCCTACTGGAGTACTAAGTTTAAAAAAAACAAAAAGATAAATTTATTCTTCATTGGCCAATTTGATTTAAATTTTATTCTTCATGTCTACTAGTTAATGATCACGCACAATGTGATTTGCTTTGCCTGACACTCTCCTAATTACTACAAGGATTTGCCAGTCGAGGCCGACTGGCTCACTATAGGCCTACCTTCAGCTCAGCAATGCCGATTCCAGATATTGTTTTGGCACTTTGCAATTATGTATTTAATTTGTGTTTACTTGAACTACAAAGATTGCTTTAAGATAATTGGTTTTCTTTAAAAGAAAAAACTAAATGCAGTAGAATTTGATTTTTTAAAATAATCAGACTTATTTTAATATTGTCTCATTCTTCCATCTTGTATCACTATCTGATTTATTACTGAAATAAACTTGTGAAAAATGCAGTTGAGCATTGCACTGGCCAACACATTGGTTACACAGAGTGCCTGCTGACAGCATGAATGAAAAGCGCCACTGTATGGCAAGGAAACAAATCACAAAACTACAATTGGTCCAACACGATTTTAGAAGTAACTGAAAATAAAAAAGGTGGTGGCGCCCTCAAGGGGGTTGTCAGGAAAAACCCAGTGAGCCGCAAGAGGCACAAGAAGCAATCCTTGAATTCTATGACTCCTACAACATACAAGGATCAAAAGTTATAGAAACAAAATGTCCTCAGTCACAGTATGATGTGGACTCTACCACCTTGAAAAAAATTAATATGATTAGACAGATTCAGCATGAACTTACAGAAGAAAAATGTGTTTGACTAATCTGCTGCAGATCTAAGAGGATGTAACCTGTAGAATAGATAAAGGGGATATCAGAGAATGCAGACTATCTGGATTTTCACAAGGTTGCACACAAGAGATCATTCAACAAATGTAAAGCACATAGGATTGGATAATGTACCGACTATGGTGGAACACGGTAGCGCAGGTGTGACCTCACTAGACGGTACAGGCTGGCCTGCCCCTGACCCTGTAACTCCTCCCTGTAGATTTCCAATAAAGGCTGCTAGCCCTAGTCTCTTCCCTCCATTCCAGCCTTGGATCCAGGCCATCAGCACGTAGAAATATGCCCAATGTTTCTGGGTATTAAAGGCTTTAATCGCTAGCTTTACATCTGCTGGTGGATATTGATAGTGCTACAATTTAGTATCCAGATTACTTGCCATGGATAAGGTGATCCAAGTGGAGAAGCTGGAGACCGACCACAGAGATCCGGAGGCCTCTGTCAAGTTTGATAGGCTTAAAGGCCTACATGAGATGCCACAAGATCTCCACAGACATAGACAAGAACGGTCTTCTCTTTTCATTGGTGCGCCACCAAGCTTACCAAATAATATGGGATTACGAAAAGTACGATCGCACAATGGCCCTGCTGTGGCAGCAAGATGGTGCTCCCATGAACTCTATGCATGCATGTTATCAGCTGGTCACCCGATGCCAGGCTCCAGGTGAGTCTGTTGACAACTTTGTGAGGGCCATGAAAGAGCTGAGACGAGCCTGTGGGTGCGAGGATGTGATCGCAGTGGTTTACCAAGAGGAGCTCATTCATGATGGGCTAGTGGTTGGCTTCCGGTCCAGTCACATTCGCAAGTGACTCGTGGAGAAGGGCACTCGGACCCTATAGGAAGTCATGCAGATGGTTCAGTCACTGAAAGCAGCCCAGAAGAACACTGAAGCTTACACTGGAAGCCATGCAGCCACCAGTTAGGGACCACAGGTTCCACCATCTTTGGACTCGAGGGCCCTGTCTGCTGCTGCCGAGCATGAGGTACAACTACTGTGGCCAGACCAAACACTGTCCAGCCCCATTTGAACTGCAGGAGGAAGGGCCACTACACCAAGGTATGCCATTCTAAACCATCCTCCAGCACCAACGCATGTGGACCACAACCCATGTCACCATCTTGGATCGACCCACTTCCAGCATCACTCCCGGTGGCCAAGAACTGAAATGGTGGGATCAGCAGGAAGATGACACGCGATGAAGTCACGTTATATCTGGCTTCTCTTTTGTACTCCACCTTAGGCAATCCATGGGGGTGGCCATCTTCAGGATTTCCAGGGCAGCCATCTCAACATTACAACAGCAGGGACTCTGACAATGAGCTAACTCTAGCCTCCATCACGCTGGACTCGAGCAGGCCACACCAACTGTTGCACTCTATCATGGGCTTGCCTATTGATACAGGGAGCACTGAAAATTTTGTACACTCCTGCACAGTCCAACGCTATTCACTTGCAGTGTTCCCTGCAAAGTGTAAAATAGCTCTAGTGTCTAAATCTCACCCATGGAAATCTGCGAGTGCTGCACCGTGACCCTAACCATGAGGAGCATGAAATATAAAAACTTCAAGCTGCTCGTGATGCCCCACCTCTGTACACCAGTCATACTGGGGTGGGATTTCCAGTGCCAGCTTAAGAGCATGCTGATGCAGTTTGGTGCCTCATCCACCCCTCATGGACAGAAATAAACAATTCCTGGAGGGCCAGCCCTTCTCTCCAAACAGATGCAATCAGATGCAGGAATGGCGTCCAGAGCACCCGACCTGCAGTCTGACCATCCTCCAGGTCCCTCCAACGCCTCCCACAACCAGTGGCAAGAGGTCCTTCTGGAGGCGCCATCCGGGATCTGGCTCGTGTAGGGGCCCTGGCAGTGGAGGTGGACCCAGAAGCCCTCATCAGTGACTAGCTGGTACCATGTACCATCCAGACAAATGATCACTTGAACCTACCACCACTAACCCTCTGGCCTCCACCCCCAACACCCCCACACACCCCAGAACCTGTTTGGACCAACACAGTTAGCTTCCGGACACTCAGCCCACCATAAAGGTCACCACCCTGCAAGAGCCAATGACGCAACTGGCACTGCAGTGATCGTAGTGGCAGATAAAGCCATGGAACCGGCTGAAACTGTGAACTATTAAAGGCTGCATGGCCAATAACGATGGATACTGCACTACTTCACCCCACTGGACTTTACTTAAAAAAGAGGGGTGAATGAGGTGGAACACGATAGTCCAGGTGTGGCCTCACTCGACTGCACAGCCTGGCCCACCTCCGACCCTGTAACTCCTCCCCGTAGATTCCCAATAAAGGCTGCTAGCCCTAGTCTCCTCCCTCTATTCCAGTCTTGAATCTGGGCCAGCAGCATGTAGGGTCATGCCCAATGTTTCTGGATATTAAAGCCTGTAATTATTAGCTTTATATCTGCTGGTGGTTATTGATCACACTACACTAACAAGGATTAAAAATTAATTATGGGACAGACACAAATTGAGAATAAATGAATATTTCTCTGGTTGGCAGTCTGTGTAGGGATCAGAGCCTGGGCCCCAACTATTCACAATATATATCCATGAGTAACATGAGCATACTTTCCAGTTTGTTGATAAAACCAGACAGGATGGAGTCAGGAATGATATGTCAAAAGGTTTCAAAGGGATACAGATAAACAGAGAGTAGCTAAGAGGATGACAGATGTAATATAGTGTTATAAAATGTATGTTTTTTTTTAAATAGTAGGAAATTTGGTCGTGTTGTTGTTCAAAGGGACCTAGGTGCCTCTGTACATAAGACAAGGAAAGCCAACATGCAAGACTGCTGGAGACTGGCTGAAGAGTACCAAATATCAGAACAGAAATGTGAGAGGGTGCTGTGGTCTTCCTGATCGTGTCAGAGGTTTGGATCAGGAGCTCGGGTTGACGAGCATTTGGTTGAGGAGACTGCTGGAGCATTGGAGACGAATTCAAGGACACTCAGTGACTTGGGGGGAGGGGAGGGGGGAAACACAGACTCTGCTTCTCTTTCTCTGACTATTAGGGGTGCCAGGCAATTTCTGCTGATGGGGAATCTTTTTCTGCCTTAAGGTAGACTAAAGGAAATTTCATGCATTATTACACTTTCTGCATTATTGCACATCAATAAAAGAACCATGAAGATATTAGGAAGGCAAATGGCATCTGGGCCTTTATTATAAGAGGGATTCTGAACAGAAGTAAAAGTGTACAGGAAAGTTGTCAAAATCCACCTGGAATGTTGTACACAGATTTGATCTCCTTTTCTGAATAATGATGTACATGCAGCAAAAAATTTGAGACTGATTGAACATCAAAAATAGACAAGTACAACACAGGAACAGACCCTTCAGCCCACAACGTCTGATCTGGCCACGATGCCAATTTAAATGCACATCTACCTACACATA
Organism: Narcine bancroftii; assembly: GCF_036971445.1. NCBI lineage: Eukaryota > Metazoa > Chordata > Chondrichthyes > Torpediniformes > Narcinidae > Narcine > Narcine bancroftii. Next base: position 93,665,980 of record NC_091477.1, on the reverse strand, counting down.
GTCCATCAATTTCCTGCCTGTTAATTTTTTTTGTCAAAATGCTTCTTAAACTTTGCTATCATTCCTGTTTTCACCACATCCATGGTAACATACACCAGATATTGACCATTCTCTGAACATAGTAAATGCCTCATTCTAACCAGACTATTGGAACCTCCCATTCTTCCAGCCTCCTTACCCAAATTCGAAGACGGAGACCAGGAAATACTTAGGTTTTAAAATTATCTTTGTGTCAGAATGGAGCATAATTAGAGACATGGCACAGTGCCTTCCCACAGAATGAGTAAAACAGCTATTTCTACTGCCCACTATTTATTTTAAATCAAAATGCATCTAGTACTCAGCTGTTTTCAGAAAAAAAATCCAACAAAACGTGACTAGCATGTGAAAAACAGCTATTTGGATGTTCAGGAATCGAGAGACTTAAACCTATAAATTTTTAAAATGGTCCTTCTCTCTAACTTTTTTCTCCCCTCCAAAACAAATGGTTTCTCCCTCAACTGTCTCTCCACCCCTCATATTTTCTGCCCCATCAGTCTCGGGGCTCCCCTCCCAGCTTCTTCTTCCCCCTCTACTTTTGATAAAGGGTGCAGATCCCAAATATTGAACTGACCATTTTACTGACCTGACCTGTTGAGTTCCTCCAACAATTCTTCGTCTGTTCACGATTCCAGCGTCTCTTAGAAATATAACAATTACTTTTGATTTTTCCCACACATACTTACTTGAAAGATGCAATTCATGACATCTGAAACAATTTTAGCATGTGGAGTGTCTTCTTCCTTGCTGACTGCTTTCAAGTTATGTTCCAAGCACAATTCCCACGAAGTTACCAGAGTTTTTCCATGATTTTCAATAGACTTTGTCTCCCTAATGGCAGTGGTGATTTGATTTATGCAGATTTCTACCACTGCCTGATCATTGTAATTCTTAAGATAGTCCTGGCAAAAGTTCAAAACAAATATCATCATGGATTAAATGGCTAAAATCCTTAAGTTTGAAGATAAAACATTTTAATTTGCCTCATCACCAAAATCTATTTCCATTCTGACTTGGTTACTATTGTAACCATAATCAATTTCTATTCTGACTTAGGTGAAACAGTGTAGATCATACTACCTTTAGGAAAATAAATTTCAGGATTACATGGTCAGTGATGAACTTTCACCTCACACCACTTCCCACAAGTGACCCAGATATCTGTAGCACATTCTCTGTTTGCAACATCAGGTCCTGGGATATGGCACATTGAAGTCACAAAGCATATTAAAGAATTCTGACAAATAGCTGATCATAAAGTCAAATAAGACAAACCTTGCTTGGTTTTTGTTTATCTTCTTAAAGAGGCCGAAGTACCTGAGCATCAATAATAATATGGAAGTAAAATTTGGAACATCAAAAATGTTAAATAATATTTTAAAATCTGAGCACTTTGAAACATTTGAGGATATTAACATCCAGATGCTTTTTGTTATTTTCTGGACACAAAAGAGTTGGCAGGCAGTAATCTGTGGTTAAAGCACTTCAAAACTCACTTTCACCTTATTCATTGGGGATTGTGGAAGAGGAAACAAAAGGGAAGGCAAATTACTTCAAAAAATTATTTTAACGTGAATAATTATTTAGTGATTTTTTTAAAGTAACAGGCATTTTTCTTAATTTATTTAATATTTAAAATGTAAATAATTAATGTGTTTTAAATTGGTCTCCAAATACCAGAAGAATTAAATAGCTCTTAAAAGTAGACACAGCCATGGAAGGATTTTGCCAGATGTCAGTGCTCCCAAGGGTGTTTGGGAGGGAGTCACCACTGTATCACCAGAGGCCGAGCTTCCACGTAGATTGCACTGCTGAAGTTCAGGACCCTTTGAGCCAACTCGATAGGCCATCTGTCTTATGCGGGCATCGCAAGACAAGAGGCAGTAATTCTGGCCTGGAATCTGGCCCAGCAAGATTGTTGTATTAGTTGATTGTTGACATTTAATCTATACCAAATAACAGGGAGCAGAGTTCTTAATATTGCAGCCACTGAATCATAAATTCATTCCTTCACATCATTAAATAAGTAAACAGTTGGTGCTGGTCAGCAAGATGATCGATGAACAAAAATTATTACTATATATCATTTTGTCCAATTGCTGTTGAAAATAAACAATTTGCAGTTATGTGGGAGTGAATGAGTGTGTCAGGGTTTGAATGTTTTTTCCCCTTTCCACACACAGACAAACAACCTACTACACACAAACAGATGGAGATCATTCAATTTATCATCTTGGCATGAAACCAATAGCTATGAATTGGTCATCCAAAGCTAAATATACACAGCTGGTCTTGCCAGATTTCTAGGAAAATCTGTAGGACACACAAACACACACAGAAAGGAACCAGACTCACCTGCCCTACTATTCAATTTAATGATGGCTTTTCTGTGCCAATACCTCAAAACCCTCAATTTCCTAACTTTTCAAAGATTTATCTACCTCCTCTTTAAATGTCTCCAATGACCAAACCTCCTGGCACAGAGAGTTCCAGGGATTCACCACTTTAAGAAAAAGATGTTCCTATATATCTCATTTTAAAGGGATGGCCCCCATTATCTGGGCTTCCTCTGGGTACTCTGGCTTCCTCCCACCTTCCAAAACATACCAGGGTTGTAGGGTCAATTGGGTGGCATAGGTTTAAGGGCCGAAAGGGCCTGTAACTGTGTTGTATGTCTAAGAATTTTTTTTAAATCTCACAGCCTGTGGGAAGAAGCTATTTCCCAACCTGGCAGCCATGATTTTGATGCTCTTTCATCAACAAGCTTCCATACTTGTCTACTTCCTCCTCCTCCTTCAGGCTATTAATATATTTTGTAAAAGTCAAGAATTGATGCCAGGGGCCCTCCATGAATTATATCCTTTCAACTTGAAAAAGACTCATTTATTCTTTGCCAGAACATCAATACACTTTCAGGGAAACCACAGTAGCACCAAGTTGATACATCAAAATTCATGGAGTTGAAGTGATCCAATAATGAGTAACATCTATTAAAGGAAAGGAGCTTGCAAGGTTTCAGCAAAAACACGAGTTAACTGATATCCATAAGGAAATTACCTTCATTAAAACTATATTTTAAATAGTAACTTTTTGAGAGAAAATAAAAGTGAAACTAGCAGAGTTTGTACAATTATCCTGTCTAACTGACTCCAACTTGTACAAGTGCAGGGACCTGAATGTGTGGGCAGTGATTCAATAGTAAGCGGAAAGCCAAGTTTCACCACTAGACTCCTCATGGAAAATTTAATAAAATGGCCTTCATTCATATCAAAACGTAGTTGGGGAATTTTGGGCTAGGTCTAAAAAAAATCCTTAATTGAGATTTAAATTGAAATGAAGAGACATAAGAACTTCAAGTGCAAGTTAGACAATTGAAAAAAACTTGCAGATACATTAGTAGTGGAAAAACTGGTGTGAAAAGAAGCCACTTCAGTTGGATTTTTTAAAAAGTTTCAATCTGAATACAGAACTTAAAATTTGTAACAAATCAGATCATTCTGTTCAAGAGTTTCTGACAGACAATCTTCGATTCCAGCATCCTCCAAGGAGAAGAGATCTCCTGCCTAAGACAGGTCCCTCTGACTGAGCACCACACTTAGAATGTGCTGCACGTTCAGTTCAGTATAAAAGCTCCATTCAAATCTTCAATGAAATCAAAAATAGTAAAAGTCTTCAAAGTTTAAGAATAATGACAAAAATGTTAAAATTATTTGCAGTCGATTCTGGCAATATGTTATCATTCCACCCTCTCAACTCTAAACTAAAAAAATTAAGAATCACAGAATAAGGAATCTGTTTAATAGGACAATTCATCATTAATATGAATATGGTATTTGAACATTACAATGCATGCAATGGAAACTAAATTATCTTGAATCTATCAGACCTTTTCTGAACAATAATAATTATTACAATGTGGCCAAAATGCAGGCTGTAAATCACACTCGCAAGATAAATAACAGACTGAGCAAACAATTTTTTTTGCTATTCAAGAGTGAGCTGAAGTGAATGAGATTTGTAGGTTGGTATCCAGAACATAAATATAACATTTCAGCCTTCAGACCTTTAGCCTGATACTTGAGAATCTGCAATACATTACATCAGATTTGGTTTCCATTTTTCTTAGCATCTTATCATTGAATACTCTAGCAAAAAAAAAGAAAAAAAGAAAAAAAATGAAAATTAAAAGAAACTCAAATTTAAATAAAAGTTTAAATTTGTAAAAGTTAATGTTTTCAGAAGCATCACACAAACCCTTGGTGAAGATAATGTTACAAGGTCAAACCCACAACCACAAAGGCGGCATATCACACAGGGGTTAAGATGAACAATTACTTTATTAACAAAAATTCACCTTCAAACTTCCCCCCCCCCCCTTTTATAACAATGCCCACTGGTTACTATGCAAATTTCTATAACAGTGTAAAACTAATAAATTCCCCTGCCTAAATACAACATAATTAAAGTCTAAGTTATATTTCCAACCAGCCCACAGAAAAACTTCGACACAAGACTCACAAAACTTCGATCTCAACCAAATCAAAGATGAAACAAAATTCAGAGAGGGGGAGGGGGAGTTGGAGGGGGAGGGAGATTGATCCTCTAGCTGTCTTCGGAATGCTCATCCCTTTTTGAAATCCCAACATTCTAAACTGTCTTCCAGACCATGATTCATGCTCTGGGCCTGGTTCCACTCCACAGCACCCCCAGTGGTGGTTTGTCGTCCAAGTCCAGAAATTTTAAAATAATTTTCTGCACATGCTCAGTCCGCAGTCCACCTTCACCTTGGCTCTCTAAGGCAAACTGTCACTTTTCAACACAAAACCACAACACAGAACTCTTAACAATAGGAACAAACATTCAGTGGAACACTCCCACCATGCCCCACCTGCAGCAGCTGTTTGAATAAAGTTTCAGTAAAGTTGTGTTTGATTAAAATGGTGCTGACCAGGATGAAGAGCCAGCTGATGCCACTCGCTGCTCAGGCAACTCTCCAAAAACATCTCCCTATCCCCGCTTAGTAAGAGTACCTCTTTAATCCGTTGCAACCTGGCTGTTGCTAATCACAAAAAATGCCAGAAAACAGAAATTGACCCCTAAGGGAACCCCCTATGCAAACATAACAAAGTTAGACTAAAGCTTAAAACAGGAAATAATAATGTGGGGCAGCATGATTAGTGTAGCAGTTAGTGCAAAGCCTTCATAGCACCAGCGATCAGGACTGGGGTTTGAGTCCCACGCTGTCTATAAGGAATTTGTTCTAACAGTGGCAGATTGAAATGTGCCAGATCATGGGAGTTGCTGGATAAGAGAACTAAAACTGTATTTATCTTTATATCAGTAAAGCTTTATCTGGAAACTTTGGGGAGTGGGGTTAATTATGACAGTGGCACAGTTAGCGCAACACTGTTACAGCACCAATGACCAGGGCTCAAATTTCAATTTAAATTTTGTAAGTTACGGGAATTACCTGCTTAAATTAAACTTTACATAATTAAGGACTACAATGCTTTAAAAAAATACTTTACATTTTGCACTGTCTTTTGTCTTTAAAACTAGATATTCTTAATGCAGGAATATTAATTAGGCATTGTAAAATTCTCATAACCAGCAAATACAATCCCTATAGGTGCCGGATGCCGGAGATTTTACTGTACTTTGTTAAAGTCAAGAACTACTGAACAACACTAATATGGAGATACACATGGTAATTGTTTATGAGAGAAGAGAAACAAAGTTTGAGTCACAATTCAGCCGTATACAAAAGAAAGGGCAGGATGACCTTCTCAACAAATGCAGCTTGCGAGGATAAGTGATGTTCTGCTTTTCCCACACAAGATGAAGACAATTTCTTCACTGTTCTGAAACTAAATAAATGAGCAAGATGAACAAAGTTAAATACAATTTTGTCAGGTAACAATGTCATGCAATAAAAATTTGCTGGTATTCTTAATGCTTATTTAAGACCACTAATTATTCTGCCTTCAACCACTACCCATATTTTATTAACACTTCTTAACAGTTAACATTTAAACATTCAATCTCAACCAAAAACAGGCTGCAGTATTTATTTCAAAGCCAGCAGGGTCTATTTTCTTGACACTCCTCTGAATTTAGTGTTCACATACTCAATTATTTCATATTCAGATTTGTCAGGGTACATACATAACATCACATACAACACTGAGATTCATTTTCCTGCAGTCAAGGCAGAATTACCACTTATTGCTAGTGCAAAAAAAAATATACGCATGTAAACAAATAAAAAATGTAAACAAACTGTGCAATATAGAGAGAAAAAAAATCAATAAAGTTCAAAAGTAAGAGCCCTTAAATGAGTGCCTGATAAAGTTTATTGTTGAGAAGTCTGAAGGTGGAGAGGGGTAGCTGTTCCTGAATCTGGTGCATAATTTCAAATGCATAACAAGCTCTCTTTACAAAAAGATTACCTGATTTGATATTATGCTTTTAAGAAAGTTTGAAACGCAGCATTTTCATACTTTTCTCCCACAAGAAAACATGCTTAAACCCACTTGTTAATACTCTATACTGTTGGTGGAAACTATACAAGAGTTATATTGCTGAGCAGCAAGCATCAAAACAATTCTCGCATCCAATTTGAAGACACAATGAAGCACCCAGCTCTTTTTTTTGCCATAGCAGCAGTTGGATACAAGCAAGTTCTCATTATCTATGCTTAGGCTGTTGCTTTGAGATAGAGGATGATTCTGCAGGTTTGACATGTAAAATTGTGAAGGGTAGGCAAGGATCCTCAGTAGAAGGAATTATTCACTAAGGGTGTTCGGAACAATTCTTTAATATTTTCCTTTGCAAATTACAAAGCATTTGGCACCTATTAGGATACATCGTTTGTGGCTGCCACAAGTCCAAATTCAGAAGCAGACCAGGACTATTCTGTTGAAAACTAACAATGAAAGTTGAGCTCCACATGCTGGGTGCCTTCCAAGAATAAGGATACATCATCTCCCAATTTAACAAGTGTTATTACATGTCAGATTTCAGGCGGAGTCCTCCAAGAGAGCAGCAGGCAGAGAGAAATTCTGACAGGATTATGAACTTATTCAGATTCATGCAGAGCAGCATCAACTGGACTCTCCTCATCACGGGAAGATTGCACAATCAATCTCCAACAGCAGTCATATTTCCATCCAGAATGGCAGAACAAACCATGAGATAGTTAAGACTAAAATACCTCTGCCAGGACAGCTCAGAGAGCCTTTGAACACTCACTAGAGGAAGTCTTCAGATGAACCCCAGTCTACAGTCCAAGGTCACTTCCCACCAGCAGGAAGGGAGCTACGTATAAGTTTATTGTCATCTGATTGTAGAAGAACAACCTGATGAGACAGCGTTTGTTACTCTCACACCATTTCATGTGATTTTCCACCTCTTCTCTGTAGTGAGACTCATCATTGATGCTGATGAGGTCAATTACTATTGTGTCATTTAAAACTTGATGTCACTGTTGGAGATAGATCGGGCGATGCAATTGAGGGTCAGTAGCAAGAACAGGAGTGGGCTGAGCACACAGCCCTGAGGTGTGCCAATGTTCAGCATGATGGTGCTGCTATCGACCCAGACAGACTGTGGTCTTTGTATTAGGAAGTCCAGAATCCAATTACAGAGAGGGATGTTGAGTCCCAGCAAGGACAGCTTCTCCACCAGCCTCTGAGGAATGACTGTATTAAATGCCGAGCTGAAGTCAATGAACAGTAGTCTGGCGTATGAGGCATCATTCTCCAGGTGGGCCAAGGCTATTTGGGTTTCTGTGACTAAAAGTTATTGAGATACCAATGAACACAACCTCCAATGCCCTTCTACTAACAGCCCACAAATTACCTTCCTTTTGTTGGCCCAGTGCATGATCTGCCATGCAACACTGCAAACAATAAAACCACGACAAAATAAACATTGCAAACCAAGACATCTTTACATTACAGTGTAAAACACAATACAAATGGTATCTCATCAAACTGCTGCATTCCATGTCCTTTTGTCAATCCTTGTAATATTATGAAGAGTGCAACTTGACTGCGAGAAGCTCTAATTTGCTCTGGAAAAGGCTGCAGATGACCTTGCAGCCTGTATTGGTACCTCATAGGCTTAATTCCAGACTGCAGGATCTTAGCCTTGTGCAGCAATGGTCAGCCTGGCAAGTACAGAGACCATTGGCAGAGTGGGTTCAGAGAGGACAACAAATTATTGTACCAGAACTTCTCCAGTACCCTTTGTGAGATGCCTCATCAACCCCAGTAATCAATTGCTGGACTGCTGACATTCTCTGAATGTCATATATTTAGATCATGGCAGCAAATAGTAACCGTTTGATTTTCTGCTCAGAGTGGAGACATTGGCCATCTATTGCTGCCTCCACAGTGGAATGTTCATGATATTTATGCTGGAAAGGATGGGCTCTGAGTTCCACGTCCAGTTGCTGCTGGATTCCTTCATAATCCTCCACTTGCTCATGGGCTTTCTGGTAGCCCTGCCAATGCAGAAACCATTTCATTGTTCATAACCATCAGCCATCTCCTACTAGCTGCAGCATCAAAGTCCTCATTTAAGTCTTTGCAGTGGGATCAGTGATTAAACCCACCTTTTTGTACCCAAGCTACCATTTCCTCACCTTATCACGTTGCCAACATGTTACTCACATATGCACATCCCATCTCTTGGATAATTTCTAAATCATGTGGTTTCTGCATATTGCTGACCCAAGATTCTCAAAAAGGATTGTCCCGGCAGGCCCATTGTTCCTGCCATGTCACCTCCTCCATGCCCATGAGCCTGACAAGAAATCCCTTCCAACCACAAATAAACCTTTTGCCTGACTCCAACACTCCTCCTCCTCTCAGAATCCAGCCAACTTCCTTATCTCGACCTTTTCATCTCAAATTGCTCATGGGACCAGGGATGCAGTGCTGCCAGAGCTTACCAGAGCACCACTCCAGGCACCTCCTTGTCGCAGTATTTGGTGAGCTCTGGCACCTAAAATATTAGCACTACACCCATGAATGGGACATCAATTGTCTGGACTTCTTCAAAGACCCAGGTCTGAAATGTTGGTAACCGTTTGCTTCCTATGGATGCTACATGACCTTGAGATCCTTGGTAACAGACCTGAAGAACGAATGTTGGGTTTGGTAGCTTCCCACTGCCTTTGATCATGCATTTGAAAGATTCCTGAAAACAGAGAGTCTCTCCTATCCTTTTCTTTCCTCTACCAGTGATTTCATTGTATTGGTGGAGAGGCATGGATCAAAGACACCCTCAGGATTTGTGAATCATTTTTGGACAAATGCAGCAGGAAATAACCCATGTTTGCTACTGAATTTCCCTTCACCAGTTCTTAAATTGTATTGATTCTTTCCCCTTAACACATGAAATGCTGACCATTTTAACCAACCCCAAGACTGAGCTTCCCTGCTAATTCACTAATTATCAAGACAGTTTATGCAAATGTTTAGGATATCATTTGTGGATTTGATCAAAGGTGTTTTGCTATTACACCAGGAGCATAAATTTATTATACATCAACATAATCTATTAAGGTAAAAAGCCTAACATAGTGTAAACAATATGATTATGGCAATTCTATGCCCATTCAACACCAGTTTGTTGGCTTTTCTTTACACTTTTAAATTTGATTTGTTGCTTTTGAGAGTTTATGAACAAACTTTCAGACCCTGTTCTTCTACATCATGTAATTTATCCCTCTTGAAATAGGTTTCATGTTTCATTGTGATTTCTACTATACTTCTCAAGCTGTATTATCTTACTTCACCCTGATACTTTTTTTCCCTCCTTTGGCCTAATATTGACACCAACACCCTTTGTTTAAGAATTCATAAACCTCCTCCCCCTTCTCATCTTAAGATGTTGCTTTAAACTCACCTCTATAAGGAAGCCTTGGGTCACCCCTTGCTACACAAATACAATTCTCACTTCCTTAAAAGCAACTAAACATACAAAGCAATAGACAAACCAAGTAACATTATTTGTGTTAATTAAAAGTAAGCAAAATAAACATGGAAACCTACATAAATGAAATAAATGAGAGATTAAAGTAAAACCATGTACAAAGGTGTTGTTTAAGACTATGATTACCAATGTGAACAAGTCTTGAATTGATTTTCTTGATTGAACTTTTCATTTTTCAAACATTTAATCCATTATCAAAATATAACTCTGGCAAACAGCACAAACTCAAAATTTTGCAGAGACGACTACTAACTTGGAACTCGGACCTCACTTTGTAAATGTTCCTTTATGTGAGCAGGACTGGAATTTTGTGTGAGCTTTCTTTTTATGGTTACCATTCCTGAAGCCTTTTATATAAAAATGGGGTATTTAATGATAAATTCAAATGAGAGCAGAATGTTTCGAGGCCAACCTAAACAGAATAAAACAGACCATATTTTTAAACAACTAAGCAACTTTTTTTTCATGGCCATTCTTGTACCAAAGGAAACAGGAGTAAGTTTATGATATTGCTTTACCTGCATTCTAGAACCTCTGGGCATTTAGAAGCTCAATTTGTTCTAAAGATTCCTGCTGCCTTTGTATTCTAACACAAAAGCAAATTGTAGTTATGAGAATTGAAAGCAATGGCAAGTTTCTCTTGCCGCAATGCACTTCCAGCGATTGAGTGAAGAATGCAAAGAATGCAGCCTGTAAAATCTGCTGAAAAATGCATTTAAATGGTACATTCAGCTGGTCAATTTTAACTGGAGCAAAAACAGCACTTAATTGAAATAGAATACTACCAAGGATTTTCTGCAAAGTACAGGGACAGTTTAATTGGCTGCTAGACAAACTGCCTCAATACTCAGCATGGCACTCCCCTATTAATTGTAGTAGGAATAAAACAAATATGCACACAATTTTTAAAAAGAGCATGGGAAAAATCCACATAATTTAATAACACATACACGCACAATGTATAAAGGAGCATGAGAAAATACATGCACAATTTAATAAAATGTACACACAATGTATAAAAGAGCATGGGAAAATGTACTGCAAGTATTGATCAATAGAAGTGGATTTCAAACTTTTTCTTTCCACTCACATACCACCTTAAGTAATCCCTTACTATTCACTGCTACCTATCTGGGGCTGGTGGCGGGCTTTTGGTGGGGGAGTGGGGTGGTGGGCTTCAGACTGTTCAAACTGAGGACAAACCCACAGACCAGCTTGCTCACAACCTGGCAGACCTAGTGTCAAATTTAGAGTTAGGGTTAGGTTGCTAGTATCCAGGCAGCAGGATAATCATCCCTCTTGTGTTCATTGGTCTCTTCTCTCAGAGGTTATGTGTCACTAGAAAATGCCACTTTTGGTTGGCCCATGCTTTCATTACCCTGTGTCTGTTTCTAGCTTTTACTTCCATTCTGGTATTTGTTGTGCATTGTGATGTGCATTTGGGTAGGTTTATTCTCTGTATAATGGGTGACCATAGGGTTAGGATTAAGGCTAGGTTTGGGTAAGGGTTCAGATTAGTGGCCCACTGCAAGAGAGAGCAGGCAGAGGGCTGCCAAGAGGGAATGGGATAGCGGACCGCCGGGACGGAGTGGGTCAGTGGGCCACAGGAGAGAGCAGGCAGCACTAAAAGAATTACAGTATACAATATATACAAAAAAATTAGGATACAGAATAGACATCCTGACCTGAATTGGCCCGAAACATCAGAGGCGCCTTTTACACTGCAGGCATTCCAGGAATTTATTTAGGTCCCTTTGCGGTAAAAAGATGGGACTGGAATGACCCCCCCCCCTGCATCCTGTCTTAGTGCTTTTTTACACAGCAGGCATTCCAGGGAAAAAAGAGAAAATGTCCTGGAATGAAATCGCAGTTTAAAAAGCATATTTGTTGAACAGGAATTCAGCTGAATAAGTCACAAAAGAACAAAGAGCAGGTGAGTGACTCATCTCCTGATAGCCTAAAGCCTTTCCATGGTCAAAAAGATGCAACTTGGAAATACATTTGGAGTAACCACATCTTGTCTGGAAATTCACAAACCATTGAAGACATAGCAGCTCACATATTCTCCACTCTAAACAGTCATTCCCTTCACGGTTGGCATGTGAAAGAAGAATGTACTACTTACAAAATGCCTCACATCTACACAACAAGACTTCTCCAACAGCACATTCCACAACTGAAACTTATCACAAAGAAGACAATTGCTTCAGTCCTTCATTCCCACCCTGTCTACACCTGTCACCACTTTCAAGCAAACTAAATAACTGCACCACTCTCTTTTCCTCTTCAACACCCCTCATCTCCCTTGGGGCTTGTCATTTGCTCTAGTTTGACTTTCCAAAATGTCACACCCCTGAGCTTGTTCAGTTTCACCCACCATTCTGAGCACAATTTCCCAATTGATCTCAATCCAATTGAAATTTTAGAAAACCTTTATCACACTATATCACCAATTTTGGTGTAATCCACAAAATTATTTACCATGACAACTACATTTGATTCCAAATTGTTAATTGGGAAAATAGTTTCAATTGCTGAGTCATTATAGCAGAAGAAGAAATAAAGTTTCAAACTTGCTTTAAATCTCAACATTAACTACAGAAAGCTAGTAAAAATTACACAAAGGAAAATGGAAACAATTAACATTGTCCAACTTAAAATACCTCAATACATTAGTTTATCCATACGTTTGGTGACTATTTAAATATTTGTAAGTTCAGTGGAATGACAAAAAATAAAGTTAAATCCATTTCCAATGAGTTAAAGGTGGGTTCAGTGAGAAGGCGCAGCCATAAGTAAAAACCATTATTTTCAGTGGAGAAGTACTACCTTCACAGTCTCCGATGATGGTTCATCTGGAATACTTGGTTCATGTTCGACCCTCAAAGTCAACCAGAAAAGGGGAAGCAGGAAAAGAAAAATTAAATTCCTGTGAATATGTTCCATTTTTTCACCTTCAATTATCTTTTAATGAGTGACTTGTGGCTTAATGAACTGTCTGGATTTCAGTTTGAAGATGAATACAGTAAAACACAATCAATAGGACACTCCATCAACACCACCGTTGTATCAGAAAACAGACATCTTCAAACTGGAGTGAAGCACAAAAATCTGCAGATGCCGTGATTGTAGTAAAAATAATGGGAAAACTCCAGTGTCATACAGTGTCCATAGGAGGTAAAAATATATATCCATCATTTCGGGTCCGAGCCCTTCTTCAAGGTAATATACATGCTGTGGTTATATACATAGCTTGAAACACACCAAGATCTAGTTGATCAAAATAGAACATTTTTGCATCAAGAATTAAGTTTTCTGATGCTTAAACATTGCCAATGCAGAGAAAATCCATCATCAATTAGGCACTTTAAAAACTTTCAGAAATTTGAATTTACTCAAAATTTCATAATGTGTTTTCTTGGAGTTGCAAATATGCAAATGTTAGATTTATGGGCAGCAATTACTGTTCGCAGAGACTAATTGTCATTCAAAGCAGGATTTCTGCAACAATTAAAACAAAATAATAATAAAAATAATGTTTTATCAATGTGATTTTGCGCATTTAGCTGCTCAAAAATCAATCGTTTCCATTTTGCCTTCTTAAACAATGTGTTTTCATTATCTTAAATGAAAAATGTTTCAATACTCTGCTCATGTGGCAATTTTAACACAAATAATATGCAGGTGTAGCATTTGTCAAGATACTGATCTTGCTGACCTGTCAAATCTCCTGAGAATCATCAATATCAAAATTTATTTGAAAGTGTGATTGATTTCAGCAAACAAATTGAAAAATGTCCTGACATAGGCAATAAAATAATATGCTTAAATGAAAAAAAAAGAGGGTTATGAGGTAGGGAGGGTTTAGTTTGTTTTTGAAGTTTTATTGGTATACTCTCTATAGGTTGGCACAACATCATGGGCCGAAGGGCCTGTACTGTGCTGTAATGTTCTGTGGTCTTATGAAACACATCCTTCGAAGGAATATTATGATCATAAAAATGAGGCATATTGTCATCCCATTTGTTGCCCATTCTTCTTTCTTTGGCTTGGCTTCGCGGACGAAGATTTATGGAGGGGGTAAATGTCCACGTCAGCTGCAGGCTCGTTTGTGGCTGACAAGTCCGATGCGGGACAGGCAGACACGGTTGCAGCGGCTTCAGGGGAAAATTGGTGGGTTGGGGCTGGGTGTTGGGTTTTTCCTCCTTTGCCTTTTGTCAGTGAGGTGGGCTCTGCGGTCTTCTTCAAAGGAGGTTGCTGTCCGCCGAACTGTGAGGCGCCAACATGCACGGTTTGAGGCTATATCAGCCCACTGGCGGTGGTCAATGTGGCAGGCACCAAGAGATTTCTTTAGGCAGCCCTTGTACCTTTTCTTTGGTGCACCTCTGTTACGGTGGCCAGTGGAGAGCTCGCCATATAACACGATCTTGGGAAGGCGATGGTCCTCCATTCTGGAGACGTGACCCACCCAGCGCAGCTGGATCTTCAGCAGCGTGGACTCGATGCTGTCGACCTCTGCCATCTTGAGTACTTCGACGTTAGGGATGAAAGCGCTCCAATGAATGTTGAGGATGGAGCGGAGACAACGCTGATGGAAGCGTTCTAGGAGCCGTAGGTGATGCCGGTAGAGGACCCATGATTCGGAGCCGAACAGGAGTGTTGGTATGACAACGGCTCTGTATACGCTAATCTTTGTGAGGTTTTTCAGTTGGTTGTTTTTCCAGACTCTTTTGTGTAAAATTTCCAAAGACGCTATTTGCCTTGGCGAGTCTGTTGTCTATCTCATTGTCGATCCTTGCATCTGATGAAATGGTGCAGCCGAGATAGGTAAACTGGTTGACCGTTTTGAGTTTTGTGTGCCCGATGGAGATGTGGGAGGGCTGGTAGTCATGGTGGGGAGCTGGCTGACGATAGTAATTATCAGAGTGCTTGGACAGTATGCAGTTTGCCCTTTTTCACTTCATAGCTTAAACATCACAATGAAATAACCAAACAGTTATTATTGCCAGCATTTCTGATAATAAATGAAATCAATACCTTTTACAATATTTATTATTGACATCCTTAGTATATTTCCAGATTTATTTCACAGCTGCATTGCACCAACAGCATCTCACTACATTGATTTATTCCACTTTGACCAAAATTCGATTCAAACAATCAAGGAAATAGCCAAGTTTAAAATGACTAATTAAAAAACAAAATATTTGTATATGAAGGCCAGGGACAACTAAGAATACAAAATTAAGTCAAATCAGTATTTCCTGCTTGCAGCTGACTCATCTACTGAGGTGAGGTAATTTCTTGCAAACATGACTTGTAAGGATATGGTTGATGTACACTACTGGACTGTCTTCATATCAGTGGGTGAAGAGGCATCAGCCACGCTGACAGGTTCAGGGAAAGAGCAGGATAGAGAGATAACCCATATTTTGAAAACAATCAGATGACAAATGAAGAAACAATTAAAATGGCTCTTGACCCGGGACTGAAAGCTAAAAGTACAGATCAGGGAAGCTATCTTGAGTGAAGTGAACATATTTACCCCCTTTTGTTTCAGCAGTAAGAAGGGAAGAAACAGAATTGATTCTGACTTGTTATGCTGCATGCTTGCCTGCTATGTGGAAGTTAAATCATCTGGATCTGGACTTGTCTTACCAAGTATTTTTCATTCTGAACTGAGATCATTTGCAAAGCACAAGTCAGGACTCATACCACAGATATGGTATCCAATTCCAATCAAAAAGAAATAGGAACATAAAGATGAGCCATTTGACCCTGTAAGTCCGCCCGATGAAGGTCTTTGCGGACCTTTACACCCTCTTATAATAACCTTTCTCTCAGTTAAAATCTAATTCATATTTGTCCTGAACATAGGAAATGACCATGAATTCACAGCTTTCCAGAATAGAATATTGTTGAAGAAAACTTCTCATGTCTGTCCTAAAAGGCTGATCCTGAGTCCAAATTCTACGCACATCCCATTGAGGAGAAACATCATCTATGCACGCAAATGTGCTAGAGAAACTGAGAAGGTCGCACAGCATCTATAAGCCTTCATTGGACAGGTGCTGATCACAAGAGTTGGGATACAGCTGTACTGGAAACAGAACCTGGAATATAGTTTGTGATTTTTGCTCACCATATCATTGGAAGGGTGTGATTAGGCTTGAGAGATTGAGAAGGAAGTTTCCAAGACTGGTGGACTTGAGTTGTAAGGGGAGACTGGATAGAATGGGACCATTGTCTCTGAAGCAAAAAGGCTGAGGAATGACCTTTGAGAGATATATAAAACATGAGGATCACATGGATAACCACAAATGAAAATAGAGGGATAGTTTTAAAGTGAGAGGAGGAAGATTGAAGGGCTTGAGAGATAGGTTTTACACACAGTGGGTGGTGGACATATGGAATGAGCTGTCAGACGAGGTGGTACAGGTGGGAAAAATGGCATTTCTCTTAGATCTCCTTCCAGTAATTTACCTACTATTGATGTCAGGCTCGCCAATCTATAATTACCTGGTTTATTTTTGGAGCTTGATCTGAGATATCCGAGACCAGTGAGGCCACATACCACCCAGGATTCACGATCTCCTCCACAGAACCTCTCATCTGTCTTCCTAGCTGTGGAATCCCCTGTCACTACAGCTCACCTCATTTTCCACTTCCCTTCTTAGCCACAGCGCCTGACTCCATGCCAGAGACCTGATTGTCGTGGCTTGTACTTGGTAGGTCACCCTCTCTCAACAGTTTCTTTCAAAGGGACTCCCATTGGGGGGGGGGGGCTGCTCTTCCCTTTCCCTCTCCTAACTGTAACCTATCTACCCTAGGTGTTACAACTATCACCTAGGTGTTACAGTGTTCCTGTACCTTCTGCCTCCAAAATGCTCCAGAGTTTATCCACTCATACTCCAAAGCCTTAACATGTCTTGTCAGGAGCATCAGCTGGGTGCACTTCTCACATTTGTAGTCATCAGGGAAACTACCAACTTGCCTAACAATGCACATCGTACAAGAGGAGCATTCCTCTGCTCTGGGCTCTATACCACACTCTCCCTATTTATTCTACTCTCTCTTTATCCCACTCTCTATCACCACTACACTACCACACTCTGCCTTCTATGCTGGTTGTGTGACTCCTGGGGGAGGCAAAAAAACCAAAGAAGAAACCTGTGGCCAATTTCAGGGAAAAACTTTGGAAAATTTCTCCCCGACTCCCTGGTGGCAATCGAACAAAGTTCCAGGAGATCACAGAAAATAGAGATGCACCACCAGCAATATTATTTCTAATATTATATAGCAATTTAGACCAATAACAAAAAGAAAGAAAAAAAAATTGATCCTCCTCTTTGCCGCTTCTACCTCTGGGTCGCCACAGCTGCTGCTGCTCCAACTGTGCCTTGCCAGGCATGGGCTCCACGTCGCTGCTTGCTGGGCCTCGCCGGGCCTGGGATCCTCATCGGGCCAGGTAGCTCACCAATCCTCTTACTGTAACTCCTCCTCCCATGATTGAATCTTTCTACCTTGTCGAAATCGCCTCTGATCACTTCTCCCACTGTCCATACACAGACCACTCGCTGCCTTACCGGGCCTCACTGGAACTCCTGCCTCGCGCTCTTTCCAGAACTCTTCTCTAGACAATTTTTCCTCTGCTTCACACCAGCTGACGACCCATACCCTAACTCTAAACTTGCAGTCATTAACCTTGTGCCTCCAGAATTCTCGATCTGCCCTTGGAACAGGGTTGTAGGAATTGTGCAACGACCACCCTTGGAGAGTACAGAATTTTCTACAATAGCATGTCTGAAATGGCTGATGGCATGCCACTGTGACAGGCATCTATCACACACATCTAACTAATTTTAAAATTTTTAGATAATGTTGTTTTAATAGTTTTGTGAATGCATATACTGTGAACAGAATATTAAAATCCAGGACAGGATTTAATTGCACTGCCACAACTTAATAAATATCCTTTCTTTTGAAAGTCGGATAAGATTCTTCGCCATTAACATTGCTGCAGAGGCATTTTCATTAACTTCCCATAGGCAAGTAGCAGTAGTGTTTAATTTTGTATATTTGGATGAAACTCTTAAACTTGGAAGTTCATCTGGATTTGTTCCATAAATTCTTAAACCCTTTGAGTTTCTGAATATTTAAATCCTCACTTAGAGGTGAATAAAAGGAGAAATCTTGGGAATAAAAAAATAATCAAATTGCAGCCATAGAAAATCACACATTCTAAATGTGGTTCCAGGCAGCAAAATTATGTAAGGTTGGTCTATATGTGGATGGCCAGAGGGTTCTTCCTCACGGCTGTAATGGCTAACATGTGGGCATAGATTTTTTAAGTGCTTGGGAGTAAGTAAAAGGTGGATGCAAGAGGTACGTTTTTCACACAGAGAGTGGTGGTACAACAGAATCTTTTAAGAGACTATTGGATGGGTTCATGGAGCTGAGAAGAATGGAGTGTTTGCAGCAGGGAAATTCTAGGCAGTTGTTAGGGTAGGTGATTAGTTTGGCACAACACGGTGGGCTGAAGGGCTTATAATGTGGTGTCGATTTCTATGTCTATAACCAAAATCTGCAGGCAGTAATTAAAAATCATTTTCAATTGCATATTTGGCAATGATGCCATTCCATGAATTCTTTTAAAAGGTACAATCAGCTCCACTGAAATTACTTTGTTCTCGATTAATCTTAGGTATAAAAAAAGTGCAACCTTGCGATCATTGTGTTCCAGTTTTCCCTTTTAATACTGTAATTTAACAAACTTTGGTTACACCCAGTTCTAGAATCTTGGATTAATCAGGTATAATTTAAATAGTTATAATTGACTTGCCTAATTATGCTGTACATCAATTTTGCTCACCAAGTTGATGAGGCTCATGGAGGCAATGGAAGCAAAGGTCACAAGACCATCTGACAGTGATGTATTGAGATTTTAGAAATGATGAGCTGGAACTTTGTGCCTCTGTAAGATTGAATGGGATCTTTGAGAATTAAGTAAATATTATATAATTCAGGTGACGCAAAACCTATAATCTGCATCACAAAAGGTAAAATAAGCAGGAACACTATTTGAGGGAACAGAATTGGAAAGGGTATTCCTGGTAGATTATTAGAGGTCAAACCTAATCCATTCAGAATTCAATTAAGTGATCTGATGGGACAACTGTTGAATTGTGTATGTCTTGGTGGTTGAACTCAAAGCTTCAGGCTTTCTTTTATCTTTCTTTTGTCCCTTTGTTTAAGAAGAAAAATCCCTCATTTCTCTTTTGCTTTAGAGGACAGAATTTAACAGAATAGATTTTCTTTAGGTTGTAAGTCTTAATCCGAAAATAAAATTATTTACTGCAGTGACCAAGTTTGCTATATATATAATTTCTAAGAGACCTAAGCATTGAACAATTCACTTCATAGTTTGTTTTGAGAAAATATATTGCAACAAATTCTGCGAGTTTGTAGGATGGATGCTTGGAGCACAGGGCTGAGTGGTGATATTCTTCCCTAGCTTGGTAACCACCTCGGTCTCAGCAAGCTAAAGGGAATGTTTCATTTCTACTCATTTATGATTTTTACACAGAAATAAAGGAAAAAAAATTGTTTAAAAATTTGCATACTTACCTCCAGAGTGGTTGTTTATACAGCACTTTTCCTAAGCACTTTTACACTTACTTCCTGCGTTGCAGAGTTTGGGAGAACATCGTATTCATTTGCCCAGTTTCTTACAAAGTGCCTGCGGTCAATTTACACTGCAGCCACTCTGTAAAAATGCAGGAGTCTTAGTGGAAAAGTTACTGGATGGAATTTAGCAAATAAATTCCGTCAGGACATTTTTACACTGCCAGCGGCTGTGTAAAAGTGCCTATTGTTAATGTTATTATCAGTTTCTACACATTTGTTACAAGCCATTAATCATTGTTAGATGGTGCTAAAACTTTATTAAATGGTGCAAAAACATTGTTAGACAGTCAATAAAAATAGTTGGACATTCTAATTCCTTACCATTTCATAGAACAAAGGAACTAAACTAATCTGTGTAATCTCTCTAACAAGCTGTAAGACCTTGGCTTGAAGATGTTGCTAGAAGACAGCCAAAACATATGTAGACAACATCTTTAAAGCTGCATATAGAATTTTCTTGGAACCATGAAATACATTTGAACCCTTACACAGGTGTAATTTGGATTGACATTCCAGAGTATAGCACTAGTGAAATTTTCCCTGCTGGCGTCTTTGTGAATTGAAACCTCCTTAATCTGTAGTAGTTTTCTTATCATTCTCTGAGTCCGTGTTTTTAAAAGAAGGACCTTTTAAAATTAAATCAAGAAGAGTATCTTGGAATCTCAGAACATATATCATTTTAATATTGATATAATAATAATTTATCATTATTTTTTCTTGTCGGATTTGTAACTTTAGAGGTCACAGTCTATGCAAACTGTGCCCATTTAGAATTTTGCAGTCTGTAGTATTATTCACAGATTTATTATATCTACAACAGTTTGAAACTCAGAATCACTTGCCTGCACTAATTCTGTCTGAATGTTTGACAGAACAGTTTACACCAGCACATTAACACACCAGTTGAATGCTGCCCCTTTAATCAAGATGAATTGGTTACTCTATCCCTCATTGTGTACATTAAAATAATCATGACACTTTATTTATTTTGAAATCTTTTACAGAGTATTTTACATTATTTTTAAAATCTTATCTGTATGTTATTAGTTATGATATCTAAAATATGGTTCAAGGTTCCTATATTGTCATGTACATAAAATACACCATTTTGTTTTCTTTTGTTTGTCTTGTCAAGGCTCACAAAGAAACCCCACTGGTTCAACACAATTAACAGGAGGAGAAAGAAAACCAATGAAGGGTCCTTTTATCAATATTGTGTCCATAGATCCCACCACCACTTCTGATGCTGCCCCTTCCTGCGCTCCTGTAATCAACTAGCCACAGAGCCACACAGCCTCCCGCCTGTTCCAGCTTGGAGCTGCAGCACTGCTGTCAAATTCATACTGGGATTAGAGATTTTCCATATTTGGTGTGCATGAAATCCAAGGGACAAATATATATATATCTATATATATAGATATATATATATACACAGACCAAGGATAAGCATGTTAGAAGAACCCAGAAGTCTGTGTGAGAATTCTTGTTCCAAGAGAAGAGGTGAAGCGGAAGTGCGAAGTTGAAGGCTTACAGAAGATTGTATGGTGCTATATTATTCCGTTTATGTGGGTGAAGAAGGAAGCATCTGCAGGTCAATTACTTCTGAAGAAGGAAGTAAAAGTGCATAGTCCATTATTAAGGACTTCCTATTGGTCTCTTACAGAGTAGTATTAGCAAAGGTTTATTTTAGTTAAGGGGAAACAAAAATCTCCTTCCAATGATTTTACACAAGTTTTAAGTTAGGAAATATGTTCTATTTCCTTTTTATTTCCACGTGCATCATTGAAATGATCCTAGAATCTTCTGAACCTGACACATTTAATTTTTCCTGTAGGCTTAGCCAATTAAGCCAATGAATAGTGAACTGAATGACTCGAATCTTCAGTGAAAAAATGCAATTATTTATATCTTCAGCTTGTTTGCCTGTCATTGAAAAGCCTGATCACAATATCAAGTTCATTGTCAACTGATTGTAGATATACATATACAATCCAACAAATCACTGTTATCTCCAGATGATAGGGCATACACACAGTTCACCCCACCACAAATGTCATTTATACATAGCGATCCAAAATATATATAGATATAAATTATTTACAGGTTTCTGGAATTGTTCAACAGTCTCACCGCCTATGGAAAGAAGTTGTTTTCCAGCCTGTGCTCCTGGTTAGTGTGCCTCCTGGTTACCTTCTCCTTGAAGGTAGTATCTCGAGAATACTGCAGGCTGGATGGTAAGGATTCTCAATGATTCTCTGAGCCCTCTTTAAGCAACGCTCCCCATAGATATTATTGATAGAGGGGAGGGAAATACAGTATCTCTTTGGGTAGACTCGAGGAATGGAAAATAGTACTATACTTTAGCAGAGACATAGGGGAAAATAAGAAATTGTTCTGTTTTGTCATAGTTTATTTTTATTTCTAGCAAATTATAGCTGCCAATATTAACCTTGCTAATTACACTGTTTCACCAGAAATCTGGATGAGTGCTTAATGTTCAACTCACAATGTAATGGTCATTGTTTTTTATTGAACTGAAACAATGTGCTGAAGAAGGCTGAAAACCTTGGCAAAAATTCAATAGTTTGAAGATAAATTCTAGATAAATTATGCTTTCTTTAAATCTTATCTGTATATTATTAGGATATCTAAAATATGGTTCAAGGTTCCTATATTGTCATGTACATAAAATACACCATTTTGTTTTCTTTTGTTTCTTCTGTTAAGGCTCACAAAGAAACCCCACAGGTTCAACACCATTTTTTTTTAACAGGTAGAACATCATAATCCAAATCAAGATGTTTTATCTCCTTTGCTCTTTCTGCCTCAGGAATAACAGCCAACACATCTCGACTGTTACTAATCCATTTCATAAAGAAGAAACCTCCTTTAACTCTTGATAAAGATCTATTGCTTCTTTTTCTGAAACAACTGAAGTAAGACAATCATCAACATAGAAATTATTTCTAAATGATGCTTATAGCTTGAGAGCTAAATTGTTCATTATCTTCAGCACATTTCCTGAGAGCAAAATTTGCACAACTCAGTGACAAAGTTGCTCCAAATAGATAAACTGTCATTCTGTATTCAATCATGTCTTTTCTGTAATCTCCATTAGACCACCATAATAATCATTAAAAAATCACGATCTTCTGATGGTACTTTTCACTTGATGAAACATGCCTTTACAATATCTGCAGCAATTACAATAGGCTCTTTACAAAACCTGATCAGAACACCTTTTAAAGTACTG
This sequence comes from Narcine bancroftii, assembly GCF_036971445.1. Lineage (NCBI taxonomy): Eukaryota > Metazoa > Chordata > Chondrichthyes > Torpediniformes > Narcinidae > Narcine > Narcine bancroftii. The sequence continues at coordinate 93,642,999 of NC_091477.1, read as the reverse complement.
ATTAAGTCTGGACCTTGTAGAAGTTGTGAATTCAATGAAACTCCTTGAAATGATACTCAAATACTACACAAAGATTCTTCTTTGTGGATGAATAACTCCATGATGAGTTATGGAGATTACATTCCAGGATATCTCTGATACCTTTTCTACATAACCCTTGGCTATCACATCCAACATGACATTAGCATATTCCAAAAGAAAGGAAGAATTTATCTTGAATTTTCTTTTTAAATTCAGCATATGCTGTTCTGCAATTATTTTGTAATCTGCCATACAAATTTCAAAGGTAATGGTATACAGTAATGACTATCAACATGTTTGACAGAATTTGAAACTAAATCCAAAAATTGCTTATCCTCCTTTGAAGGTTCTTGAATATCTGTGAGACATTCAGGAAAATAAATTTTAAACTGTTGTTCCCACAGATCATTAAGTTTCACAACTGAAATTCAGTTGACATTCACTTTCCATGTCTCCTGATCATTATTCTTTTTTCCTCCTAAAGGCCTGTTAATTGTCCATCTAAGAAATGTTCTCACAACATAAGGTCTGTCATTTTGACACCTTATTACTTCTGGAGCTTTTGGTACATCTAATCCAATTAACATCTCGATCTTGGCATCATTTAGGTATGCAAAAATCTTTTAGAGGAGCCCATTGTTTGGTATCATCCTAATATGGAATATTCTCCTTATTCACAGGCATAGTCTTTGGAGTATATACACTTGGAAGATTGCAAAATTCATTGCTATTCAATCTAGCAATCCAAAACCTGAAACTATATTAGTTTCAATGTTCCTTTCATCATTCATTGTCTTCAGTAAGATCTGTGATATTATTCCATGAAGATTAAGTTTATTCATTAAATCAACAGTACAAAACGATGTGGTACTTCCTGGATCAAAAAATGCATAGCTCTTCAATATGAAGTTCCCCATTTTAGCTTTAACCTGCACAGGAACTATTGAGAAGGCTCTGACACCAGCCCCAGTAAGACTGTTTGTCTGAACCGAAGCTGAAGTATTCTTTCTGACTGTCTTTTTAGTTTTGGATTCAGATTGTTTGACTTCTTTCTCAACCATACTTCGTTGATTATGCAGTAACTTGGGATGCTTTAAACTGCATATATCAAACTGAGTCGCATATTACAAATTTTGCTGATGTGTCCTTTACACAAGCAGCCAAAACAAATTCCATTCTTCTTTAAAAATTTTTCTTGTCATGCGACTTTTATTCTAATCGCTTATCTTTGCAATCCTGAACAGTTTGATCTTCCTTCTCCTTTGTTACTGCTGTGTCAGATACAAGCACAGGAAAGAACAAGACATAAGGCTTTTCCCATTACAAATCCACAATGTACCCTCGCTGCTTGTTATTTTGCAGTATTAATTAACTGACAGTACCAAAACCACCTTCACTTGCTTCAGCAAAGTGGTGTAACTGAGCCAACATGGCATTCCAAAGTCTGTTGGTTTCAAACATTTGTTGACTTCAAAATTTTCTACCATTTTAAGACTCTCAATCCAATTTATCCAATTTTGTGCGATAGATTCTGGTATAGTTTCATCCCATCCAAATTTTCTTCTGTACAAATCTTGCAGAATTTTCTTGACTATTAATACTACTGGTACCAATATTCCCAAAGGATCGTATATTAAACTTACGATTGAAAAAATACCTCTTGTTGTTATAGGACGTACTTTCAAAACAATTTTGAATTTGAAAACATCAGATTGAACACTCCATTGCACCCCTAGAATTCTTCATTCTCAGCAGCAGGTTGACAGAGGACTCTTCCTGGGGAGCACACAGTCAAATGTCCAGAACTGCTGGAAAACCATCAACTTGGTGAAAGATGCCCTTTGGTTTGCCCAAATATTTCTGGTCTTTCAGCACACAGAGATGTCAGAGAGGAATGCTGTCAACTGTAACATTCCAGGCTGTAGGAGTACATGAAAAGGGATGCACTGAAACTTGGCTCAGCCAACATAAGGGGGCTGTGTAGAAGGATCACAGTCTACAGCCCTTCAATCACCAGGTAAAGCCCCTCAAACAACAGAAGAGGGAATGACGACAGGGTCCCACAGTGGTGGCAAGGGTGTAAATAGAGAATATATGTAAAATGTACAATGATGGGAATGTATGCACATGAAACTAAACATGCAAAGAGACTTTGAATGGTTTAATTTATTTAAATAATTAATTGTGAATAAAGTTTACTTTTCAAAAAAACTTTATCATGTTTCTAAATAAAAGAAGCATTTAAGTTGACATGCTTTGAAAATTAGAGGAAAATGTTTATTTATGGTATTCAAAGATTGGTGGTTCCCCATTACTGGAGATCAAAGCAAGACTATATAATTCTGTGGACTTTGTAACAGTCATTAGGGTCTTAAATCAATATTGTTTATTCTGCCAGGATCATACAGTGCTAATGTTATTTATATTTGAACTCTCATTTGAATAATTACTTCTCCAGGTATGTGTAGTGAACAGAAAATTATGTGTAAGTAAGGTTTAAAAAATGAGCAAAAGTATGATAATGTGACTTAAATTGTGAAAAAATTTAATTGGCTCAAAAACATCTCAACTGTTATTAGCTTTTTTTCCCCCCAGAGCTGAATGAGGAGGAGGTTACAAAGTGCCAAAGGAAAAATGAGGGAGCTATTTTCCATTGGTTCATCAACAATTACCTCTGTGACTGGTGTGGCTTAAAGTACTAATGGGAGCATAGGCAAGAAGTCACCTACTCTTTTTGCCTATCTTCTGGCTGGCCTACTGCCAGTCCAGCAGGTGCCTCCAAGAAAATTTGAGCTCAACGTCCAAGCAGAATCTCACCCTTGTGTCAGTGGACTAAATCTTCCCATTACTGATTCCTGCAGCAGCCAGATAAGAGCAGAATTTCTGAAAGTAGGCTCCATCTCGGTGAGACCCTGGAGATAGGACTACCATTAACAGGCAAGAATGACAACTAATCGATGCTTCTTCATTCAATTGTGCTGAATTCCCATAGAGTTCTGCCATTTGTTTAAATAACTGACTTTGAAACCTGAGTGGGCAACAAATTTTTACCCTAATGCACATTTAATGTCCTCTACACTGCAATCTGGTTCCAAAGGCAAATGGTGAATATCACCATGTATTAGTAATGTAATCTTTAAAAATAATCATATGTTGAGAAAATTATATGCTAAACCTTAGGTGCATATCGTGTTATAATTCTCTCAAGTTTCCTGAAACAATTTGCAAAACTGGTCAAGAATACATGAAAGGTTGTGTGGTGGAATTTAACACACAAAATCATGAACTAAAATGGGACCATTGTAGCTGTCACTGGGAGATCTCCATGCAGGGAATGCTGCAGTAACATCATTGCAGTGCTAACCAGAAGTGAGTCATCATTAAAATATCAAGTTGAAAAAAAACCCCTCTCTCTCTATTCCACTCCTCACATTAGAAAGAAGGGCAATTAGTTTGAGCAATTTTGCACTTGCAAGTGGGAAAAGATGATCCACATGTTCTCCTCAGTTGTACAAATAAGACTCTTTACATAATCTGAGACATCATATCTTACAACATCTCCACTTAATTCTCTTATCCACACAGAGCCAGTCTTGTGGAGATGGTCTTGCTGACATGAGTAGCCCTGCCTGATTATACCCTGTGCCTTGTTAGCCCCTACCTACAGCAGGGTTTGTGTGCCCTATACTATGCATATGGAGTAGGCTATCCTGCCATGACTGAGAAACTGATTGTCTCCACTTTTACATTTGTTTCAAGGAGACCTTAGTGGTCTCTGTTACATTTCTTGTGCTGCATCTAAGTACTTACAATCTCATCCATTTATTTTACCATGAGACTAATTCCCACAATTTTTTTTAATTTTAATTGCATTTCACTGGGTGTCCGACTGACTATGAATCCTTCCTTCAGAGAGCCCGGGTGAGAAGTTACGTTGTCCTTCCTATCTCTAATCTATTCTTGTATTTTTGCAAATCCTCTAGGACTAACTGCTCGTTGACAAAAGTCTGAAGTTGCACTATCACTGCCCTTACTCATGTACAAGTTAGCTCTCGATAGTACTAAATCACACACATATTTATTCCCTCTACAAGAAACATTCTCTCCATAGCAGTCATAGTAGAGTACCAAAGAGGAATGGTGGGGAGACATATGAAAGATGAAGCAACACCTTCCAGTGTGTCTGGAATGCCACATGATCAAAGGGTCTAATTGACCCTCAGTCATCAATGGTCATAATGATTGTAGCAAAAAGCATGATCATTATAAGCTGCTGTTTGAAAAGTATCACTGTGGATGCTCAGGGCCATCTACTGAAGTGACAGCACATTCTCTTTTAATTGCCATCACATTATCAAACTCAATTTTAAGGTCACCTTGCTTTTTTCCAGAATTAAGAATGGAACATTTGATTTCTGCTGGCAATTGAAGAAACCTGAACTGTTTGACTCATGACTCATTTCATGTGTAACTGTCGATGGGCATTAAAAAAGAACATTAAAATGGGCATGTTGGTTCTATTTCTACACTGCGAACTCAGAATAACCCGGCGAAAGATGCCACCTGCCCAGGATGCGGGAAGAAAGGACATTACGAGAGAATGTGCAAGTCAAAGCCTTCCTTACCGAGCAGCGCTGCATGCACTCGACTTCACTTCCTCCCGCAACGACGACATCACTTTCAGCCTCCAACAGCTCAACCATGTGTGCAACTTAGTGGTCGCCATCTTACCCGACTCCACTTCCGCCATCGTGGACAACATCACTTCTGCCTTCTTCATCTACCTCTCATGGTACGACTGTGTGGTCAACATGGGGGGCCGCCATCTTACCAAACCTGCTTCCCCTCTGTTAGGTCTGCTTTGTTCATGAATGAGTGAGTCAAACACCAGACTGAGTCGAAATCAAGGTTCTTTGTTCTTTATTGCCGGATTGTAACACTTGCAACTAACAGTGTTAGTTGGAGAAGGCGCATTCTGCCGTTATCAGCAAGTGGTGTTTTTTATATACCTTAGGATACGTACTTAGTAAATTATCATACCATGACATTGTCCAATGAATAAACTGTTGCTATCCTTCTCTGCTAGTTTCCTGCACATCAATTTGTCATCCCCACTCTTATCTTGAGAGTACAAGGTCACAACTGCATCTTGTTACGGCCCAGCACTGGGTGACTCCTTCTACATTCCCAGCTCATGATGTTTTTACCTAACACCTCCGACAGCGACGGCGACCCAGTACTAGTGTCCATCGTCTTGGATCAGGGCAGCCCTCACCTGATCACCCACTCAATGATGGAGATTGAGGTAAATGGGAAAGGAACCATCTGCCTGTTTGACACTGGAAGCACTGAAAGCTTCATCCACTCGGACACTGCTCACAAACTATCTTCCAATCAGATCAATGAGTGGCACTACATCAATGGTCGCAAAGGACCAATCTGCCAAAATCTGTGGGAATTGTACTGAATCATGAACAATGATTGGTAAACGTTATGCCAATTTCCATTTACTCTTATTGCCTCAGCTCTGCGCACCGATCCTTCTGGGACTGGACTTCCAAAGCCAGAGCAAGAGTATCACAATGGCATTTGGGGGCCCCAACCACCTATCACTGTATACAACCCCCAGCTCACAGACCTCCCCGCAGCCAGCCCCCACCTGCAGTTTCTCCACCCTCTGCATACCCCCACTGTAACCTCAGAGTGACTAAGAGCAGATGCTACAGCGCTGAGGACAGGGCATCCATAAACCCCGAGGTGCAATGACTCTTGGCAGAGGGGGAGTCATAGAACCGAGCTTCAGCCTGTGGAGAGCCCAAGTAGTGGTGGTCAGGGGCAGAAGTAAACCCTGTATGGGGATCGACTATACCCAAACGATTAACTTCATGCAGCTGGATGCATACCCCCTTACCCGGACCGCTGACATGGTCAACAAGATCACCTAGTATAGGGTGTTCTCCACTACTGACCTAAAGTTGGCATGCCACCAACTCCCCCTACACCCAGGAGACCGCCAGTATTCCATGTTCAAAGAGGATGGCAGGCTCTACTATTTCCTTTGGGTGCCATTTAGAGTTACCAATGGTTTCTCCATATTTCAGAGGGAAATAGATCAGATGGTGGACATCAGCACGAACTGACAGCCACATCCCCCTACATAGATAATGTCACCATCTGTGGCCATGACCAGCTGGACCATGACGCAAACCTTGCCAAATTCCTCCACACGGCTAAGTCCCTCAATCTGACCTACAAAGAGGACAAGTGTATATTTAGTACAACTCGCCTTCCCTCCTCGGATGCATTGTGGCATATGGTGTCATTGCCCCTGACCCTGACAGCATGCATCCCCTTATTGAACTCTTGATCCTGCACAACCTTAAGGCGCTAAAAAGGGGCCTGGGGGGGGGGGGGGTTTCTTTTCCTATTATACCCAATGGGTGCCCAACTATGCCCATAAATCCACAACCTTCCACTTATCGGCATAGCCTGGGCAGCCTTCACCCAGATTAAGGGAGACATCGCCAAAGTCATGATGCATGCTGTGGATGAATCCATCAGTTTCAGATGGAAAGCAATGCCTCCAACTTCACGCTGACCACCACTCTCAACCAGGCAGGCAAGGCAGTAGCTTCTTTTCCCCCATACTCTTCACAGTCCTGAGACATGTCACTCCTTTATCGAGAAGAAGACACAGGCCATCATCGAGGCAGTGCGCCACCAGCGTCATAACCTGGCCAGGAAGAGATTTAACCTGATAATGGTAAGCTCAATGACCTCCCAGACACCCTATCCCGGGGGATGTTTGCCAGTGTGCATCTTTGCCACCTCCAGTCCCTCCATGATGATCTTTGCCACCCCAGAGTCACGAGATTGTTTCACTTCATGAAAGCCCAGAACCTTCCCTGCTCCATTGAGGATGTTAGGTAATTGACCAGACACTGTCAGGTCGGTGCAACCCAACAAGTTGCACCTCATAAAGGCCATGTGCCCCTTTGAACAACTCAGCAACAATTTCAAGGGGCCCCTGCCTTTGTCCAACAGGAATGTATACTTCCTGAACATCATTGATGAGTACTTCCTAGGGGTAAATTATTGGCTTTGACTCCGTTGTATAATAATCAACTTATTTCTTTTTCAATACATAATCAAAGTTTATTGCATTGGAGATTTAAAGGTGTGAAAAATTTGGGAGATTGTTTTAAAGAGGGTAAGTTTTTATCTTTTAATCAGATGAGGGAAGATTTTGGTATTGATAAGAACTCTTTATTTCTTTATTATCAAATTCGATCTTTGGTAAAAAGTATGTTTGGTAGAGACATGATTTTACCTAAAATGACTAAATTTGAGACTTCTCTTATGAAGGTACCAGAGAAGAGTTCTATTTCATTTATGTATCAAATATTACAGGATGGTATGGATAAAAAGGGTTGGGACAGATCTAAAATTAAATGAGAAGCGGATATTGGTTTTACTCTTTCTGAAGAGGATCGGTTAGATATCTGTTATGATAGTGTAACTAGATTGATAAATGCACATTATGCAATGATTAATTACAATTTTTTACATCACTTATATTTGACACCTGAAAAATTTAAAAAATATGGTTTTAATGAATCAGATTTGTGTTTTAGATGTGGAGATACGGTTGGAACTTTTTTTCATGCTGTTTGGTTATGTATATATATGCAATCTTTTTGGAAGAAAATTCAATTGTTTTTAGAATATCTGTATAAGATTAAAATAGTTTTAGATCCAACAGTATTTTTTATTGGGTAGTTTGCAACCTCTGAAAGGCTTGGGATTAGATAAGTTTCAGCTTGCTTTTGTATATTTAGCTTTATCCGTAGTGAAAAAATGTATTGCTAGTACGTGAAAAGATACAAATATGATTGATATTAATAGATGGCATAATGAGATGAAATATTGTTTAATAATGGAAAAAATTACATATGTTTCACATGATAATTACAATTTTTTTATTAATAAGTGGCTTTTATACTCAGAATATTTACATTTAAATTTATATTGATTAGATTTTAATATGTATATTAAACTTTTTTAAAATATTTTTTTAAATTTTTTAATGGCTCTCCTTAGAAGGGGGGGGTTTCTTTTCTTTTTTTTCTATATATATATATATATATATATAGAAAAAAATGTTCATGTTCATGTTTAATTGTTGTATATGTCATATATTATTTGTTTTTTGAACAAATAAATAAAGTTTAAAAAAAAATTGATGAGTACTTCAGGTTCCCTTTTGCCTCCCCTGTTGCGACATACCTCAGCCACCATCATAAAGGCACTCCACAGCATATTTATCCTCTTCAGATACCTGAATTACATCCACTGTGTTCAAGGGACCTCTTATATGAGTGACAAACTGTAGCAGTACCTGTTGGCTAGAGGCATTGCCACTAGTAGAATGACCAGTTACCACCACCGGAGGAACAGCTAGAGTGAGAAAATGCCACAGTTTGGAAAGCTGTCCTCCTGGCTCTTAAATCAAAAGGCCTGGCAGTGTCCCATTGGCAGCACTCCATGCCATCCGATCTCTGTTATGCACCGCTACCAACTCAACACCACACGCATGCCTGTATCCCTTCCCCAGAAGTTAGCGACTGGATCCACATTGCAACACTGGCTCTCATCCACGGGATCCATCCTCCTGTGGAAGCATGCGAGGGTTCACAAATCCGACCTGTTGGTCGAAGAGGTGCAACTCCTGCACGCCAACCCTACAGTATGCCTACATGGTGTACCTGGACGGCCATGAGGACACCGTCCCCATCTGGGACCTGGTGCATGCCGGAGACCTCTGCCTACTCCCCACCCTCTTCAACACAGGCTGTACCTAAACCCACACTGCCTCCATCAGGGGCTCGATGCAGGTCAGCGACCCACCCCCACCCACCACATCATACATCCCAGACCCTGCTCCAGCTGCTCCGACCACCACAACTGCGATGGAGCTAGCCCTCCCTCCCCAGCCTCAGGACACATGACTCCCAATGAAGCCAACCATTGTACCACCGGTGGAACTGTGCCAGTCACCGAGGCTAAGGAGACCACCCGACTGGCCGAGCCTCTGGGACTTTTAACCCAGCGGGGTTTTTGTTTTAAAAGAGGGGGTAAATGTGTTGATACGAATATGTAACTGCCGATGGGTAGCTGGCCCGTCCCCCACCTGTGATTCGCTCCCTGGTAACTCCTCCCCTTGTGCCCCTGGAATAAAGGTCAGCCTCCCTCTCCCTGTCCTCAGTTGAGCACTTGGAATCAGACCAGCTACAAGTCCAAAATATAATAAAGCCTATCGTTCCTCACTCTACGGCTTTGGAGTCATTAATAGAGCGTATCAAGTGATGTGGATGAACTGCAGTATTATATTTGGCACCGACGTAGTGGGCCAAAGTGCATGTCCCTGTGCTGTACTGTGATCTATGAGAATTATCTTAAAATTGATAACTTATTAATTATCTTAAGCCACTCTAAACTAGTACAACAAAGGAGAACAATCTCATCAGAATCAGGTTGAATGTCATGGACATTTGTTGTTTTGCGACAGTAATATTTTGCAGAACAAGGTGGAAATATTACTCTCAGTTACAATTCTGTAAAATCAAGAGTCAAAAAATAAGTCAGTAGTGCAAAAAAGAAAAAAAAGTGAGATATTGTCCATCGGTTCATTGTCCGTTCAGAAATCCGAAGGCAGAGGGGAAGAGGCTGTTTTTGTTGTATTGAGTGTGTGTCTTCACGCTCCTGTCTCTCTCTTTCTCTCTTTGGCTTGGCTTCGCAGACGAAGATTTATGGAGGGGTAAATGTCCACGTCAACTGCAGGCTCGTTTGTGGTTGACAAGTCCGATGCGGGACAGGCAGACACGGTTGCAGCGGTTGCAGGGGAAAATTGGTTGGTTGGGGTTGGGTGTTGGGTTTTTCCTCCTTTGTCTTTTGTCAGTGAGGTGGGCTCTGCAGTCTTCTTCAAAGGAGGTTGCTGTCCGCCGAACTGTGAGGCGCCAAGATGCACGGTTTGAGGCAATATCAGCCCACTGGGGGTGGTCAATGTGGCAGGCACCAAGAGATTTCTTTAGGCAGTCCTTGTACCTCTTCTTTGGTGCACCTCTGTCACGGTGGCCAATGGAGAGCTCGCCATATAACACGATCTTGGGAAGGCAATGGTCCTCCATTCTGGAGACGTGACCTACCCAGCGCAGTTGGAACTTCAGCAGCGTGGATTCGATGCTGTTGGCCTCTGCCATCTCGAGTACTTCGATGTTAGGGATGAAGTCGCTCCAATGAATGTTGAGGATGGAGCGGAGACAACGCTGGTGGAAGCGTTCTAGGAGCCGTAGGTGATGCCGGTAGAGGACTCACTAATGGTAGCAATGAGTAAAGGGCATGGCCTGGGTGGTGAGGGTCTTTGATGATAGAGTTGCTTTCTTCAGGTACCCACATAATTGAAATACATGAACTCAAACCATTGACATAGACCTATATCTCCTCCAGGACCTTTGCATCTTGAGTACGATGTTGAGAATTGTGCAAAATATAGAACCAGATTAGAACTAGAGTTGCATTAATAAAGTGTGAGATTCCATTTACTTAACTGACTTCTTATCCTGTCCTGCCACTGAAGACAATTATTCCCAAACAGAGATCTTTTCATTGTATCCTTATAAATCCAGTTTTTTTTTTCTCCTCTTGCTTCCTAACCCTTAGCATACTTCACTGATGAATTTTTATTTGTTTTGTGAATTCCAATTTCACAAGTCTATCAACCATTTTTAAACCTTATCATGATTTTCCTCACCATTTGCTATGTCATGACATCTGCAATTTCAACATTATTACCTGTGCTCCATGTCCCAGCAATAAACCTTGTGATGCCTTGGGTATTATTGTCAAGAAGCACTTGACCCATTTTGATCCCCTGGATTTGCTCCACAATATCATTCATCATCGATGGAGAGGAAACATTAGGAAAGTTCTCTATGACATAGTTCAGAAGTTTCTCTTTATTTGCTGTTAAGAGAATCAATGCTCCATTTAAAATTATGCTGGGTGAAATCCCATATTATCACCATTGTTAATGCAGTTCTCATGAAGTTGCTCCTTTTTACACCACCAAGTAATAAGGTAACTGAATTCACCAAGTCGTATAATAGCTCTGTATTTGTTTTTCTACTCCAACTTCTTCTTTTTCTTGCACTGTATTATTTCCTTTCATTCAACTAGTGTCTATTCTCCTTTTCTTTTCCTTTCTTGAGCCTTGGAAATATTAAGCACCTGATTCTACCCTTTGTTGAAACAGAACTCTGTTATCGCGATGGTATTATGTTCTCTAAAGCTATCTCTATGTGTAGCTCACCAACATCATTAATACAATTTGTGCCTTTTACACATGCTGTCCAAAGTAAGGGTTCTTTGTACTTTTTGGAAATAACTAATTCTTTGTTCTTTCCAGGCCTAACTTTCTCTCTCAGTCTCTGCAGTTTGTCTCTGCTTTGAATAGCAGAACTTAACCATCTACTGAATTTGCTTTAACCCCACGCCTGCGGATTTTGTTACAGATTGGGCTGCCTAGCAATTTGCATAGCGGTGGCACAATGGTGTTACAGTTCCAGTGACCCGGATTCAAATCCTGCACTGTCTGCGTGGGTTTCCTCCTCTGCTCCAGTTTTCTCCCACTCTTCAAAGCATACTAGGGTTATAGATCATTTGGGTGTAATTTGGCAGAACAAGCTCATGGGCCTGTTACTGTGCTGTATGTATAAATTTAAATTTAAATAAATTGCCAAAGATGATGGAGATGGTTATTGTGCTGAGCTTTGATTCTCCAATTGACTTGACCTCTCAAAGCATGTGGTGAGTACTCCAATGTCCTGGCCACCCTTATGGTGGTGACCTGAAATATTGAACCAACTTTCTGCCTCATTTGTTAAACAATCCAGTTCATCAATCCAGTTCACTTAAATGTCTGATCTGTTTTTGGGGGGGAAGGTGAAGGGATGGTCAATAATTTCAATTGTATTGAAAGTTAAGCAACATTCACAGGCTTTCCTTTATCTTTGGTTTTTGAAAATAGCCCCAATACTAGAGTTCGATATCCCAGTATCCCCTTTGGATGGACAGTGCATGATCTTCTGAAGGATGCATGTTAATATCTAATATGGAATTTATATGTGCAATAAAATTTAGAAATCAAAATGTCTTGCTTTATCATAATGATGTGACTTAGATACTGCAGATGCCCTATGAATAATATTTCAAATTTTGTTTTCAATAAAAGGATGGTGCTATAAAATACAAATTAAAGGTAAAGGTTCCATTATTGTCACATAATACTACATTTCATACATGAAATTCTTTGTCTTCCTTACAGTAGACAAAGTTAGAGAGTCGTCACTTTCTCCAGTGCCCCTCACAGAACTGAGGTCCCAGCGAGGAACAAATGTGACCTCTGGTTAAAAAAATGAATGAAGTATTTGGTAAGGAATAAAGATTTTGATTACTCATTCACCTTACTAGTTTTAACTAATTTTTGATTATAAAAATGGTAAAACTTACCTGGATGGCATAAAGGAGGAGGCAGTTTTGCCAATTTTTTTGCCGTGTGGATTTTAGCCTGACCATGATTTAGTTCTCTTGTAAATACATGTATGGGAGATTTTACTTTAAATTTCAAGTTTTCTTTAAATTAAGACAGTGTTGAGAACAAAATAAATATGAGTATAAATGTATAAATACATCGAGAACATGTTAGAACATAATTCCAATAGCAGAGTGACAGGAACTGCACAGAGAGCTCAAAATATGGCCCTACATACATTTTGTACATCCATAATGTGATGTCCCAACTCTTATGCATGCTGCCCCGACTGAAAGAAGGCAAGAGAGCCAAATACCTTCTACACCCGTCACCAGCCTGTCTATCCAAGTCATCGCCTTAAAGGAATGATGTACCTGTATCCCTGTTCTACAAATTCTTTAAGTACCTATCAATTACTGTGCATGTCCCCATCTTGCTTTGACTTACCAAAATGCATCACATTATACTTGCTTGAATGAAACTCCCAACTATAGTTCCTTGGCCCAATTAACATTTGATCAAAAATTTGTTGTCATCTTAAATAACTTTCTTCACTATCAGGGGTGGCCAACCTTTTAATTTTTAATTTAGATATATAGCATGGTAACAGGGCATTTCGGCCAACGAGTACATCCCAGGAGTGTAGGTTAATTAGACAGCATGGACTCGTGAACTGAAATGGCCTGTTACCAAACTGTATGTCTAAATTAAAAATTAAAAGGTTGGCCACCCCCGACTATACCATTAGTTTTGGTGTCACCCACAAACTGACTAACCAGATCACTTACATTCTCATTCAAATCAATCCTATAAAAGATAAACAGTGGATCCAGCACTGGTTCCTGAGACAGACCACTAGTCATAGGGCTCCAATCTGAAAAACAATCCTTCCCCACTGCACTCTGTCTCCAACCACCAAGCTAATTTTGTTTCTGATTGGCTAGCTCACTCTAGATTCATTTAATCTATCCTTCCAGACTCAACTACCAAGTGGCACTTTGGCCAAGGGCTTGCAGACATCAACCACCTTTACTTCAGCAATCTTCTTGGCCATCTTTTCAAAAATCTTAAATTCATGAGAAACGATTTCTCACACACAAAGCCATGCTGACAATTCCTAATCAGCTCTTGCCTTTTCAAATGTACGTAGGTCCTATCTCTGAGAACTTCCTCCAATACCTTACTGACAATCGATGTAGTTTCCAGGCTGGCCCTTGCAGCCTTTCTGGAATAAAGGCCCAGCATTAGCCATAATCCTGTCCATCTCACTCATGACTAATGATATAAATATCCCTATCAAGACCCCTATAGTTTTTGTCCTGGTTTCCTATCATGTCCAGGATACACTTGGTCGGGGTCTGGGGATTCATCCACCTAAATTTATTTGAGAACTTCCAGCACCTTCTCTTCTGTAATGTGAACTCTGTCTGAGACATCACTATTTGCTCTCCTGAGTTCCCTAGCATCCATTTTTCAGGGTAGCCTCAACAAGCCAGATGGCCTACACCTGCCCCTCTTTCTTGTCCCTTTCTCCATGGTAAATACAGATGAGAAATATTTGTTTAGAACCTCCCCCATCTCCTGTGGCTCTTAGGTGGTTGATCCTTAAGGGGGCCTAGTCTCTCTCTAGTTACCCTTTTTGCCCAGCTGATCTCCTACATTCATTACCCTCCTCTGTGGATTCTCAATCTCAGCAACCTATGCCTGCTTTTACTTGACCAGACCCTAACTATCCCGTCATCCAGGGTTGCCAAGTCCTACCAGTCTTGCCTTTAATTTAATCAAGAACATACTGACCTAACCTCACGCTATCTCTCTTCCCATTTGTAAGAAGTCTCTCTGCCTGTAAATAGTCTCTCCCAATTAACCACTACAAGTTCAATGTGTACATTATTTGAGGACCCTACACATCATTAATTGGCTAGGTTCCTGTAATGACCTTACTTTGTCTCTCTTTTGAACTCTTTACCTTAACTTGAATATTTTATTCTCTTTAAACTGATACTACGTTTCTGTGCTATGAATATTTGCGTCTGCTTAAGGCCAAATAGCATTTTTTGATTTCCAACTTTCAAGCTTGCATCTGAAACAACTGGAATAAAAGAAGAACTGTCTCTGTTTCCCATCTTAGTTTACAATGCCACAATATCCAGTTCTGCATTCACTTGAAGCTGGTGAAGCAGAATTCTACTCAACTAAGCTACTACCAGCAAAACACTGATTTTTTTTTTGTTAGGATTTAAATACTGATTGATTTGTTGCCATTTTGCTAAATTTCTGTTAGTAATGTATGTTTATTTAAATAGTTTATACATTTGGTGTGAATGTACACAGTGAGGTACAAATGTTAAAAATATAGTCAAAATTAATATTTTGGCATTAGCACCAATATATAGAAAATGGATACCAAAATTAAACAGGCAGAGTTGGTACTATGGCAACTCATGGCTGCCATATTTCATCTGCTCTACAAATAAAAATAAGTAATAATGTACAAAGAAAACTCATTTGATAAAACAAACAAATTAAACATTTTATGAAAACTGGATTCCTTTGCTGTTTTCATATTTTGACTCTTTGCATTGCACTTGATGGTCATGGAATTAATTCTATGTTAAATGATCTCTTCCTTCCTGAAACCATTTTAAAATGACCAAGTCTTAGCTGTCCTCAAAGTGGAATTTTCAATGTAGAATCTGATGGAAGAAATATAAGAGTAACTGCTCATGTAATATTGTTACTTACTTATTGGGGATAAGATGAGCCAAAATTGGCATCTATGCACTTTAAAGACCCAAAGTGAAATTGCTAAAATCAATGTGTCTTTAAATTCAATAACACCAACTGTACTTCACACAGTCGTTAAGATGTGGTGCCATACGATTCTTTATAACTGAAGAATAACCTTATTTTTATGTTCAATTCCCCTCACAAAAAAGAAAGGTCATAGCCTTTTGAATTATGTGATTATATCAGCTTTGGCTCAAAAAGGCTCACCCCAATGTAAAGCATTACTGCTAAAAGAATGTTATATCAAGGCAATATCCTGGCTCAACCAAACTTGCCGAGACCCCCATTTCTGCCTTACATCATAGTTCTCTATAATATTTCAGTGAGAAAACAGCTTTGCTACTCTGACCCTATTATTTTATTGAAACTGTTTCTCTCAGGTTCTCCACAATTTACAGCTTCAATTGTACTACTGGATAAAGTATTTAATCTGAGAGCTAATTATCACACAACATTTCCACTGATCCTCTTTCCTCAATTAAAGGTATTGTTTTCATTGGTATCAGCTACTCTTACACCTACCCATTGTCAATTCTGGTCTTAATTCCACTTTTGTTGAGCAGTGCAGAGTCCAGTACTATAATGTTTCAATGTCATTTAATCACTACTTCCTTGTTCATATTTCCATCTGTAGCAATGAATATTATCAGCTGCCTCATTGGAGTCTAAAGGTGGGATCATTCTCATCCAAACTATTTGTTATTTTCAGATTCATGGAATTGAACAGCATGAAAACAGGCCAATTGGCCCAATTCAAACAAGCTGACCAGTGAGCATCCTTGCACATCAATACCGTGTTTGTCCTTGGTATTCTGTGTCCATTCTGTAGGATTAAGATGATTGGGAACGTGATTTGAATATATCATTTTCAGTCCAAGACCAAGTTTATTTTTTCCACTCTTAATTTTGTTACAGGCTATGTTATTGTGGATAAGTATATTTTTAAAAGAGATAGATTGTGGGAGATTAGTGTAGGTCACTTCACAGAGTAACACTTCACAAAAGACATCTCAATTGAAATGCAAGAGCTTTGCTGAAGCTAGATGTTGAGGCTCAAGTGATGTTGCAGAGACAATGGAACTGCTTTGGAAAGAACTTCAAAAGGAGGTGCAAATGGAACAGGGTCCAGGCTCAAGTATTGATAAGATCTTTCAAAGATTGGGTTTGGAGCCTTGGGAGAGGTTTTTTTATTTTTACAAGCAGAGAGAGGAAAAACAACAAACAGGATTCTTCTCTCAGAGAGAGCGAGAGAGAGAGAGGGATAGATCAGTTCTATAGTCGCAGTTGAATCTGCAAAATGGCAAGTTGGCAGGCTTGTGAAAACCCCATTTTGAAGACAGCTTGTGAGTTCTGAGTTCAGCCTGTTCAAAACCCTTGTAGTCCCTACAAGAGGAAATGCATGGCAAGAGTGTTTCTCCTGAAATAAGGGAAACAAGAGGAACCCTGTGGTGACCTGGAAGAAGAGGTTATCATTTGGAAAACCCATGATGGGGCAAGTTTCTTCAGCAAGACACTGAAGTGACTGATTGGAGGAAATTGGTTTGTAGGTGTCCAACGAGCATCAGATTTCTCTCTCTAGCCAATAAGAATCTTCCTGAGTGGTAATCATTTAACTTGAAGCACCAGAGCCTGGTGAAGACTCATAAATGTTAAAATCTGTGCACAGTATAAGAATTGCCAAATACCAGTGAACTTGGAGAAGTGAGAAGTGAATGATTGGACTGTGAAACAAAGAACTTTCCTGAACATATACATATTACATACACATGCACTTAGTATTAGAAGGGGGTTAACAGTAATAAGTTAAAATTTGATCTTCAACTTTTGTTTAAAAAACCATTGTCTTAGTGAACTTTTATTGCTGCTGAGTTTTGGAGTCCTCTGGACTCATAACAACTTGATTAATGATTTCTAATTTTGTGCATAACATCATTTATACAATTTAAGTTGGTGCATAGGATACATACATCCAAAGTCAAATTATCTTGCTTTTATGTGGATGTCAATCCATTATGCAACAAGTGTAAAATCTTTGAAACTACATTGATTCATATGTTCTGGGAATTCCCCAATTTAGAAACATTTTGGAAAGCTATATTTCAGACTTTATCAATAATTCTAAATATTAAATTAAAACTATGGCCTCTCATTGTTTTGTTTGTTTTTTCTCGAGAAGCGGATATATTATTAACATCAACCCAAGAGAGAATTTTAGCTTTTACCTCGTTGATAGCTAGATGAGCAATTTTAATGAAATGGAAAGATAACTCTCCACCCACTCATACTCAGTGGTTATATGATGTTGTATCCTATTTAAGCTTGGAGAAAATTAGATGCAATGTTAAAGATATTAAGTTTCAATTTGATAAGATGTGGAACTCATTCATAGATTATTAGCATAATTTGAATATTTAAAGAAGTCTGAATGCTCCGAAGACTCTTTATCTGATGTCTGAAGGTTGCTATTTGATCCATATCTTTACGTTCCTACAAGTTAACCTTGGTTGGAGGGAGGGATTAGATTAGTCAGAGGATTTTTGGGAAGATGAGTTTAATTATGGTTTATCATGGATCATATCTTTAATTAAGATGGAATTTACCCTTGTTTATAGAAAGGTATTGTTAATTTTGTCTCACCTGTTTTCTATCAAAAAATGTTACTGGGATATATTGTGAGAAGGGAATAATTGTTAAATACCATATTCATATAATTTTATATCTTAAAGAAACAAGTAAAAAAAATTACAGATACACTTTTAATTTACATTATATGTGATATGATGTCATTTGCTACTATTTAGATGACTTTGTATGTAGGAATTATATATTAAACTCAATAAATATATCTTGTAAAAAGAAAGGCATTCTGTGCCCAGGTGCTATATATCTGGAGCTACTCTTTTGCTTAGTATTATCTTGGTGTTTCTTTCTCTGTCCTTGCTCGAACCTTAGCATCTTTCTTGAGGCAGAGTGCCAAAACAGAATATAATATTCGGGCCTAAAAAATCCAATGATCTTTATCGGCTTTAAATAGCTCTTGTTTGTGCTCATTGTGTTCCTCTGATTAAAACTTTGGACTTTGAATGTCTTAAACAAATTGACAGCCTTTTTTGTAAAGATTTGCATTTCTGTGTTTTAAATCTCTCATATTCAGTCTGAGATCCTTTTTAAATGAAGAAACGTCAAATTGTTTGACTCATTGTAATACTTGAATTAGCACAGAATTCCAGAAGCTAGCGAAAACAAAATAGCAAGCATAAAATATGATGCAGAGAAAGACCACAAATACTAATATAACATAACCATAACCATATAACCATATAACCATTTACGGAGCGGAAACAGGCCATGTTGGCCTTTCAAGTCTGCACCGGTTCACTGATTTTGTGCGCCCCCTTCAGGCATTGGTCCTGGTAGATCTTCATTCAATAACGATGGGCGAATTCAATGCACATGATCAGATAATTTATTAAAGTGATGTCTAAATATTAGTTACAATATTTTAAAGGACTCCCCAGTATTCATTATATAAAGCCTTGGGATCTGTTACATCTGCCTGAGGGAGGAAGCTGAATATCGGCTTAGAGATGCTACCTCAAGGAGTGCAGCCTTCCCTGGCATCAAACTGAATTTATTTGCTGAAATCTCTGGAATCAAGCTTAATAGCAACAGTGACCGAGTTTCTGAGACAGTGAGTGGACCGCCAACTCACTGAGATACCCTTGGTAACATTGCATCAGGCTGACCCCAGGAGCTGCAAGCTCAGGGATTCTTGCAGAGCTGTAGATTAGAATTTGTGGCAATGAATCTCTCTGTCTGCCAGAGGACTTTGGCTCCTGGATAATGGGTTCCTGGTGGAAGAAGCACAGAAGCACGCTTTCTTTTGAAAGATTGCCTGCTTCCCTCTCCTCGGTTCCTGATGTGTGTTTCTCTCTCGCACTCTAAATCTCTCTGTCTCCTGCTGCAGCTGGGTGGACTTTCATATCCTCTTTGTCCTCATATCCTTCTTCTTATATCTCTTGCTCCCTACACCCTCCTTTACCTCTCTCTCCTTCCTCCCTTGATTATAGATAGGATTGGCTAGGAATGCTTTTGCTCCCTGCCTGGTTGTCTTCTCTCTCTCTCTCTCTCTCTCTCTCTCTCTCTCAGACTCTTTCACTGTCTCTCCATGGAGAGTCTGCACAGCAGAGCAAGCCTGTAGGTAGGTAGTCACTGTCTTCCTCTTGACCGTATATGTGTCTGTCGAATTGCCCCTTTCATTCCCTTTCCCATGATGCCTTATGATAGAGGTAAAATTACTTACACCCTTCATACACTATCTCTTTCAATCCTCACATTCGCTTTCTTTCTCATGGGGTCACTTTCTGTTGGCATTACAGGATAGCTAGATCACCGTGACCTGCAAATATTGATTGTAATGTAAGAGTAGACAGACCTTCTCTTTTAAACCATGAGGTTATCATGGACCTATTAATACTGTGGGTGTGGCTAAGGGTCATCCGATAGTGGGGAGATAATGATTTGATGTTTGAAGCAGTAGGTTAGGCCAGAGGTTGCAGGTCACAACTAATATTGCAACTCCATTTGTGGTCATGGCCCACAGATTGGGAAGCCCGACAGTGTACCAAGAATTACAACAGATTGACAAATGATTAACAAGTAGATTAAAAATAGTTTTACTTGCTCTATGATCCACGTCAAATGTATTCATGTTGCTGAATTCTAAATATAAAATATGTACCTGGCGAAATGCTTCCTTTGCATCGCTGATAAAATACTCAGTGCAAAATTCAAGTTGAAAATGCATATTGAGGTCAACACATTCCTTTGTTATGTGATCAGTTGTAGAAGTAATTTGACGTGGATCTGTATGACCACAGCAATGCAAATAATTCAGTAATTTTAATGGAGCTGTAATGCAATGAATAACATTTTATTAATGATTAGCCCAAACAATTTTTAAGATAACAAGAAACTACAAAGGCTTGGGACCTATTGCTACCTATCTTTGTTTTTAATTAAATATACATGCATATGAAATCTTTTAGCAAAACTTTTTCACTCATCACTAAAACTTCATAAATGATTAAATTGAGGTTTGCATTGCTGATAAATTCCATCATATATAGAAACATATTTTCCTTCTGACCATCAATTAAATGTTAATTTTTTTTCCCTAAGAGGCAGTTAAATGCTGCATCAGTGGATTCTTAACATTCAAAGTCAACATTTTAGGAACTACTAATGGAATTTGAAACCCACATTTCAGCTTCTCTACAGCAAATTGTAGAGGGGTGATGTGCCATGTCTCACATTGCTGTCACCTTTTTTATTTCATTTATCCAGTTCAAATTTCAAAATACAGTAGGATTATACATTCACAGACCACATCCTGCTAATGTTCATATGAACTTTGGAAATAATGGAGCTCTTACATTAAAATCAAAACTAAAAAAAAATGTTTGTCTCTTTTGGAAGAAACTAATAGCATAACATGTATAAACAGTTTCTGATGGTAACACTGAACCTAGCTTTGCAATGGCTGATAGGTCCCAGCCTTTTTTATGACCTCACTGCATCAGTCAGTCCTGTCTTACATTTTTAAATTCTCATCCCTGTTTTCAAATTCATCTCAAATCTCATTCCTTCCTATTCTGTGATCTTATCCTCCTTTATTTCTCTCTATGATATTTTAATCCCTGATTAGAGTCATATTAACTTTGGCAGCTGAACTTTCAACAACCAGAATCTCCTTCAAAGATCCTGCTCTCTTCAAGATGCTCTTTAAAACAGGATATAGGCAGGATGCAGGGTCGAGTTGAGAAGTGGAAGATGGAGTTGAATCTGGATAAGTGAGAAGTGAAGGTTAAACCAAGGCGGACTACAAGGTCAATGCCAGGATTCCTTAAAATACGAAGGAACAGGGCTCCAGGCTATAGATTCGTCAAGATTACTGAACATGTTGATAGGGTGGTTAAGAGTGTGGTGGTGTCTGGAATACATTGCCAAGGATGATATTGAAGGCTGATACAATAGAGACATTCAAAAGACTCTAGATAGAACATAGAACACTACAGTATAGGCCCTTCAGTCCTCGATGTTGTGCTGGCCCATATATCCCTTTTAAAAAAGTACTAAACCCACCCTACCCCTTAAACCTCTATTTTTCCTTCATCCATGTGTCAGTCTAAGATTCTCTTAAATGCCCCTAATTTTCAGCCTCCACCACCATCCCAGACAAGGCATTCAAAGCATCCATTCCAGGCCACATCCTAGGAAAACTCCTCTGCACCCTCTCCATGGCTTCCCCATCCTTCCTATAATGAGGTGACCAAAACTGAACACTATATTTTAAGCATGGTCTCACCAGACCTTCATTCTCGTCATCCTTCTGTACTTCACATACGCATAGAACGCCTTGGAATTCTCTGTAACCCTACATGCCAAAGTCTTCTCCTGACCTCTTTGAGATCTTCTAAGTCCTTTCTTAAACTCTTCCCTGGCAACCCTACATTTCTCATGAGCCCTTCCTGTTTCCTAGATCTAACATGGGCATGTGAATGTAATCAAAATAAAGGGTCATGGGTGTGAGGGAGTGAAAATGAGTTTGTGGTGGAGTAGGATGACATTTTAATCATTTGAGAAGTTTTAGTGATGTGTGACAAAGTTTTGCTGAATGATTTTATATACATGTATATTTAATTTAAAAGCAAAGCTAAGTAGCAACAGGTCCCAAGCCTTTGTGGTTTCTTGTTAGCTTAAAATTGTTTGGGCTAATTATTAATAAAATGTTATTAAAGCTCTGTTAAAATTACTGAATTATTTGCATGGCTGCAGCCATACATATCCACGTCTAATGACTTCTTCAACTGATCATAATGATTTGTGGGATGAAGGGCCTGGACTCTGAAGTCATGTGCTGTCTTCCTACCTCTGACCATTTATTAAATCATGTCTGATAATGTTTCTGTGGGATGCTTGGGATATTTCACTTTTATTGATTTATAGGATAGGGAGGTTTCTTTCCATTCTGAATTGCTCTGTACAATTTTAACAAGGTCAGACCAGGTTTCCTTTCCTTTGAAACAGCAGTCCACGAGTTTTGTGCTTCTTTAATATGCCTAATTAATTTCCCAGTCATAATGGGATTGGACTCTTGACACTAGACCAATGGTCTAGAATTCGAGTTGCTGGTCAGTACCTTCACCAAATTCCCATCCTACTTTTTTTTTTGCTGTGAGCCATATTTATAATTGCACTATGAAAAATGCAATAGTTGAAATGGAGGATGGAAACGACTGTCCTTCTTGACGTGAAAGGGAAGTGGGAAATGGGGTTTTGCTTTCTTCAGTGGAAGAACTCACTGTGCAGCCACGCTTCGCTAACTATCTTTAGTAAGAAGGCTTCTTCTTCTTCCAGCCTTCGATTTCATAATGCAAACTGAAGTTTCTTGCTCTGAGATCATTCGGAAACTGGCAATGCTCACAGGTTGGGGGCGGGGAACACCCACTCCGGCACCTCGATGTAACGCGAACACTCAGCACTGCCCTCAAGCACTTACCCTCATCGAGTCAAGCGAAGAGTTCGGGACACGCGGGGACTCGGCCAATAATAACGGGCAGGATGGGAATGCGACCAATCGGCGTGGGAAGGGTGGGATTTCCTGTCCGATGTGAAGCTGGAGTGGAGTGGAAGTGACACGTCGGATGGGAGCTTGGGGAAAGGCCGTGCAACTTTTCTGTCGGGCGCCATCCCACGCCAGTGAGCCTCGAGCTTGTGCAAATCAAGGGGCTCAAGGGGTGTCACCTCCGGCTTCGTGCCCAAACCTGGAGCGGAGCCTTGTCTTTTTTGTGCGCTTGGACTTGGGCAACTTGGGGAAAGGGGGACGGGAGTCACCGCGTCAGGAAGCCGCTGAAGTGCCAGGAATCCCTCTCCGCAATTGATAGCCTCATTGAAAATAAACCGTGAACTGGATAGTGGGGGGGACCCCGGAATCTTCCAAAAGTGTCCGTTTTGGAGAGGAGAAAGCACACGAGGACGGAAAATGGGAAATAGCATGTGTTCCAGGAGGCAGAAAAAGATTTTTCAAACTTTGTTCTTCCTTACAATAGTTTTTGGGTTTCTTTATGGTCTTCTACTTTATTATGAAATGCACAATCAGTTAAAGAAGGCGGAAAGTCTGTCGCTGAAGTACCAGCAACACCAGGAGGGTTTATCCGCACAGCTGCAAGGTAAAGTGTTGACCGCTCCCGTGTGGGTGCCTTGTGATGTCTCCACGCACCCAGATCCTCAAACTTGCACGTTGCTTTTGTGGCTCAATCTGTCCATTCCAATTCAGGCCGAGTTAAAAGGAAGGAGACGGCGTTTACGTGTATGACAGAAAGCCACAGTCTGTTTTTTGCATGTGAAAACACTGTTGCTGGAGCCTGCCGTCTGACTCGGCTTCTCAACTCTGCACCAACTGTCCTGCAAAGAAAGCCTCGCTGTTCCCTCTCCGAGGGTATCACTGACTGATCCTGCAGCCCTGCTTTATCCGAACAGGATCGGCCGCACCGTGAAGGGTGTAGCTTGCCAAGCTTGAGATAAACATGCAGGAAGATGTGGGAAGGGGAGCAGCGCCCAATTGATTTGACTCTCTCCCTCCCTCCATCGAAACTAGGTCGAAAAACCAGGCTTTCGCAGTGTTCGGAGAGAGGGGTTTGGGTGAGGGAGCACCAGCGTTTATAAAGCCCAGGACTACGAGTCTCAGACTTACACAGCGGAAGGAGGCTCGAAGTAAACATTCAATCTTTTACCCTCTCCCATGCCCTATAAATTCTTTCCTTTAACTACCTTTCCAGGTTTTTAAAAACAATCTCTACCGTCGAGCCTGTCACTTCAGGCTGGCTCTGCATTCTTGATCCTGACCACTTGCTATTTAAAAAAAGATTTTCTGCATGTTAGTCTTTTGCCAATCGCCTTCCTTCAGTGTTCTCGAGCTCCTAACCCTTCCACCAATGGAAACAATCGCTTTTTGTGTACTCTGTCTTCACAACTTACAATTCCAGTAACTTATTTTTCCAACCCCTTGGTTGGAAAAAGACCAACCCCAGCTCTTCCACCCTGTCCACACAAAGGTCCTCATTCTTGGAGCAATTTCAATCAAATCCCTCAGCATCTTCTCTTTATCTCAGTTTGAAAGTGTTTCACTCATAAGACCATTGAGGGATCCAACTGAGTTGACTCCAATGAGCTGAGACCAGCGGAGATCAGCCATGATCATATTGAATGGCTGAGAGTCCTGTTGACTGATACCTGCATCGACTTTTTTGGGCTCTTCATAGAGGCCAAACTAGTATTTTATAAAGATTCATCGTGATTTCCTCACTGATGGACTCCATGCCTCCATTTATAAAGCCCAGGATCTGACTTGTTTTTCTAACTCTCTTTCAAATGGTCCTGTCACTTTCAATAAAGCTCAGACATTGACCTGGGATTGGTCCTTATTCTCCTTTTACTATTCTGCCTTTTATATTTCTTTTTGTCATTCTTCCCATCAAAATAGACCACATCTCCTGGGACGACATTTTATCTTCCCTGTCCTATCCACCCAATTCACCAACCTGCTTATAATTCACGTTACCCTCCTTTAAACAATTTAATATCCATTCAAGTTGCTGCAGAACTAAAAATCTGGAAGAAATGAGAGAATATTGTAAATACTCAGTAGTTCAGGCAAGATCTGTGGAGAAACAATGTTATGATTTTGGGTTGTTGATCTTGCATCAGCTTGCTTCTTTCATCACCTGTGCATTGACAAATTTGCTGATGGTATCTATGATCTTCCTGGTCCGTTTTTTAAAAAAAAAAATCAGGCCACATGGAGTTCTTATCAAATGGCCAGGGTTCAGCAGGGTGAGATTTTTCTCTCCAGCTTCATTTAACATATTTTAATCTGCCACCATTCAAATAAACCCATTAACTCCACTAATAATTTCCAAAGGGAATATCCAGGAAACACCTTTTCAGGTTGTGGGCTCTTTAATAAGACTTGGTCTAGCAGTGAGGTCCATAGCCACGTGATAAAACTCTTCTGCATTCAGATACTGGGGATTGTTAGAGAACTGAGAAAACAATACAACTTAAACTATTCCTATAACGTGAGACCCTTGTAGTTTCACACAAGCCCGAGTTTGTATAAAATGTACTTCAACCCTGAAGAGTCTGTGAGGAAGTATTTTATAAAACAAACAGTTCATGAATTTTAAATTATTGGAAACTTCAAATCCCCTTAGAATGAAAAGCCTTTTTTATTGGAATGCAGCATCCTGTAGAGGGTTTATCCCATGCGGTTTCAGTTTAGAGAAAATCTAGACATTTTAAAACTGAATTAAAACTTTAATGTCCAGGTTGGCCTGATTATTGAGTTTTGACAGCATTCCTAACCACAAAGTGTACAGCTTAATTCCATTCTGTGGTCTGTATTGATATGTTCAACCTGTTTACCAGTGTTCACCACTCTTCAAAGTAGTTACATTGAGTAGAAATCAATAATTGACTGCCTTGATATTTTTCTGAAAACTGGTTACACTAGAAGAGTGTGCACTCGTGTAATTGTTGCAATGTTTCTAGTAATCCTGAGGACTAACTTCAAATGCCATCATATCAGTTTTAAAGATCTGGAGTTATTGTCTCTGTGAAAAGTTGGCAATAAAAGTTAGGAGATTGTTCAAAAATTGCCTCTAATTTAATATTCCATGGATGGAAGCTAGCTGCTGTTAGCCAGTATGGTCTTGAGTCTTATTAAAGAGCCCACAACCTGAAAAGGTGTTTCCTGGATATTCCCTTTGGAAATTATTAGTGGAGTTAATGGGTTTAAAACACTTGAATACATTTTAAAGAGTGTGCATGTATTGCAGTGTACTAGAGCCATCATTTTTATTGCAGCTTAATTTTAAAGTTTTGTTTTCCAAAATTATAATTAAACAAAATTATTCACAATCCAGCATCAGCCAATGCATTGGATGTGGTCCATAGTCAAAACAGTATTATACAGCAAAAAATATCAACTTACTTTGAATGTAGTCTACCCAAAGAGCAGAGTGATTTTGCTAGAAAAGTGGAAGATAATTCCTAATGTTTCAATCCAATGTTGCTTGCTTACAGCATTGTAGTTACCAGACTTGATTGATGATTAATCAATCGTATCCATTTGAATATCATTGCCGAAAAATGAAATGGGTCTTGGGTTATATTGACTATTTTCCAAATGTGCCATCCGTCTGCATATTGAAACTATTGAAAACTAGTTTGTAACTTATGATCATGTATCTCTTTGACCTTGAAAGAGAAAAGACTATGCAATACCATGACTTCATATTTTACCCTGATAGAAACTAATCATTGAACCCAGGTGTCTTGTTTACAAGAGAATACCATTTAAGTAGTGGGCATATCAATGATCATCAAAAATTGACCAACACATAATCTGTGAATCATATGCATCTGACTCCCATGTTGTGGCCATTCAGGTAACAGAAATTCACTCACACAGAATTCGCAAATACCTACTCAAAAATATGAGATATGGAATAAAATTTTCTCTCTCAAAATTTATTTGAAAAAAGTAAATAGATCAACATGTTTTTTTTATCTAGCATTTTGTGATGCTTTACAGAAAATTGCAATATGGTCTTGTTTCTAGTTGCATGACCAACATGGAACATGAATGTTGCCTGTGGTTAGTTTTTGTTAATAATATCTAGAACTGTAAACTCCTATTTGGAGTCTCAGACAACAAAGAGCTTTAAGAAATTCACAGATCATTCACTTTATGTCTTGTACTTGTCAGAATTTGAACTTTTATCATGCAGTTTATAAGGACAGTGGACATTTATCACTGGTAGAGACACTTGTTTCATTCTGTTAACAACATCAAATACTGGAACCTGAGGGAATTTGGATTTTCGCCACAATTGACAGTGCTGCATTGATTGCAGAAACGTTTGACTTTAATTTTGAAAGAGCACGTAGGTTTAGGGCAAAGTTGCTGGATGCTTTGAGTGCTTACGAAGAACGATATGATAGATAAACACTAGGCTAAGCAGTCAAGCATATTGTCATATTTCGAGCCTTCCACATCAGATGACGAACCTCGGCCTTCGACATCAAGGCAGGCAGACATAGAGGAAGGTGTAGTTGTTAGTGACCTGATGGATTCAGATGAAGATGAAATGTCAAAAGATGACTCTATTCCTCTTCCTCCTACACCCCAGGCTCCTGTATCTCCCACCACCCCAACCTCCAAAGACTCAGCCTAACTATATTGTTTATACATTATTTCTACTTTACAGACTGTATATTACAGACTGCTTTTAATAAATGCTAGTGTTATTTTAGGTTTTATGTGTTATTGGATTTGATTTGGTAGATTATCTTTGCGTCTGGGAATGCTCAAAAAATTTTCCCATAGAAATCAACAGTCATCGCTTCTTCATTTTACTCATTTTGTCATACAAAAGGTTCCGTAGGAACACTCTAGTTTCATAAAGTGGGGTTTACCTGGACCTGGAGTTGTGTGAAAAGATGAGCCCAAGTCAGCAGGTTTCCTTAAAAGAAAATCATGCCTGACAAACCTGCTGCAATATTTTGAAGAGATCGCAAATAGGATAGACTGGAGATGCAATGGAAGTTTTTTTTATTTTAAATTTAGGCATGCAGCACGGTAACAGGCCATCTCAGTCCACGAGTCTGTGCCGCCCGATTTACACCCAATTAACCTACACCTCCAGTGCGTTTTGAATGGTGGGAGGAAACTAGCCCCTGGGGAAAATCCTCGCAGTCATTGGGAGAACGTACAAACTCCTTACAAACAGCATGTATTGGAACCCCAGACCCAATCGCTGGCACTGTAAAAGCTTTGCACTAACTGAGCTGCCCGTGACGTGTGTTTGGACATTCAAAAGGCCTTCAACAAGGTGCCACACAGAAGGCTGCTGAATAAGATGAGAGCCCACGGAATTACAGGAAGGATAATGTCATAGGTAGATCATTGGCTGGTTGGCAGGAAACAGAGGAAGATTAGAGATCCTATTCTAGTTGGTACTAGTTATCAGTGGTGTTCTGCACTGGTCGGTATCAAGGACACTTTTTTATTTGCATTGTATATAAATGATTTGGATTGTGGAATAGGTGTCTAAATTTGCAGATACCAAAATATAGGAGGTGGTACTGAGGATACTGAAAGGCTGCAGAGAGACTTGGATAGATTAGGAGAATGGGAAAAGAGGTCACAGATGAAATACAGTGTTGGAATGTGTACGCTCATACACTTTGGTAGAAGAAATAGACTGGGAGAACATTCAAAATTCTGAGGGACTTGGGAGTCCTCATGCAAGACACCCTAAAGATTGACCTCCAGGTTGAGTCAGTGGTGAAGAAGGTGAATGCAGTGTTGGCATTCATTTCTAGAGGGATAGCATACAAGAGCAGGGATGTAATGTTGAGACTCTATAAAGCACTGGTGAGATCTCACTTGGAGTATTGCGTACAGTTTTTTGCCCCGTGTTTGATAAAAGATGTGCTGGCATTGGAGAGGGTTCAGAGTAGATTTACTAGAATGATGCCAGGAATGAAAGAGTTAGTATATGGGAAATGATTGTCGGCTCTTGGACTGTATTCATTGGAGTACAGAAGGATGAGGGGGGCCTCATAGAGGCATTCTGAAAGCTGAAAGGCTTGGACAGAGTAGATGTAGCTAGGATGTTTCCCATGGTAGAGGGTTCTAGAATAAGAGGGCATCATTTAAAACAAAGATGTGGAAAAATTTCTTTCGAAAGAGTCTGTGGAATCTGTTGCCACAGGAGGATGTGGAAGTGAGGTCGTTGGGTGTATGTAAAGTAGAAATTTACAGGTGTTTGATTAGTCAGGGCATTAAGGATTACTGAAAGAAAGCTGGGCAATGGGGTTGAGTGGAAGGATGGATCAGCTCATGATTAGAATTGCAGAGCAGACTCGATGGGCCAATGGGCCTACTTCTGCTCTTATATTTTGTGATCTTATGATATCCCTACTCCTACTTGCATTTAATAAAAAGCTCCCACTGCTTTTTTGTCCTTGAACCCTGCAATATTTTTTTCTTTAAACATGTATTTCTATTTTTTGAGAATGTAAATGGTATGAAACCATTCCCTTTCCCAAAGAATGTACACAGCTGAGAGATGGCATTTGTGAATTCTCATTAATTTCACGTGAGTGAACTCAATGCAGAATAGGTTTGTCAAACTCGATGAGAAATTTAGCAGTTTGATTGTGAGCAAGGCATGTTGCTCGCAGGAGACATAAGCTGGTGTCCAATCAGAAGATCCAACAAAAATTTGACTAGCCATTAGAATTCATTTTAACTTCAACAGGGATTTCAATGGAAAATTGAATAGTATGCAGCAGGAACAATTTCCTGAATCTGATAAAATTATGGAATGCTCTTGGGAATGAGCCAACAACCCTGAAGAAGGGTCTGGGAGTTGAAGCATTACTAGTTTCTCTCTCCACAGATGTTGTCTGACCTGCCGAATCTTTCCAGTATTTCCTGCTTTTATTTCAGATTTTCAGCATTATGGAGTTTTTGATCTTTAATTTGGGATGAGCTTTCTACAACTTGTCTGATTTATGAATGAGTGAAGCGCAAAAGTTTGCAGACACTATGATTTTAGTAAAAGCACACCAAAATGCTGGAGGAACTCAGCCGGTCTTTTCAGCATCTATAGGAGACAAAGATATATTGCCGATGTTTCAGGCCCGAGCCCTTCTTCAAGGAAAAATCAGAATAAGCTAGAAGCAGGAAATCTCAGAAATTCTCAGAATTCAAACAGTGGGGAAGGAATCCAAACCAACAAAAGGGGCTAATTGGATATGATAAGGGATAAGGTAAGAATTTATTGTGTTTGTGCGAAAGGAGAGACAGATAGGGAAAGGAGGGGTGGTGTTAAACGAAAGCCAGAGAAGTTGATATAAATGCTATCTGGTTGGAGGGTGCCCAGTCGGAAGATGAGGTGTTGCTCCTCCAATTTACAAGTGGTCTCAGTTTGGCAGTGCATAAGACCATAGGCAGACATGAGTGCAAAGGAATGGGATGGAGAATTGAAATAGGTTGCTACTGGAAGATCGACACTATTGTGGTGGACAGAGGGACGTCCAGTCCCTCCGATGTAGAGGAGACCACAACAGAAGGACCAGATGTAGTAGATGACTCCTGCAGATTCACAAGTGAAATGTTGTTTTACTTGGAAGGACTGATTCGTCCCCTGAATAGTGATGAGGTTGGAGATGTGGGTGCAAGTGGAGCATATCCTGCGGTCACGGAGGTAGCTCCCAAGGGGACAATTGTTGGGGAGGAAGGAGTGGACAAGGAAATCATTGAGGGAGTGGTCCCTGTGGAATACG
The DNA here is from genome assembly GCF_036971445.1 of Narcine bancroftii. Classification (NCBI taxonomy): domain Eukaryota; kingdom Metazoa; phylum Chordata; class Chondrichthyes; order Torpediniformes; family Narcinidae; genus Narcine; species Narcine bancroftii. The sequence continues at coordinate 93,612,179 of NC_091477.1, read as the reverse complement.
GAGAGAATAGGAGATGGGAAGTAAGCAGAGAGCAATTCAGTGGGACAGGAGGACCAGACATGATGGGTCTGTGGGACAACTGGATTTGTAGATCTGGGGTAAGAGGTAGAAATGGGTGGTACGAGGCTGGGAAACAATAGGGTTGGAGGTCGTGCCAGGGAGGTGACCGGAAGTGATGAGTTTATGAACAAGTATCTGTTCCAAATCATCGTTTACTCAAGCCATTTGACTGGCATTTTCCCAACTGCAATATAGAAATGAGTATTAACCACCTTGGAGAAAAAAGATAGTTACTACTTGGTTAAGTGGGAATTTGACCCAAACAAACAGGTTCCCCGAACAACTAAAGCAATATTTATTGAAGGTTGAGGTCTGGATGACATAGAACCTTAACTTCCTGGGATCTGTTCTGCCAAAATGCATGTGGCAGTGTAGATTTGTATGCCTCAGTATGAGAACTCATCTGAAAACATTGTGCATTAAAAGTCTGAAATAAAAGAGAAAATATTTGAAATACTCAGAAGGCTAGACAACATCAATGAAGCAAGAAACAAAATCCACATCTCAGGATGATGATTTTTTAACTGGAAATATTAAACGTGTCTGAAAGGCTGGTAGCAGTATAATTTATGTTGTTGAGGTAGACCATCAAGTGACAGCAGTGTTATATCAGCAGTATTCATGCTAGCTTCATCTGCCCTGCTATCATCGAGTGCCATCTCACCACTCTGTTTGAGGTTGTCCTAGGTGTATAGAATAAGTGTTTTATTCTTTGCTGGCATCATCTGTCAGCAGATAAGGACATAAATCCCTTTCACATCTTGAGTTGTCCTCATTATACTGGCATATTTTTGAGCCCTGATATTTTTAACCTGTTTTCAAAACCATCATTAAAAACAAAAAAATGTAGATAATGGATTATATTGTTCAAATGTTTATAAAGGAAAACTTGTCTGTGATATTGAGATAGTTTTTGGTAACTGATCCTCTCAAATCTCCTCGTTTTAAAATTGCTTCAGGTTTTCATTATTGGGGTGGGTCAAACTTACTTGAAGAGCCAATGCAGCCTGACCTCCAGATTTTGCAAATGATCTTTGTTCTGTTTTAAACATTTTTAGGTTTTAAACTGAATGATCCAAAATATTGTCATCATTTTACCCTGTATTTTGGATATTAGCCCTTTTGTTTGCTGAATTCTATTTAAAATTGGTGTTATTTGAGTAAATAAATGAATAATCAAAAGTTCAGGTCAAGTATTTTTAAATTAAAGCCTGTAGCGGTGGCTACCCTGCTAACTGAAGGATTGCACAACCAGACGGGTTGAGTTCAGTGAGCAAAACTGATGTATTGCAGGCTGCCTGGCTGGTCTTATACTCCCTGCCTGGACCTGGCTGAGAATCGCGCTGGGGGGGCCCTGGCGTCACCGGGGCGTCACTTGGGTCGCCAAACGCGGGCTTCTGAGCCTGGTTCTGAGGTTAGGAGGAAACCCTCGTTGGCGCCATTTTGGCCGGCTGCCGCGCCGCGTGCGTGACAAGCTGGGATGGTTCACCTGACTAATGGCATACCGCCACACAGCCCACCCCCCCCCCCCCCCCAGAACTGTCCTTTTTTGCCGGGTGGCCTCGCTTCTTGGGTTGGGCCACAACTACTGGTTCGGTGGGGTCGAGGTGAGCTGGTTTTAACCTGTCCACTTAAACAGTTCCCTCTTACCACCGATGTCCAGTATGAAAGTGGATCCTGAACTTTGGACAACTTTGTACAGCCCTTCGAATGGTCTTTGTAGAGGTGCTGTGGACGGGCCCCACCTGATAAAAACATACTCTGCGGAGTACAGCTCGCTGGGAACATAAGAGGCCCGTGTGCCATGTCTGGGCGGCAGTGGGGGAGTGAAAGAGTCCATCTGGGCCCGGAGGCAGGGAAGTAGACCATGCGGTGACTGCTGGGGTTTGTGAGGTGCGTTGACGAACTCACCGGGTGCATCATCGATCAGCTTGGCTGATGACACCTGAAGGTCTTCTTTGGGTGTCGAGCGAATGCCCAGGAGCACCCAAGGCAGCTCGTCCACCCAGTCGGAACCAGTGAGGCAGGCCTTAAGTTCCAACTTAAGGTGGCGGTGCAATTGCTCGACTACCCCATTGGCCTGTGGGTGATAGGCCGTGGTGTGATATAGCTCGATCCCCAGCCTGTTGGTGTGCTGCGCCCAGAGCACAGAGGTGAACTGGGCTCCCCAATCACTGGTGAGGTGGTTTGTGACGACGAACCGGGCAACCCAACCTTTCAAAAGCACTCGGGATCAGGCATCTGTGGAGGCATCTGGCATCGGATCGCCTTGGGCCAATGAGTGGTGCGGTCTACCACTGTGAAAAGGTCATAGTTACCTCGGGAAACGGGAAAGGGTCTGACGATGTCCACATGTATGTGGCTGAACCGTTCCTGGACATGTTTGAAATCTTGTACGGGTGTTCTGGTGTGCCTGTGTACCTTGGAAAGCTGGCAATGGGTGCAGGTTCTGGCCCAGTCCGCAATCTGATCCGAAACCTGTGCCAGAAGAAATGTTCTGCCATCATACGGACCATGAACCAGATGGAAGGGTGGGAAAGGTCATGGATATGGTGGAAGACTTGCCTGCGCCACTGCTGGGGAACCACTGGTCACTGGGTTCTCATGGAGACATTGCACAGGACGGTGCCCTCACTGTGAGGAGTCTGGTGGTCCTTGAACTGCAGGCCCAAGATGGCAGTCCTGAAGGCCCACATCTCCTCGTCGGATATCTGGTCCTAGGCTAGCTGGTTGAAGTCAAGGCCAGGTGTCAGCGTGCAAATGACCGGTCATGAGAGTGTGTCGGCGACCACGTTGTCTTTCTCCTGCCTTGTGCCGAATGTCGGTGGTGAATTCCCAACACGAAGGAGAGGTGACACTGTTGGCGGGCCGACCAGGGATTTCTTGCCATAGCGAGCACCTGAGTGAGGGGTTTGTGGTCGGTAAAAATGGTGAAAGGCCTCCCCTCCAAGAAATAGTGGAAATGACGCAGTGCCAGATACATGCCCAGCAACTCACGATTGAATGCGCTATACTTGCGCTCTGGCGGGCAAAGAAGTCAGCTAAAGAATGCCAGTGGCTTCCACAGTCCATTCACCTGCTGCGACAGGATGGCGCTGACGGCTGTGGCAGAGGCATCGATGGAGAGCTCCATATGAAGGTTGGTGCGTGGGTGGATGAGCAGGGTAGCCTTCGTGAGGGCATCTTTCGTGGCTTCGAATGCCCTGCTGGCCTCTGGAGTCTAGGCGAGTGTCTTGTCTTTGGCCGCGATGAGGGCGAAGAGCGACTCATGATGCAAGAAGTGCCTGGAATGAAGCGGTTATAGAAAGTGACCATATCCGCGAACTCCTGTAGCCCCTTGAGGTTGTCCGGGCGTGGGAACTCCCTGATTGCAGCGACCTTCGTAGCGGAGGGGTGGCTCCTTCGGCCGTGATGGTATGGCCCAGGTACTGCATGAATTCTTTCCCGAACTGGCACTTGGCCGGATTGACCGTTAGGTTGAAGTCGGTCAGTTGGGAGAAGAGGGTGTGCAGGAGAGACTTGTGTTGAGCCTGGTCTCTGCTGGCGAAAAGGATGTTGTCCAGGTAAATGAATGAAATTCAAATCCCTGCCCACTGTGTCCATAAGGCGCTGGAAGATCTGGGCAGCGTTCTTGAGCCTGAAAAGCATGCATAGGAACTCTAACAAGCTGAAGGGGGTGATGATGGCCGTTTTCGGTATGTTCTTGGGGTGCACCGGTATTTGGTGATACCCGCGCACCAGGTCGACCTTGGAGAATACCCTCATGCCATGCAGATTGGCCGTAAAGACCTGGATGTGAGGGATCGGGTAACAGTCAGGTACTGTCTCGTCGTTAAGCCATTGATAATCTCCGCGGGGCGCCAGCCGCCGGAGGACTTTGGGACCAGGTGGAGTTGTGAGGCCCAAGGACTGTCGGAGCGTCAAATGATCCCCAGTTCCTGCAGATGTGAGAACTCTTCCTTTGCTATCTGGAGCTTATCTGGCAGAAGCTGGCGTGCCTTGGCTTGGACTTGTGGGCCTTGGGTGGGGATGTAATGAAACATGTGGTGAGGCGCTGGAGAACTGCGGCTTTAGGAGGGATGGGAACTCATCCAGGATATGCTGAAACTCATCCTTGGGCATGCTGACCGTGGCCATCTGTGGCTGCTCTGTGGGAGGCGTTGAGGGGAATGGATTGGAAGGTACGGGCATCTACCAGTCGCCTACCTTGAATGTCATCCAGGAGTCTGTGGGCGAGGAGGAAATCGATACCCAGGATGGCGGTGGGAAGGGACGAAACGATGAACCTCCACGAGAACTTCCGCTGGCCAATCTGGAAGTGGACGGTCTTGTCTCCATATGTTCGGATCTCCGTCGAATTGGCTGCACGGAGGGGAGGTCCTCGAGGCCGGTTCTGGGACTCGATGGCTGTGGCCGGGATGACGCCGATCTGGCCCCGGTGTCGACGAGGAAGGGTTGGCCGCTGACTGAATCTCGCAGGTAGAGAAGGCTGTGTTCTTAGCCAGCCGCCACAATCATTAATAGCGGCTGGCCTGCTCGTTTCTCTGGAATGAGCGGGGCTGACGACACTTACGAGACTTGGCTCCCCAGCTCTGGTGGAAGAAGCAGAGGCCTGAAGTGGATGGCTATGCTCTTTGAGGCCCCTGCAGGGGCCAGGTATTCCACCGCAGAGCTAGAGAAAGGTTTGGTGTGTTCATGCCCGTGACTTGTAACCTGCTGGACTGGTGAGCCTTCTGGGAACTATTCAAGCCATAGCTCCTGAGCCTTTTGAGGACCTTCCTATGGTTGACGAAGCTCTCCTGGGACAGTAACGGCCGGATGTCTTCAGGCAGATGCGCTCGAAGAGTGGGCAGTTGGTGTATCTGCCCATTAGCGTGAGCATCTCGTTCATCGACTTGATTGGACATCTGTCCCCCAAGGCGTTGAGGCGCAGCATCTGAGTGGCACGCTGGCGCCTGGAGAGGCCGAGGGAGCCGGTGAGCACCAGCTTGATGGTCCCGTACTTATCTTCCGCAGGTGGGTGCTGAACGAGATGCAGCACTTGTTTGGCGGTGCCCTGGTCCAGGCTGGCGATCCCATGGTAAAACTTGGTCAAATCCGATGAAATCTGGCAGAGATGAAACTGAGCCTCTGCGTGGCTGAACCAGGTCTCCGGCTCCTGAACCCAGAAGTCAGGAAGCTTGATGGCTATAGCGTTGATCGAAGGGTCTTTCATGTCGGGTTCAAAGACGTTCGAACCTGTCAGGGTCACCAATTGTAGCAGAGGCTACTCTGCTAACTGGAGGATCGCACAACCAGACGGGTTGTGTTCAGTGAGAAAAAATTGATTTATTGCAGGCTGCCTGGCTGGTCTTATACTCCCAGCCCAGACCTGGCTGAGAAACGCGCTGGGGGCCCCCGATGTCACCGGGGTGTCACATGGGTCGGCAAGCGCGGGCTTTTGAGCCCGGTGCCGAGGTCGGGAGGAAACCCCCGATAGCGCCATTTTGGCCAGTTTGCCTGCCTAATGGCATACCGCCTCAAGCCACACTTTCAAATGAGGATGATTCTAAAAGATCTTTTTGTCTGACAAACCATCAGTTAACAAATGTGTGGCAGCACAATCTTATTAGTACAAGTTCTATAAACAATGACCATGTCATCAAAAAATTTACCACAAAAGACTGTCATTTAGATAGATATGTCGATGTTGGCAGAAAAAAAAATAGATATTACAGACTGGCTGGTTTTGATGTGTAAGTGCTGGAGTGATGGTTTATTAAGACTGATATCTTTAGGATGCTTTATATTTATTAAATGTTAAGATTGATGACAAGAATTGATTAGGAATCCTGCTTCAGCATTATCTGGCAACTCCACTGAAATAGATCATGTTTTGAGGGTACTAGTGTGGATGTGCAAGGAATGATATATCCAGTGGGATTCATCCTAGTCATTATAGTGAACTTTTCTGCAGGTTATTTATCTGGGAATTGTCAACCTGCTTGCATTGAAGTCCAGATTCAATATCTTAGTGAAGTATGTCTTGCTGACCATCAATAAATTTATTTGAATTTCAAATTAGAAGCAACTTAACAGCTGCAAATTATCTCTGAAAGAAATTATAGTGTTCTACATATTGCATGTTTCTGCTAAAGGTTTCTTGGACTGATCATGCAAAGGATTGGATGAGAATGCTTTATTCTTATTGTGGGAGTCAAACAATAGTCATCATTATTTGCTGGTAGTGTCGTAAACCTTGGATTTTCCTTTTGCTTCAATTAATGTATCAAATATTATGTCAGTATTCTTTAAAACATAGACCCTGATCTACAAATTAGGTCTATCGAAAATATACATTAAGAAATATTAAAAATATTGGGGCATTAGATTCTAGATTATCGTATTAATTCCTTGAAAAATAATAAAATCTCCCAATAATAAGTTCTCCCAATAAATTGTTCAAAATTGCCCTAATAGTTCTGACCTTGGACTTGTCCATATATTCTTAACCCAATAATGCTTTGCACGCTCAGCATTATATTATGACGACAATACATTAGAATAGGAAGAACTGTTAAGTTGATAAAAAATATCTGTTCATAGAGCTGTTAATTAAACCATTTTCCTGAGCAAAACCTGTGGAAAATGAGCACTAGATCCATGCTCCTGATTCCTATCGTCTCTGCATTTGCCAATTTGTTAATTTATTTTGATTTGAAATTGCTTTTAGGCAAAGACACTAAAGTGAGCCCATCATTCTCAGAACGAACTTGGCTTGGATTCCTGAACAACTCAGGGTATAGATGACACCTTCTAATATTTCCCAATTTCAAAACATGTCATCTTCAAAGAAACGTAAATGATGTGATATTCCGAATTACCATCTTATTAATTTAATAAATCAAATTTTGTAGTTGCAGTTGTAAGGGTGACTAGGCCCTGCAAAGTGAGTCAGGGAGTGTGCTAAATTAAGGGATATCCAGGGGTTATGATCTCAGAATTGCTCTCCATGCCATGTACTAGTGAACCAGAAGGATAATACAGTTCATTATTTGGCTAATGTGATGGTGCAGGAGGGAAGGCTTCAAAATTTTGCATCATTGGGCCTTTCTTCCAGGGTGGCACCTGTACCAGTGGGGCAGTTTGCATCTGAACATCCTCGTTGGAAGGTTTGCTGGTGCTTTTATTCTCATCTCCTTCCATCTTTCCCAGAACCATGTCAAGATCTCTTTCCTTCCAACAAACCTCACATTCAAAATTATGTCTGCTACCATTTGTAGCAGCGATTTGTCACAACCAAAATGTCCTCCCTTCATCTACCAGCAGTCTGTAGGGATTGATTTCTCTGAACTGCCTTCACCCAGTCTGCAATCATCACTCACGTGGCCTCTCCTTCCCATGGTACCTTTGGCAGAGAAGGGATGAAAGAGATTTGTGGGAGATGGAACAGAGAAGGTCAAGGACCTTGTCTTGCTGAAGGGAATTTTTGTTGGGATAAGAGATTGGAAGGGCACGCTGGTATTATCAGGATAGATGTAATGGAGATGGAGAAACGAGAATGGGATGGAATGGAATAAAGGAAACAAAGTGAGTGTAGTTGTGGCTGTCGATGAGCATCCAACAGTTATTGAGCAGCAAAGATGGAGCTGAGGAAGTTGAGAAAGGAAAAGGAACACTTGAAGCTGAACCTTACAAAGGTGAGAGGATAGGAACTGAAAAAAAATGTGATAAAAGTAGAAAGGAGCATTGAACCAATGCTCAGGAAAGGTGAAGAGGTGAACCAAAATAGCACTTCAACAGGAAGTGTCGTATTAACATGTGCTCTGAAAAGCCAGGCATTACTATTAACCATAGCTTTTTCTATGATAAAGCCCTTTATTGGGAGAGATAAAATGAATCAAATGAAAGGTTGTACAGTACAACAACAAGAGCCATCCTGGTAGAGGATGGAGATGCTGAAGAGATGATGATCTGAGAGAGCTCAAAGGCAGAAGTGGAAGGAAAGGGAAGAATTTCAGATATAATGAGCCACAGATAAATATTGACAAGGAAAGAACTAATTACTATAAGGCAAGCAGGGGTTCAATAATGTAAATAATAGTGAGGTTCTCTTGTGGATATCAAGGAGGAGGTAGAAATAGACTGCATGTGATTGTGGGACTATAAAGTTGGAGGCCATTGAGTAAATAATTCCAGAGGAAATGATGTTAACTGTGGAAAACAGTGACTGGATATTTAAGGATGTGCTCATAGATTGGGGAAATTAGGAGTCCCTGTTAAAGATTTGATCTGTGGTTAGAACAAAGGTTATTGTGCCAAGCAACAACACTCCTACTTGTTTTATCTCTTGTTTTTTTTTCCCCCTCAGTTCTCCCAATAAATGATCAGAAACATGAAACTGTTGTTGCCTAATCTAATTATTTCTAGCATTTTCGGTTTTTATTTCACAAAGCATGTTCTACATTTTACATTTGCAAGGGATCCAACACGTGCTTTTAAATAAGAGCAAAGATTAATAAAGAATGATGGTATTTTCACCATTTATAGATTCCAGTTTTGTTACAGTTAAAAGCATTTTGGTCTGAAATGATGTCTAAATAGGTCAAAGAGTAAAGTAGAAATGCAAGATAAATTTTTAACCATATCAGTTAACCATCTGCTTATTATTTTTACAGTTGTTTATGAACATAGATCAAGATTAGAAAAATCATTACAGAAAGAAAGAAATGAACACAAAAAGACTAAAGAAGGTAAAATTACTGTTAAGTTATTTGTCTTTTTTCATTGTGTTCACTAATTTTGACTTGCTCATCTACCCCACAAAATATGACAGTCCAAAAGTCCAAAAATCTTGATGCAAGAAAATTTGATCCAACCATGAATATGGACTTTGTGAAAACTCTCAAACGTTTAATATTTAGTGGGCTTTTGCGTACGTGCACACACCACAGATGCATAGCAGGGTATTTATTTTTCTTTAAAACTGCTCGTTTTGATAAATGAAGCTTGCTCTATTTCCTAATGAATAAACTATAAAAATTTACTTGTACTATTTTTTAAATTCCTTCTTAAATTTGAATTTTAAAAGTATTGACTGAGAATCCAGAAAATCCGGACTGACCCAAAGCTCGAGCAGTCTGGATTTTTGGAGTTTCACTCTAACAGCACAGATAACATTGAAAGTAGTGATTTTTTTTCCCCAATGGTACTTCATTTCAAGCTTTTAACACTCTACTCTTTTGATCTTGGATTCTTCTGCATCCTACATTTCCTAATTTATAGGAGTAATTCTACATTCTTTAAGATATTTTAACATTAAAGATTTAATATAATTGCAAGACTTTGTCATTATCATTATTGCATCAAAAACCTTTTTAGGGAGAATAAAGTGATTTTAGAATTGTTGAGCTACAAAGAGCATAGAATAATTGACATTTGGAGAAATTAGTTTCTGACCTTAAGATAATTGTAAGTATAAGGTTTAGTAGTGGGAGAATAGCAATAATGCCAGAATTTTCGACTGCATGAATGGTGGTTGGTGGAGGAGGAGGACAACAAGATCTATGAGATGTAGAAGTGCAACTACTGAAACTTGTTATCTTGCTGTGTACAATTGGAAAGACTCAGGCTGGTCAGAGAATATTGTAACTTTTACCTGCTCTGCAATTGTAAAAGTTACCAATGTCCATTAGTTTCCCATCCATTTGCAGGAGATAATTGGGGAGTGAATTGAATTAGCTTGAATTTTTCCTTGGGGAAATAAATGAAGTCCTGACATCCATCCTCAAAATTCTATGTCACATAAAGTAGCTCAACTGCATCAGCTGGAAAATAGAAGCAAATAATTCTTTATGCCCAATTTTGCACTCTGATTTGTAAATGAACATGGAATTTCTTTTCTGAAGACATTTCCATTATGATTTTTTCCCAGACATAGGTTTTGTGGTTTACTGCCGATATTTTACTTGGCCCTTAAATTTTTTTTTGGTTGGGGAAAGAACAACCAATTGAAAATGAATCCATTGATTGGATATTTGCCCGCTTGCACTCGATACATTTAATCTGTGTGGAGGTTGAATTTTCTTCTTGTATGCATTGGCCACCTCTTTGCTTTGGATGAATGTAGTAGATTATTGTACAAGGAACTCCATAGGTACCTACAAAACATTGAATTTGGTCAGTTTACCACTTTTGTGTGAAAATATTGAAAACCCTGATCTAACAGGCTTCTGGCATTAATTTTTAGGATCTGAAATTCTGCCATTTTAAAAAAAAACAGATTTTCATTTGTTCTCTGACCTCCCCTCAAGTTAGCACATGTACTCTTATTGGACTTGACTTACTTGAGGAAAGAATATTAAGCCCACTGATTGTGCAACAATCAGCAAATTGGGTTTGAGAGTCATTTAATGTGTTCCTTTTGGAAATACAATGGCAGTGTTGAAATCAAAGTGCACCATCAAAATAGGAGATCGTTTTTCCATGTTTAATCACATCCCTCCTAATAGCTTCCCTGTTAAATCCTAATTAGTTACACTGTGTTTTAGTTTTGAACATCTATACATAGGAACACAGTCAGAGGTAAAGATGGAATACAAAAGGGGGTTCATCACACAACCCTAGGACATTCTGGTTTTCAAGGTGAGATTGGAGGAAAAAAATATTGCCCAACCTAACAGATTGAGATGTTAGTAAGGAAATCCAGAATCCAGTTACAAAGGGAAGGGCTGATACCATACAAACAAAGTTTGGTTATCAGCTGTGATGGTACAACAGTGTTGAAAGCTGAACTGTAATCGATGAATAACATTCTAACGTAAGAGTTAGGTCCATCAAGATGAGTCAAAGTAGAGTGTAGCACTGTTGAAATGGCATCCTCTGTTGACCTGTTAGTACGATGGGTAAATTGACGTTGATCCATAGTGGCAGGAAAACAAAATCTTAAGTGAGACGGAACCTGCCTTTCAAAATACTTTGCGATGAAGGGAGTAAGTGGAACTGGATGGTAGTCATTTTGACTCTTGGCAGTAGTGCACTTTGGCACTGGCATGATTGTAGCAGTTTTAAAGCTTGTTGGAACAACAGCTTTTGGCCAGGGACAGATTGAAAATGTCTGTAAAGGCTCCAGCCAACTGATTTGTGCAGGCTCTAAGCACAAGACCAGATATGCCATCCAGTCCAGCTGCCTTCTGTACATTCACCTTACTCAGGATGGCCCATACATCTGTAATGGAAATTAAGAGAGGTAATTCATTCGGTAAAAGATCCACCTTGAAAGGGACTTTCTTATTCACTCAATCAAAACAAGCATAAAAATAATTAAGCTCCTCGGGGAATTTTAGGGGGTCGCAGCTAGAAACAGGCACTATACCAGATGATTTATAATCCGTGATGATCTGTATTCCCTGCCGCATGCACCGTGAGTCAGAGGATACGAGGTGCTCTTCGATCTTCTGTTAGTATATGTTTAGCCCGAGAGATTCCCCTCTTTAAGTTGGTCCTGGCTAATCCATATAACTCCTGGTCTCCAGATCTGAAGGCTGAATCTCTATCTTTGAACAAACAGCCAACCCTGGTTTGCGAATATTTTAATTTTTTTTCTGTGATTTTACTCTGTCCGCACACCTATTTATATACTCAATAACAAAGTTGGTGTATACATCGACATCCACCTGAGCATCTACTGTGGCACCAGCGGCAAACACACTCCATTCTGTCTGAAAACAAATGTGGATCTGCTTCAAATTGCCAACTTTAACTGATTCTTGGATGTGCAGGTAGGCAAGCAGAATACAACATGGGGGCCTGAGGGCCCTATGGATTTGTGGAAATATGGGGACCACCTTTATGCCTTGCAGTGTTATAAAAGGGTTACTCTTATTACAAGCTCACATTTCATTTAGTGACTGTCATTTTAAGGATTAATGCAAGTTTCATCCATTCACACTTGTGGCGAGACGAAGTGGCACCGTTAAGTATTAACTATAAACAAAAGTTGATACTCTGGAAGAAAAAAAGGACAATGGTTGTTTATTCAGGAAAAACAGATGGTGAGAGAGAGAGAGAGAGTCATGTGATTGAGTCATGTGATTGGGACACTTAAAGAAACAGGTTTTAGTTTTGATCAGCCAGCCATCTGATAAACACAGAGATGGAATGACTTTGTGTGAAATAGACAATTCTGCTGATTCTCCTTGTCGGGGAAATTATTGAACTATCATGACCGTTGTAATGGTCATTTTGATTGACCCATATCTGGGTAAAGGAAGCAGGAGAATTGCTTCATTGGATCATGACCATTGTGAAGTTCATTTCATCTGACCTATGCCTGGGTTTTGGAAGCATCATGGAAGTCGCACGTTTTTGCCCTACGCATGGAAGAGGGGAGTTGTGACAAGCATTCGTATGAAAGGACATATCTCAGGAAGCAATTTGACAAGGATTAATGAGTTTGCAGCAGTCTGATCACTTAGCCTCTCTCACTTCCTTTGTGATAACTTCTGGCCTCTCACTCACTCACTCACACACACACTCACACTCACACACACACACACACACACACTCTCACACACACACACACACACACACTCTCACACACACACACACACACTCACACACACACACACTCTCACACACACACACACACTCACACACACACACTCACACACACACACACACACACTCACACACACACTCACACACACACACTCACACACACACACTCACACACACACACACACACACACACAAATAATAGTAACAATCTCTTGGTGAATTTTTATTAAAATGCACCACCAATCCTGCTTTTACAAGGAAATTAGCAATGGTCCAAGGGACTAGGAGGGTGGGGATTTGTTCCGGCATGGACTAGTAGGGCCAAACTGTGGTGTATATGGTTATATGGAGTTTTGTGGAACTTCCAATCACCAGCAATTATTTAACTATGCATGCTCAACAGAAATCTACCAAACTTGCTATTGTGTTTTTTTATTCCACCATAAATTACTTCAAGACACAACAGTTCAGTGCAAGAACAAGTTATTTGGCCATAATGTCAATGGGAATCATGATGTTATATTAAATTAATCGTATCTCCCTGTACATGATCCATATCCCTCATTCCTTGCGTGATCTGTGCCTGTGTAAATACTTCTTAAGTTCCATCATTGTAGTGATCGAGTGCTACCATCAGGAGAAGTTGGAGACGGAGTGTGTGGCATCTGGAAAACGCTGTTGCATCTTGGGCAGATTCATGTGGCTGTCTCCACAAGAGTACCTGCCTGTATATGTTCTGTTCTTAGTGATGGTAGTTAATAAATCTACTTGGTTAAAAAGAACAAAAGTTTCTTTATTGTAATAAAAGAAACATTACAATCGCAATATCTGCTTCCCCTGGCAGTGCATTGCAGACACTGACCACTCTGTGTATATAAAAAAAAACACTTGTCTAGCACATCATTAAACTTTCCCTCTCACCTTAAGCCATGGACTCTCATATTTCAATTTTCTATCCCTGGGAATAAGATTCTGACTATCTGTGCTCACTATCACTCCCATAATTTTATATAGTTCTTTCAGGTAATTTCTCAGCCTCTAAAGTGCTAGAGAAAACAATCCACATTTGTCTAACCTCCCTTAAAACTAATAGTCTAATCCAGGAAATATCCTGATGAAGCCCTTCTGCACCCTCTCCAAAATCTCTTCCATTCCTCTGTCCATATCTCCAACTGATCTATATCCTACTCTGTTCTTTAACAATCTTCTTTGCTGTTTACAGCTCCACAAATTTCGTGTCATTTGCAAATTTACTAATGTGCCAAACCAATTTTGAATCCAATCGATGAAGCCTCCATGCATTCCAAATGTTTAAACTTCTGGATTATTCAACAATGAGAGACCTTACAAAATAGATGATTTACCAAGGTCCATGCAGATAACATCACTGCCTTCCCTCATCAGTTATCTTCATTGCCTCTTCAGAAAACTTAGTCCTTAAGATGTGATCTGTCCCACACAAAGTCATGATAAGCCCATTCTTTATCAAATGCCAGTAAATTCTGTCCTGATGTAGTTTTGAGTTTGTTCGTTTCTTCATACAGAATAGTATGATTGATTTAGTTAGGATTTTCCTTGCTGGCCACATTTGAAAATACTTTAAGGCCTACACACTCAGTTCTCGATGATTTCTATGGCAGGAGTATTTTCCATGTTGTTTGGTACAGCATCTCCCAATAAACAATTCAGAAATACGATTATTACAAATGCATTGTTCTTGTCCACCAGGAGTCGCTCGAGCATTTCAGTAAGATTTGAGTGCAAATTGGTGTGCGGTAGGCCTGCATTTATGAAATAATACATGCAGCAATACATGAACGTACTTGGAGAATGGCCTATAACAAATTCACAAGGCCCAAGTATTTTGGTGCCAGGCCACAGTAGATTAGGCTGTTCAAAACAATTTGCTGGAGGAGTCAGTGGGTTGAACAGCAATAGTGGTAGAAAAAGAATAGTCAACATTTCAAGTCAGAACGCTTCTGGACGAAAAGGTTGACTCCACTCTGCATGCTCAGTCTTGAAGGATTTTGACCTGACACATGGACCATTCTTTTTCTGCTCGACCTGCTGAGCTTCAGCCAGTTTTTTGTTATTTTCTCCATATTCTAGCATCTGCAATCTCTCGTGTTTTTCCTAGGTATTAGGCCCTTTGAATGTGGTAAAGGAGATGGTGCAGTTTAAAAGGTACTTTTTCTTCATAAATATTTCTTATTGACCAATCATCCTCTTTTCAGTTGTTGCATCTCGCACTGGGTTGTTCATATTGGGCATTACTGACTGAGGATATTTGTATAGCATGTGCATAGCTGATACAAATGTTGAATCTGCACTGTTCTTGTGCGTCCCTCAGATTTTCATCCTTTCTAATCCGAATATGACACTCACTTCATAATATCTAGTCATATGATGGTGTGGACACTGCACTCATCCTATGAAGAATACTAGAATTTTGTATGAAAAAAAATTATCGATTGACATAATGACTTATGCAAATAGAATATGTAAATGAACATAATCTTTACAGTGAATTTTAATTTTTGTATAACATGTCATTACATTGAAAGTAACACAACATTTTAGACTTCCCTTCTTGGATAAGTTGCTGATCAGCAACTTTTCTTTCCCTACCATGCTTTCTGCTCTAAGTTTCCAAAGATTGCCACTCCTTTCTTCACTGATTAAACTGAAAAATGCTTGATTTACAAAACCAAAGCAAAAATGCCGTGAATACTTAGCAAATCATGCAGAGTCTGTGGAAGATAAACTACCAAATTAAGGTTTCAGGTTGATGGTCTTGCATCAGAAATTGACAAGCGCGATAGAATTTACCACGTTGATTACAAACCAAGAATTTTATCTGATCACTCACCTTTGTTAATGACAATATTGGGCAGAGTTAATTGTGTTAAAATTAACATATTTCCTAGAGTACAGTATCTATTTCAAGCATTACCTGTACCATTACCACAGAAGTCTTTTTGAGAATTAAGTAAATATATAAGAAATTTTCTTTGGAATGGAAAGAGGTCGAGGGTTTATTTAGATAAATTAACATGGAAATTTGAATTGGGAAGTCTACAGCCCAAATTTTAAAAATTATTTCGAGGCAGCTCAAGTGAGATTTCTTGCTTCTTTTTTTGAAGGAGAGGTCAGCATGGATTAATATAGAAATTTATAAAATACAAGAAGATTTCATATGCAAATGGGAACTGAAATTGATATCTGATGAGAGAGAAACTCCTTTATTGAAACATTTGATGAATATTTGGAATAAGATAAATGCTGAAATTAGAACAAGGGGAATTGTGTTATGTAAAATGCCTCTGACTCAAAATAGATTTATTCCATTTACAATGGATAATCAATTTTTAAATATTTGGTCTCATAAAGGAATTAGATCTATAGAAGATTGCTACGAAGGAGGGAATTTAATGTCATTTTAGCAATTAAAAAATATGTTCAGGATATAAAATAATAAACTTTTTTGTTATTACCAACTAAGAGCATATTTAAGAGGTCAATTGGGTCTATTGATGTCACTTCCGAAATGTAGTGATGTGGAGATGTTGATTCATAATAGAAATATTAAAAAAATTACTTCAGCCATGTACAATTTATTGCAAATTGGAACTCCTAAGCAGGGGATACATAGACCCAGACAGAGATAGGAGGTAGATTTAAATATTAATATTGATGAACAAAATTGGTCCGAACTATGTAGAGACAGTATGAAAAATACAGCAAATATTAGGTATAGATTAGTTCAATATAATTTTCTACATCAACTATATTTATCACTGCTGGAAATAAAATAGATTGATGTCAGATTTATCAGATCAAATGTTTTCGATGTGGCCAGGAGATAAGTACTTTTTTTTTTACACTCTACTTGGTCCTGTCCGAAAGTGAGATCTTTTTGGATAAATTTGGGAACTTTTTTAGAACAGGTTACAGGAATTAAATTTCCACAAAATCCAATATTGTTTTTATTAAGTAATATTGTAGGGTTAAGATCAAAACTGAAGTTAACCATATATCAAAAATAATTTGTAAAAATTGCATTAGCAGTAACAGGAAAATGTATAGCAGTAACTTGGAAATGGGATTCTTATCTGGGAATGGAGCGATGGAATGGAGAAATGCATAGCTGCATCCCCCATGAGAGATTACTTACAATTTAAGAAATAAATATGATGTATTTTTGAAAACTTGGCACCTCTATTTACAAACTGTTGGTATTAATTTATAGGTATTTTCCCTAAGCTTTGAGAACCTCATTAACCTCCTTGGAAGAATTAAAAATGTAAATGGTTAGAACTGTGAGGTGCGCAGACTTGGCAATCAAGTCTTTTTCTCTTTTCTGTCTTTCTTTATCTTCTTTCTTTGCTTCCTTTTTCTTTCTTACTATATGGGGATTTACTGTAGGGGAGGGGGTTTGGGGGTTTCTACCATCATTAATAATTGAACTGATATCAATATTTGATTACTATATTTTGTATTTTTATGATTACATGTATAGATAAAATTTTAAATAAAATATTTTTTTTAATTGACAAGTCCTTGGAAACATGTTTAAATTGCAGAGGGGAGAAGAGTGGAGAGAACAAAGGGGATGCAGGTTGAGTACCCCTTATCCAAAAAGCATGTGACCAGAAATGTTTTGGATTTTGGAACACCTTTTAAAAAATGCACTCATTCACTCAGACTTAAAGATACATGCATTTACACTGCATTACAAAAATTTATATATGCACAAATTAACTGAAGTAGATAAATATTGAAAAATCTACACTATAATGCAATACTTGCATCCGCTATGTCCCGTTCTCCGATCGGGATTTCTGAACTCTATTACGGGACCATAGATGAAAAAAGTTTCAGATTTTAGAGGATTTTGGAACTTCGGATAAGGGGTACTCAACCTGTAACTGTGATAGGGTTAACATCATGAGACATTGAACTGATAGTGTTACCATTGTCTTGGAGAAGGTAGTAAAGGTTTAATTGCAGCTGAATGCTTGGAAAAGTGGGAGCTACAGATTCTAAAAGTTTCTGTAAGTGTGAAGTAAAAAGAATTGCTGGAATTAAGCCAGTCTTAAATAATTATTCTCTAGCATTGTAAGAGTGGAGCTGACTAACTAGGCAGCAATTAAACCTGCTACTTGGTGTGGGGATATGTAAAGTTATGTTTACAGAAGTGCCCATTATGTAACTGGTTAGTCTTTTTTCAAGATCACTAATCTTATTTTTTTAAAATCTGTGGTTGCACGTTTTACTAAAGTATAGTTTTTCATAAGTTTAGGGATCACCTTAATTAGTTAGGTCCATTGCTATTGCTGTATGATGACCCTGAAAGCAATAAAATTACTTTTATTTCCTCTTTCTTGCTTAGCGATTCATGGCCTCCACCTGCCTTTGTTACTGAGTCAGGACATTAGCAAAGGACAAAGTTTAACATTTCTTGTCTGTACAGTTTTATTTACTTGTCATTATAACTGATGGTTTACAACTTTCTCAATTCAATCAACCTGAATATTAACTTTCTATTTATTTCTACTTTTAGATTATTTGGTTTATAAGTTAGAAGCACAAGAAGCATTGAACAAAGAAAAGGTTAGTAATGAGTTGCTGAGGACCAGTAGGCATAATATTATGTTTAAGCTTTGCACTTGAATGCAAAATCCACTTACTTTGTGCACTTTAATGAAACGTTTCCAAATACAACTTTAATTGTTGCTGACTTGAATAAATTTGTCATGGTATAATGTAAATGCAAAATTCCATTTAGTTTGTTGACCCAATACAAAGTGGAATAACCCAGGTTCTTTTTTTTTTTGCCATGTAGTGAGAAAGTGCATGAGATTTGTTTTACTCAAGTTATGAGCACCGTGATTTCTTTGTTATTTAAATTGGAAAAATGGTTTTGAGCAAAATTATTTCAGAGCATATGTAAAAACAATGGCTAGGAAGAGAACTATTGGTCCATCCAGACTGTCTTATGTAATTGCGATGCTTTTATGCTTTAGGAGGCAAAGACCTCACTCACCCAGAGTCAGATAGTTTCTAGGAGAAGGAGGAGAATAAATAATTTAGAAAGCTGGCAGTGATTGTGGAGGGGTTGAGTTTGATGTGGTGTAACTGGAAAAATCCTTTTCAGATACATTACTGGGGGACTTGATCTGGACCCTGGAATCACATTCTCTCTTTGATTGTGGGTTTCCTCCAGGTACTCCACTTTCATCTTGAATTGAAAATGATGCTGGAGAAATTATAATGGGTAACAAAGAGATGGTAGAGGAACTAAATGAGTATTTTTCATCAATATTATCTGAGAGGTCTCAGGGAATAGAATTAAGTACAGGCAAGATTACGAGAGAGATAGTGCTCAATAAGCTAAATGGACTAAAGATAGTTAAGTCCCCCATGGGCTCTGAAGGAGGTGACTTTGGAGATTGTGGAGGCATTGGAAATGATTTTCCAGAAATCAATAGATTTTGGCATGGTTCCGGAGAATTGGAAGGTCTCAAATATAGTTCCACTGTTTAAGAAAGGAGGGAGGCCAAAAAAAGGAAATTCTAGGCCTATTAGTTTGACGCCGGTGATTGGAAAGATATTGAAATCGATCCTCAAGGACGAGGTGATGAAATACCCCGAGGTGCATGACATGATGGTTTCATGAAGGGAAAATCCTACCTGACCAACTTATTGGAATCTTGAGTAGAATGTTCAAGAGAGAGGCTGTGGATATGGTCTATTTGGATTTTCAAAAGGCCATCGATAAGGTGCCACATAAGAAAATGCTTAATAAGATGAGAGCCTATGGAATTACAGGGAAGATATTAGATTGGGTGGAGCATTGGCTGGTGGGCAGAAAGCAAAGGATGGGAATAAAGGGATCCTGTTCTGGTTGGTTGCCAGTTACTAGTGGTGCACCGCAGGGGTTGGTGTTGGGGCCGCTTCTTTTTACAATGCATATTGATGATTTAGATTATGGATTGAATAGTTTTGTGGCGAAGTTTGCAGATGACACCAAGATAAGTGGTTGAGTAGGAAGTGCTGAAGAAATTGAAAGGTTGCAGAGAGACTTAGACAGCTTAGGAGAGTGGGAAAAGAAATGACAGATGAGCTACAATGTTGAAAAATATATGGTTGGATATTTTAGAATAGGAAATAAATTGGAAGATTATTATTTGGATGGGAAGAAAATTCAAAATTCGGAAGTGCAAAGGGACTTGGGGGGGCTCCTCGTGCAGGATAACATAAAGGTTAACCACTAGGTTAGATCGGCAGTAAAGAAAGTGAATGCTATGTTGGCATTCATTTCAAAATGAATAGTGTATGAGCATAAAGAGGTGTTGATGAGGCTCTATGGGGCACTGGTGAGACCACATTTGGAATACTGGGTGCAGGTGTGGGCCCCATATCTTAGTAGGGATGTAATAATGTTGGAAAGAGTACAGAGAAGATTTATCAGGATGATTCCTGGAATGCATGGGCTAAAATATGAGGAATGTTTATCAGCTCTTGGACTGTATTCATGGGAGTATAGAAGAATGAGAGGGGATCTCTTAGAAACATTTTGAATACTGAAAGGACTGGACAGAATAGATGTAAATAAGATGTTTCCCTTGGTGGCTGAATCTAAGAATTAGAAGGTATCCATTTAAAACAGAGATGAGGAGAAATTTCTTTAGCCAGAGGGTCGTGGATTTGGGTCATTGCCATATACAGGCCCGCTTATTGGGGGAGTTTAAGGAAGAAATTGATAGGTTTCTAATTAGTCAGGATATCAAAGGATATAGGGAAAAGGCCGGAAATTGGGACTAGATATGAGAATGGTTTAGCTCAGGGTGGAGTTGCAGAGCAGACTTGATGGGGCGAGTTCCCTTTTCCTGTGATCCCAAAGATGTGCTGGTTGGTCATTTCATTTGGAACTGTAAATGGCCAAAGTGTGGCTACAAGGTGGGGGAAGTTGATGGAATGTGAGAGGAAAGGCAGGATGTGGGACACGGTGAGCCAAAGGTCCTCCTTCCACTCCTGAGATAAGCAGTTCTATTTCTCTAAACACCTGAATCAAATTATATCATAATCTTTGGTTATTTAAGGTACAAATGTTTTACATCTTTACCATGTACCTATCATTCACCTATTTTCAGCTACGTTAGGTATGGGCAACATGTTGCTGGCTGCCCAGTCAAAAATTAGGCTGTCAGATATTTTCCTCTATATTTACAGAACTTCATCAGCAATCAGTAGTGTTGAGATCTTTGGTAGTGAATTCATCCAGAAGTAACAGTTTAATACTGTGTGATATTAGAGTTGCATGATTAGAGAGGCAGTTAAGCACAACACTATTACAGCGCCGTTGACTATGGTTTGAATCCGGTGCTGTCTGTAAGGAGTTTGTACGTTTTCCCCATGTCTTTGTGGGTTTCCTGCTGGTGCTCCACTTTTCCTCCACCTTCCAAAAACATTTGGGGTTTGTAAGTTAATTGGCATATTTGGGCAGCAAGGGCTTATGGGCTGGAAGAAATTGTTACCATGCTGTATCCCTAAATACAAAAGTTTAAATAAACAAGGATTCGAAACCTTTTTTAAAATTTAAGTGAATGGCAGATACATCTTGGGGGCTACCTTAGTGAATGTCCAAATCCAGTGTTTCTTCCGATGACCTGCATTTAATTTTCAACTTGTCCATTGAACTTGTTGCAGTTTGTCTTTACATATCAGTGAGGCAAGTTATTTTTCCAGGATTCAATTCCCTGACAGATTATAGTCCTGGTATTCCAAGGATTAACGTCGCTCTTGTCATTGTTCAAGGCTAACTGCTCCCCCAGCAACCATAAATTTCTGAACTTGACATCCTGTTGAAAAAAACCTGTATTTTTCCTTCTACTATGCTTGTATTTTGGCCCTTTACTGTTTCTTGTTGAAATTAAACCATGAACATGCAGTCAAATCCTAACAAACTGACAAGCCAAACTTTTTTTTTGCAGCAGGATTCCAATAACCGATACAGTGCTCTCAGTGTACAGCACAAAATGCTGAAGGTGGGTCTGTTGTCTTTATATCAATTGGACATTCAATAAAATAAGCTTGTTCAAATATCACGAAAATCTCTTCACTGATTTCCCAATAATTTATAGCATATAATGTAAGTATAACTTCATATCTTTGCAGCAAATTATGATTGTAAAAATACCTAATTACACTTAATATGCAGAGAATTTAAGAGGATTTTTATGTGTATATAGATTCATTGTGAATGACTTTATTCAACATTACAAATGGAACCATTCCAGAGTAATGCTCCAGATAATCAATAATATATATAATTTCTATTAAATTGAAACAATACACTGTGAAGTCAAGGGTTAGCAAGCTGAGAATTGCTGTGATTCAAGAAGCTGAGTCACCCCTATCTCATCAAGGGCAAATTGGGGATGGGCGGTGCAAACTGACCTTACCAATGACGGTCAGATACTTTGAATAAGAACATAAGAACGGAAGAAATTAGAGAAGGATTCGGCCATCCGGCCTATTGAATCTGCTCCACCATTCAATGGCTGATCTGATGAAAGGCTCATCTCCACCTACCTCCCTTTTCCCCATATCCCTTAATTTCCTTACTATGTAAAAATCTATCCAACCTTGTCTTAAATTTATTTACTGAGGTAGCTTCCACTGCTTGAATGGGCAGCGAATTCCATAGATTCACTGCCCACTGGGAAAAGCAGTTCCTCCTTATCTCAGTTCTAAATCTGCTACCCTGAATCTTGAGGCTATGTCCCCAGTTATAGTCTCCTCATCAATGGAAACAACTTACCAACCTCTATCTGTCTACCTTTCGTAATTTTATACATTTCTATAAGATCCCCTCTCATTCTTCTAAATTCCAGTGAGTACATCTCTCCTCATAAACTAATCCCCTCATCTCTGGAATCAGCCTAGTGAACCTCCTCTGCACCGTCTCCAAAACCAGTACACCCTTCCTCAAGTAAGGAGACCAGAATTGTATGCAGTGCACCAGGTGCAGCCTCACCAGTTTCTTGTACAGACAGTTGTAGCATAATCTCCCTGCTCTTAAATTTCATCCCTCTAGCTATGAAAGCCAACATTCCATTTGCCTTCTTGACATCCTGCTGCAACAGCAAAGTAACCTTTTGTGATTCATTACACAAGCCCTCCCCAGTTCTTCTGTACAGCAGCACACTGTAATCACTTGTTATTTAAATAATAATCTGATCTTCCATTCTTCCTTCCAAAGTGGTTAACTTCACATTTGCCAATCTTATACTCCATATGCCAGACCCTTGCCCACTCACTTAACCTATTTATACCTCTCTGGACAATTTGCTTTTCCACTAAATTTTGTGCCATCAGTCCCCTCTTTTAGATCAATAATGTATATATCGTGAGCAGTTGCAGACCCAGCATCGACCCTGGGGTACCCCGCTCACCACTGATTGCCATACCAGAAATAGAAAATAATTAATCTCAACATTAGTTATGAATTAAGTAGCATAACCAATATGATATCTTTGACTGTGATTAGAATATGATGAAACCATCTATATAATTAGAGCTTGATGAAACCACCTATATAATTAGAGCTGAAGGTGAAGACTTCACACTTGAAAATGGGAAGATAATTCAGAAATGCTAGAACTGCTGCATTCCTTTTAAAATCACTGGCAACTATAATTAGCCTCCAATTGGATGCATCAATTTGTATTACGTTTCTACCACGGGGCTTGACTCTTTAACCTCCCAGAAAGGCGTGCCTGCTTCAACTGAGCCAAGCCTAATGTGAGCAATCCCCAATGAATTTTGTTTGTGTGTGTATATATATATATATATATATATTTAGTCCATAGCAGAACAAATCAACATTCACTTCTTGAATGGAAGATGGAAGGCATTCTCAGCATTACATGAGCTGACTATATATAATGCTGAGACTGCCTTCCATTCAAGAAATGAATGTTGATTTGTTCTGCTATGGACTAACACAATAGGTGATTAAAAATAGATTATATACAATCTTGTAACAAAAAAGGTCACCATTTCAAACTTAAATTTTAATCGTTATGTATGAACTTAATAAAATGTCTTCTAAAATAGATACACTGCCCTGAAATTTTGCTTTCCAACTGAAAACAATAAATTATTTGATGAATGGAGGCATGAAATAATTTATTTTTAATGCATTCAAAACCAAATATTGCCTGTCTCTTGTACTTTGGTAATTATTTGCATGTCATGCAAAGTTGAATGAAGTCCATCTCAAGCTCCAATATTAATTTTCCAAATTAATCCTAGTGTCTCATATTAGTTTAACGCATCCGCGTTACAAATTTTATGAGCTGAAGTTTGCCATTATTTACAGTGTTCCTGATGAATGGCCCCAGACCTGTTTCTCTGTCCGCATACACTGTCAGACCTGCTGATTTTTCCAGTATTTTCTGTTTTTAATTCAGATTCCAGCGTTGAGATTTTTTTAAAAATTACCAGTAGTCCTGCTCAGTAGACTTTTCAGTGTTATCCGAAACTCTCATCTGTGACTGCAAAGAGGAGGAGTGAAGTTATCAAGAAGTAGGATGCAGGTTTTATTTTTAACACAGATATAAATACAGAGAAGGAGTCCCTGAACCTATTGATAGAAATGAAGGAAAAGTAACTGGTGCTCTACATGTGTACCCTCAAATTTTATTTTATATGCCCATTGTAAAATGTATAGCAAATCATTCAATTGTACCCTGATCATCAACTCTTTCTCTCTTTCTCTCTATATAAATCTTGTTAGAAATATTCATGTAAGTGGTTATTCCCTAGATAAGAATTATGCTGCAATATTTAGTAGTGTACAAGTTTAAAGTAGTTCAGCATGCATCCAGTAATATAGAAGTACCCAACAGAAATGAGTTTAATTTACTGAGTTTTAAGAAAATGAACCCTGTCAAGGCCAGTTGAGAAACAGATTCTCTTGCAGTAGTTGTTCCGATTGAAATCAATATGAAAATCAGATAACTGTCAGCTATCATAGAGACTTTGCAAAATGCAAAAGTGAGAAGATCCTGCTATGAATGTAGCTGTATTGAACTTAAGTTACAAAGGTTTTCATAGATTTATGTTAATGTTGTGAAGTGGAATTGCTTGCCTTGTAAGAGTTTGTATTGATTAAAAAAACTATGGAAAGGACAGAGAAATGGATCTAGTATTCAATAAAGAAAATTTCTGAAATTCAGTCCTATTAGGTATTCATTCAGAAGGCATAAGACGATTCCTATTTTGTTAAAGATCCCTTAATGGGACCCACTTTAGCCACTTCATTGCATATTGTGTACTAACAGTTCCCAATAGTCCACATGAAGTGAAGACTTTTAGATAAGGGATAAGGGAACATTCTTGAGCAAGGCTGAGAGAGGCCTCTCCCTTAACTGGGCATATTTGAAAGCCTTACTTTTGATTGTAAACTAGGCTCAACTACATTACACTGTTTGATCTGCTGAATTTCTACAGCATTGCTTTTCTATTTCAACGTCAAACATCACTGCCATTTTGCAGTACAGGTGTATGCCGCTCATTGTCCAACCGGATATACGTCCATGGTCAAATAGGGTTATAACGGAGTTCAATCAGAAATCCCGATCGGGGAACACAAGAACGAGAGATAGTTGACGTATCTGCAACTGAACAAGAGGCAAGGGAAAAGCAAACTGCAGAAGGAGAAGAACAGGTGCAGAAGAGGTTCACTGTTAAGGGGTTGGCCAAATTCTATGCTGACCTTAACAGCTTGCTGAAGAGATGGACCCAAACACTGAACACTTTTCACTGATAGAGAGGAATGCTCAAGTAGTGTTTGCTGAAAGAAATTTATGAAGAAAAGAAAAAAGCAAACTGTGCAAACAACCTGGACATATTCCTGAAGAAGTCGACACCTCAGCAAAGTCCTTCAGGCATTGCAGAGTGACAGTTCATCACTGGAGGTTATTTGACCTGAAACTCTTCCAGTGGAAGACAACGAGGAAGTTGAGAACAGTGATGTGGATGTTCCTGATCCTCTGTTGAATTGTGTGTGATGTAGACTAACAAAGTTTTTACATAAAAGTTTTAAAAAATGAAAAAAAATGTTAACAGTTTAATTTATCTCAGTTTCCCATTTAGTCTTGCTACGTATTGGATATATACAGTAATATGGTGTTTCACAGAACGTATTGTGGACGTTAAGCGGCATGTTATATTATAGCTGGGCACTGGCATAAACCTATTGGATTTTCTGAGTTTTTGAGCTTGCCTTTCTCAGAAAGCTGTATGTTCATACAGAGTCAGCATGAAGATTTGAGGAAGCAATATACTGGCCTTCATGGGGAACATCTAAGACTTGGAGAAGACCACAGTAGAGCAATGAATGAGCACAGTCGGAGGTATTTGAATTTACAGCAAACAAAGGAACAGGAAATTGCTAAAATGAAAGGTAACAATGGGAATTTAGTGTCTGTAACCATTGCCTTCATCATGTGGGGAAGTATCTGATAGAATGGATTTTAATTCGCTATAGGCACCATCAATGGCCATTCCCGTTGTGGAGTCAGGGTACATTGCTCCAAAAATATTATGATAAAATAAATGACCTCAGTAGTATCATTTACATTGCAGCTTAATTTTCATACAGATGTTTTTAATCTTTCCTTCCTCCCACGTGTCTGCTCACCTTCCTCCTGCTTTCATCAAAGTGATCGTACTTTTGTTCACAGAGAATATTTATAATCTGCTCGAAGAAAACAAAAAGTTGAGGAAGGCCCATCAGGATGTTCAT
This sequence comes from Narcine bancroftii, assembly GCF_036971445.1. Taxonomy (NCBI): domain Eukaryota; kingdom Metazoa; phylum Chordata; class Chondrichthyes; order Torpediniformes; family Narcinidae; genus Narcine; species Narcine bancroftii. Next base: position 93,585,763 of record NC_091477.1, on the reverse strand, counting down.
GTTCAGCTCCAGGACGTGAAGGTAAAATTCCGTTCTATTCATCAGTTTTACTTGTTACTTGCCTGCTTCTTTTGACCTAGCGTGAACAAAGTTAACCAAGTTGATTTATAATCAAAGGATCATAGAATATTTGCAGCATAGAGGCCATTTAGCCCATTGAATCTAAACAGAGCCTATGTAAAACATTTAATCTAGTTCCACTTTCTTGTGCTTTCCACAGAGGTTTGGAAGTTCTTTGCTTTAAGATGTTTATCCAGCTAATTTTTGAATGCTGTGGTTGAATCTGCTTCCAAAATTACTGCAGGATAACATTCCAGAACCTAGCCATATAATGCATAAGTCACTTTTTTCTTTATTGGGCTTAGTTTTTAATTTTCTCACAGTCAGAACCATTTTTCTCCCATCTACTCTAGCTATACAGTTCATGATTTTAACAACTTCTATGAGAGTTCCTCTCAACGTCAGAGCAACTTCAGATTTACCAATCCACCCACAGACCTCATCTGTCATCCCTTCTTGCTTTCAGCACCCTCTTGAATCCTGATTCCAATACCTGGTTCTTACGAGCCAGTTTCCGGAAGCCTGGCATGAGTCACTTGACTCTGGTCACCAGCAGCCTGCCTCCTGTGTGAGTTCTTAATATGCAGGTTGCAACAGTTCGCTGCCTGTGTGTGTCCTTCAACTGCACCAGTCCACTAAGCTCCCGGAGTCTGCAGCCCATGTTGGCCACAGCCACTGTCTTGAGCCCAGACCCCGTGATCAGATTTTAAATAAATACTGTCAGCTCGTTTAACAGGCCATTTAAAGCCTATATGGAGCCATCGGCAGCTGGACTGAGCAGAAGGATACTTTGGAAGAGCACTCCCCACTCTCCCTGGGTCTGCACCAGTGGCATCTTTGCCGTTACAGCAGCTCTGTCAGGGCCACCATTTCACAAAGTAATTTATTCAGCAATCAAAATCATTAACATAAAACTTTTTTTTTAAATGGCCCCACATTACATCACTGGTAACCGGTAGCCAACCAGAATCAGATACCTTTATTCCATCTTCCTGTTTCCTGCTCCTGCAAGTGTCTTTCATGACATCTTGTTAAGCAGCCTCATGCTGTACCTTGACGAACGCCTTTTGAAAATACAAATATGCAGAATCCACTGCATCTCAGTTGTTTAACCTGCTTGTGGTTTCCCCAAAAAGTTGCAGTAGGTTTGACAGGCAATAATTTTCCTGAAGGAAACCATACTGACTTTGGCCAGTCGTTATGCAGGTACTCTGTTTCCTCCAGGAACTCTGTAACCTCATCCTTGATAATTGGTGCCAACTTCCTAACCATTAATGTAGGCTAACAGGTCTATAATTTCCTTTCTGCTGCCTCCCTCCCTTTTTAAATTGCCAAGTGACCTTTGCAATTTTCCCGTCCTCTGGAACCATGCCTGAATCCATTGATTCTTGGAAGATCATTCTTAATGCCTCCACAATCTCTATAGCTACTTCTTTCAGAACCAGTTGTGCATTCCATCTAGTCCAGGAGTCTTACCTACCCTTAAACCAGTCAGCTTCCCACGCACCTTCTCTCTGGACACTCACTTCTCTTCCTGGACACTCTTGAAAGTCAGGTATACTGCTGGTGTCTTCTATGAAGCGTGGAGCAAAATACTCATTCATTTCCTCTGCCCCCTCCTTGTCTCCCATTAGAATTTCTCCAGCATCATGTTCTATCGGTCTTGTATCTACTCTCACTTTTTACTCTTTATATACTCAAAAAAGCTTGTTATATCTTTTTTGATATTTTTTTGGCATCATTTCAAAATTCTTTTCCTTCCTAATGATCTTCTTAGTCTCCTTCTGTAAGCTTTGAAAAGCTTCCCAGACCTCTGTCTTCCCATCATTTTTGCTTCCTTGCAAACTCTCTCTTTTGTTTTCCTTTGGCTTTGACGTCTCTTGTCAGCCACAGTTATGTCAATTTCTATTTAAATATTTCTTTTTTGGAATATACCTGTCCTGCATCTTGCATGTTTCTTGCAGTGGTGAAGACGGTGAAAATATGGTTAAGGGAGGTGGAGGAGTGCCTGAAGGATTGCTTTGAGTCGGTGGACTGCATCATGTTCAGGGACTCATCCTTAGACCTGAATGAATATGCAACATGTCACCAACTTCATCAAGACCTGCGTGGATGAGTATGTGCCCACGTGAATGTACCGGGAGTTCCCCAACCAGAAGCCTTGGATGAAACAGAAGATCTGCAACCTGCTGAAGGTGATATCCAGGGCATTTAAGTCTCGTGATCTTGGTCTCTACAAGAAGTCCAGGTACGACCTGCAGAAGGCTATCTCAGCAACAAAGAAGCAATTCTGGAGGAAGCTAGAGACAGACAGATACTCGCAAGCAATAGCAGGGATTCCAGGCCATTACATCCTACAAAGTGAGGTTGAGCGCCATAAATGGCTTTGGTGCCTCACTACCCGATGAGCTGAACACCTTCTATTGAGAAGGAAAACTCAATAGTGCCTAGGAGAATCCTTGCAAGGGATGAGGACCCTGTGATATCTGTCTCTGAGGTCATCATCAGAACACCATTCAAGAGGGCGAACCCTCCCTTGCAAGGCGTCAGGCCCTGATGGTGTACTCTGAGTGTTCACGAATATTTTCAACCTCTCACTGCTGCAGTTGGACATTCCCACCTACTTCAAAAGGGCATCAACTTCTGTCTGCAACTCAAAAGAAAATGTTAGCTTTACCCTGCTTTAAGCCGGATGAGCAATTTTATTGAAATGGAAAGATGACTCTTCACCTACCCATACTCAGTAGTTATATGATGTAATGTCCTATTTAAACTTGGAGAAAATTAGATACAATATTAAAGATAGAACGATTCAATTTGTAAAGATGTGTGTCCTGTTCATAGAATGCTACCATAATTGGAAGAATTTTGAATGATCCGAAGATTCTGTTTGACGTCTGGTGGTCACTATCTATTCCATAGGTCCCCCTTCTTTTACAATGTTACCTTTATTAGCGGGAGGGGGTAGATTAGATTTAGTTTTAGGTTTCATTCTTTTTTTTTATTTTCATCAATTTTTTTATTTGGATTAATTTAGTAAATAGGGGTTTAACATGATTATCATAGATTATTTCATAACTTGCTTCACATGTTTAATGTAGTTCCATCCTTTCTTTTGTGTGATTGAATCTATATGAGATGCCTTGTTATGTGTTTTTCTTAAAATTTTGTATGTAAGTTTATATATTAAACTCAGTATATTAAAAAAAGAGGGCATCAATTATCCTAGTGCCTAGGACAAGCAGAGTGAACTGCCTCAACAACTAATCGCCCAGTAGCACTCATATCTGTTGTGATAAAATGCTTTGAGAGGTTGATCATGGCTAGAATTAACATGTACCAAAGCAAAGGACTTGATCCATTGCAATTCACCGATCATAAATGCTCCACGGTAGACACAATATCTCTGGCTCTCCACTCAACTCTAGATCACCTAGACAATAGCAGCACAGACATCCAGCTACTCTTCTTCATCTACAGCTCAGCCTTCAACACCATTATTCCTTCAGTGCTGGTCAACAAGCTCCAAACCCTGAGCTTTTGCACCCCCCTTTGCCACAGGATCCTTGACTTCCTCATCGGAAGATTGCAATCAATATGAATTGGAAACAACATCTCCTCTTCACTGAGAGTCAACACCGGCGCACCACAAGGATGTGTGCTTAGCTCACTGCTCTACTCACTCTACACCCATGACTGTGTGGCCAGGCACAATTCAAATGCTATCTGCAAATTTGCTAATGACACCATGGTTGTCAGCAGAATTACAGACAGCAATGAGGAAGCGTATAGGAGTGAGATAGATCAGCTGGTTGGAGTGGTGTCACAGCAATAACTTTGCACTTAATATTAGCAAAACCAAGGAGAATTTCAGGAGGAAATCAGGAGAACATGAACTTGTCTTCATTGAGGGGCCAGCAGTGGAGGGCATCAAGAACTTAAAATTCCTGTGTGTTAACATCTCTGAGGATCTGACCCAGAGCCTCCATGATGATGCGATCATGAAGAAGGCTCGCCCGTGACTAAATTTTTTGAGGAGATTTAGTATGTCACTGAAAACTCTTGAAAACTTCTACATGTGTACTGTGGAGAGTATTCTTGTTGGTTCCATCACTGCCTGGTTTGTTCAGAATAAGAAAAAAACTCTAGAGGTCTGTCAACATCAAGAGCATCAGTCTTCACTCCATCGACGACACCCAGAAGAGGTGCCTTAAGAAAGCAGCCTCTATCCTCAAGGACCCCCACCATCCAGGCCATGCCCTCTTCACTCTGCTACCATTGGGAAAAGGTACAGAAGCCTGAAGATGAATACTCCGTGGCCTCTTGCCATCAGACTTCTGAATGAACAATGAACCATTGGTACTACCTTATATGGTGTTTTTCTTTCTCTTGCACAATTTGTATTTATTTTATAATGTGATTTATACAAATTTATACAAACTGTGATGCTGACACTAAACAACAAATTTTGTGACATGTTCACGACAATAAAATCTGATTCTGTACTCCCTGCTGTCCTCCCTGCTAGTGTGTCTTTCCAATCAACTGGCGAGTTCAATCTCTCATTCTCCCTTTATCACTGATATACTGACACCTTTGATTTTAGTTTCTGCCTCTCTAACTGCAGGGCAAATTCCAACTTCAACACATTGTTTTTTCACTGAAGTACCCTGTCCATTCCTCTCCCTTTAAAAAGATCCCTAGCCGCACTCCATGGGAGGCTTCTATCCTCTATAAATGAATGAAATATTTGCAGACAAAATTGAATTGAGATGAAAGTGAGAAAATAATTGGACACCTGAATGTTACCACCAGTAGAGCAGTGAGCGTGATCTGCATTTCTTTTCACTGCAGCAACAACATCCTTGTGATAAAAGAAGAGATTTTTGTTTTAACTTTAGAACTAGAAACATTAAGCCAATGGAAGTAGCTTCAATCAGCAGGTGGTCCTGGTTGTAGCTCAACTGAGACATAAAGTATAATGTTTCTAGCACTGAGTTTCCCCTTAACACCAAGTATAATCAAAAAGAAAAGTAAAAATGGGGAAAAAAAAATCTTTATAACCTTTTAATAAATTTAAAAAAAAAATTAGTCTATCTCACAAATTGTTTGACTTTTGTTTTTACAGCAATTGAATAAGAACTTATTATTACAGCATGACCAGCTCCAGGTGACTTTGGAAGACCACAAGAACTCGCTCTCAGTTGCCCAGGTGACATTTGATCAGCTATCACTCTTTTAATGAAATGAAAACGTGTGTAATTATTCAGATAGAAATTTGTACTCTACTTAAAATGCACTATGCAATTTATGAATTGTCTCTTTATTGAAATTCTACATGCCCGCCTAACACTAAAACTTGTTTTAACATCTATACATCAGAATAGGATGCCAGAAAGATCCCTGTCCTCCTAATGAGGTTGCTTTCATAGTTGTCCATTTCTGATTGGAAATGAGTGAGATTTCTCTGTGCTTTAAAAGAAAATGTTGCCAGAATTTGAGTTAATTACTATGTTACTTGTATATTAGGAAACTCTGCTTATTTTATCGTGATAGTTCTTTTTAAAGACATTGCTGGTTTTGACCTATTGTTGCTCTTGAACGCCTTACAAACTGCCTCCACCACCTGAAAGGACAAAAGTAGGTGGTACATACAGACATCTGCAACTACAAGATCAACCTCCCAGCCCACTCAACAATGTTAAGGTCCAGTGTTGAAGTAGATCACTGCGCCTCAATTATTACTGGGTCTCAGTTTGGAGCTTACTGCCCAACAGCTCACTAGGTGCATTTTTACTGCAGAGACATTGGTAAAAGAAGGTATCTGACTCACCGCCAACTTCTCAAAGACAATAAAAACTAGATAATAAATGCTAGCCCAATTAGGAATGCTCATATTCTCTAAGAATTATTTCAGGGAAAACAACTGAAGTAGAAAGTTATCATGGAACTAAGAAATAGCAAATAAAATCAATTGCTGCAGCTTCCAGGCAGAAGGCACAGGAGCCTGAACTCCAGCCCTCCAGGTTTAGGAACAGTGTTTCTTCCAACATCTATCAGGCTTAAACCTCCCCATATTATCCAAACAAAAATCATCCACTGCTCTGGGGACACCAAGAGATTTGTGTGCAGCATTAAAATGTCCTTTTTTTTGTACTAACTACAACAGTGAATATTTATTCATCTATTCTTGGTCATCTGTCTTGGCATATTGTGGTAATTTAATTTGTTCGTTTGTAGATGGTGTATCTTGTATATCTGACTGTAGCAGTAAAAATTGTGATGCATCTGTACATTGTGTTTATCTAATGATAATAAGCACTCATCTCAAAGCATAGCTTGTTTTAGCCATTTCTGGTGCAGCTTGTATTATTCTTGTCAGGAATTGCTCACTATCTGTCCCACCGGGTCTTACTAGAAGCAAATTGATTTCAAAGACCTGGTGCTGTGGAAGGGCATGATAATCTGTTTCCTGCTCTCAATCTCCAATACATAATCTTTCAGGAAGCTTCACATTATGGAAAACAGAAATGGACAAAATCAAATACTGATAAGAAGTCATTTTTCTCTGCTGTTAAAAACCTTCTGCTCAAAACCTTCTGCTAGGTGAAGAGAGCACCAGTGAGAGGAAAGGATTGACAACCTTTCAGGTCAGAACTCTTCATTGAGACTATCCAGAGGGCAAATCTCCCATCGCTTCTAATCCTTTATAATTTTCTTAAGTATAGTGTCCAGAACTGGCTGACGTTCAATATCTAGATTACCAAGTAGAAAACAAAATAAATTAAAGAATGGTTCATGGATAAAGGAGTGTGGGTCAAGGGAGCAAGTGACAACAGTAGAATATTCATTTGAATTTTGCATAGTTTCAATGAGGAAGTGTGTAATGTGTCAAGTTGAATGTGGAGAAATTTTCTCAACTGGTGCTCAGTTCATCAAATACTGTAGAAGGTCAACAAAACTCAGATTGGAAGTGAGATGGTGAATGAAAGTATAAGGTGGCTGGAAACATTGTAAGTTAAATGGAGATGGTTCTCAAAGTCAGCATCCAATTTACATTGAAGAGACCATAATGAGAACAGTGAATGCACTTTACTGAATTAAGTTGCAATGAATGAAAGAAAATTGCTTTTTCACCTGAAAAAAGGGCATTTTCTGGGGCTAATTAAGGAGCTGAACTTAATCGATATGTGGAGAAAGCTTCACCCTAGAGAGAGAGGGACTATTCCTTCTATTCAAGGCAACTCAAGGATAGATTTATTTTTGGTTTCAGGCCATTTACAGGGTAGGATCATGGAAATTGAATGTAAGGCGAGTCTCTTATCAGAACACTCACCTCTTGTATTGACTATTGATATGCCAGATAAGAAGGAGACAGCCTATAGATGGAGCCTTAATACATTGCTGTTAAAAAGGCCATATTTTTGTAACTTTATTCCATCCCAAATAACTATGTTCTGTGAGATCAACTGTAATTCCACAGTGGATAAATTTCTTCTATGGGACACATTGAAAGCATATTTGAGAGGTCAAATAATTAGGATTAAAAAGAGTATACAAGGAGATTAGAGTTTTGGAAAAGGACTTTCAATGAATGGGCTCTGAGGTTAAACAGATGATTAATAAAAAGCTCAAGTATTATATATAGATACATATAATCTTTTTTTAAATAGCAAGATCTAAACAGAAATACTATGAACTAGAGGGAAAGAGGCCATATGGTCCTCTGCTAACAGTTGAAAACAACAAGCCTCCAGAATAATAAATGTGATTAAGCTAGACTCGGACAGGATCTCTTACAAACTGGAGGATGTAAATTGAAGCTTTCAAGCAATTTTATGTTAATTTATATAAATCTCAATTGGTGGGGGATTTCCACCAGAATTTTATAAAGAATTTAAAGATTTATTAATTCCTGTGTATGGAGGTATTAGATCAGGCAGTGGTGACCAAAACTCTCCCACAGTCCTTTTCAGCAGTAGTTATTACGATGATTCCCAAAAAAGATAGGGATCTGTAGAAACTATTTTCTTATAGACACATGTCATGTTTTTATACGGACTATAAGATTATTTCCAAAGCCTTGGCAAATAGATTGGCAACTTATTTTCCTAAATTAATAAACACTGATCAAACTGGCTTTGTGCAAGGGAGGCAATCAGCAGATAATGTATGTAGATTGCTCAGTATTATACATCTAGCACAAATATGAGATGACTTGAATGTTGCCGTAGCTCTAGATATGGAGAAAGTATTTTACAGACTGGAGTGGGACTTTTTATTTAAAGTGCTGGAAAAATTTGGACTAGGACAAATATTTATTAATTGAGTTAGAGCTCTATGTTCTGAGCTTAAAGCTAAAGTAATAACTAATGGTCAAATTTCATCAGCATTGCAACTGTCCAGATCGAGTAGACAAGGTTGTCCATTGTCTCCAGCTCCTTTCCTCCTGGCTATTGAACAGCTTGCGGAATCTATTTGTCTAGATCCAGACATAAAAGATTATGGGATCAATCAGGAAGAAAATAAAATCAATTTATTTGCTGGTGATGTTCTGATATATCTGACAGAACCAGTTAACTCATTACAAAAATTGCAGTCTAAATTGGAAGATTTTGGGATTATATCGCGTTACAAAGTCAATTGGGGGAACAGTGAAGTTATGCCACTTATGGGTGGGAATTATGAACACATTAAGAGAAATTCTCAATTTAAGTGGCCACTCAATGGGATTAAATATTTAGGTAGATAACAACCTGCAGAATTTATATGAATTGAATGATCTTCCCTTGATTCATAAAATTGAGGATGATCTTAATACTGTAAATGTGTGACCCTCCCAATAACTTTGTTTGGAAGAGTCAACTGTATTAAAATGAATGTGCTGCCTAGAGTACAATTTTCTTTCCAAAGTTTGCCAGTTCCTATACCTCAGAGATTGTTTCAAAACCTTAATAAAAGCATCTGGAAGTTTCTGTGGAAATGTAAGCTTTTCAGAGTCTTTATTGATAAATTAACTTGGAATTATGAATTGGGAGGATGAATGCTTCTGGATTTCAAAAAATATTTTGGGGCAACCCAAATGAAGTTTGTCACCCCCCCACCCCCAGCTTCGACATAGGAGACCAGTCTTCCTGAGTAAAATTGGAGTTGCATAAGGTTGGTGAGAGGATAGCAGAAAACCTTGTGGAATTCTAAATTATTATCTGGCTCTAAAGGAATCCGTCTATTAATGTATATTTATGTGATATATTATTTATAAAAAAGTTCCTGATATAATTTATCCATGTCAATAACCAGCTCCATAGTCCGAAGGAATGCTATCTCATTTTCACTGTACACTGCAGTGTTTAGGAATGACAAATAAAAGCGACTTCACTTCGATACAATTACAATATGGAATAAAATCAATGGTCAAATTGGAGAGAAGGGGGCTCTTTCAATTAAAACACCCCTGGCTCAAAATATGTTAATTCCATTAAAGATTGATAATAAATCCTGGACATTTTGTCCTAGAGAGGGGTCGTGTATTGAAGATTGTTATGAGCAGGGACAATTTATGACATTTGAGCAAATTAGGAATAAATATGGAGTTTTAAATACATATTTTTTTCTGTTATCTTCAGTTAAGATCTTATTCAAGGAACAAATTAGGTCCAGCATTAACCTTACTTCAGTACAGTGAAATAGAGACTCTGGTTCGAAAGGGGACCACAAAAAATTTGATTTCAGAAATGTATTCCTTGCTTCAAACCGGAAACCCCTAAACAAGGGCTTGATAAATCAAGAAAAAGGTAGGAATCAGATTTGGGTATAGAAATTAATCCATTTTGCTGGTCCAACTTGTGTCGGGACAGCATTATTAACATGCTTAATGTAAGGTATCAGCTTGTGCAATACAGCTTCTTGCATCAGGTATACCTTACTCCACAAAAATGACATAAATTGAAATCAGAAATATCAGACCAATGTTTTCAATGTGGTCAAGAAATAGGTGCTTTCATTCATTCTTGGCTTAAAGTGAGGCCTTTCTGGGAAGATTTGGGTAATCTCCTGGAAATAAAATTACTGGAATTCGATACTGAATTATTTTTATTGGGGAATTTAGATGAAGTAAGATTTCATCTGTCGAAATATCAATTAAAATTTGTTAAGTTTGTTTTAGTGGTGGCCAGGAAATATATAGCAGTTACTTGGAAATCTGATTCCCAACTAGGTTTAGCCCACTGGAAGATTGAAATGCATAATTGTGTTCCCCTGGAGAAGATTCCCTATAACCTCAGAAACAAGATCTAAACAGAAATGCTATGAACTAGAGGGAAAGAGGCCATATGATATATTTTTGAGAATATGGAATTCATGCTTAATGTTTGTAGGGATAAATCTTTAATGATACCCCCTCCTGTCTCTTCCCCCTGGTGCTTACAGTGCAGAGGACCCTAGATAAGTCAGGTTATTTGTCCCTTGATGGGAATGCGGTTTATCCTAGGTGAAGCCAGTCTTTTCTCTTTCTTATTCTTTCTCTTTTCTTACTTTTTCTTCTTGTCTTCTGGAGGGTAGAAGGATTCCTCTTATTTTCTTCTTCTTTCTCTCTATTATCTTTATCTTTTTCTCCTTTTGGTTCAACATGGATGTTGAATTTGCATTTTTGCAGTATTATTGTAATTTTTCTTTCTTTATAATAATCGAATCACATGTTGAATTTTTTCTCACTTTCTTTAATATTGTCCATGTGGATCGACATTTGTATTATTTTGTTGATATTATGAATATTGGTTTTTCTTTTTGGTTGTTCTTCGTTTTGGCTGCATGTTGATTGAAAATTCTCAAACTGAAATATTAAAAGAAGGGGCATTTGCAGCCCTCAGTTATGAGAAAGGAGGATATTGTTTGATTTATTCATGTGATTATCACCAATAACCACATTATGATTTTCTTTTTGAATTATAGGCTCAAGTTGAAGAATACAAACAGTTGAGAGAAACCCTAAACAAAATGCCGAGCTTGAGACAAACCGAACAAAAGGCAGGGAAATTGCATCAAGATGTGGCTGAGTCCTTGCAACATCAGCAAGGGCAGGAAGCACATGATCAGGTTCCATACAGGGCTGAAGATAAACAGCCTGATGAGGTAGGTCAAAGTGTGTCCAAGATGGTGAGCAGAATTAAATGCAACTTTCTTTTGCTCTTGTTTAGATTTTTAATCCTGTGGATAAGCAAGAAAACTTGTTAGAATTACATTAAATAACAAAATTCACAACAGTTGTGAAAAAAGATTATTTAATTCTATGAATAGAAATTTTTCCATGACTCAACATAGAGGTTAATCTCACAAAGTTTTTCTCTTTCAGGGCCTGATGGATTTCTGTCCTCATTTAATTCACGAACCTGCAAATACTATTGCAGCCTTGATCATCCACATTATGTAGAAATTTTATTTTTCAAGAATATCAAAAACAGTATTGGATGTTTATGCTCATACTTTATAACTTAATCATAAAGATTTGAGTCATCTACAAGTATTTTTCAGTTGTCAATAAGCATAATTAGGTCTTGAAAATGTATTAAGATCAGATTAAGATATCAGAACTTGTAAACTCTTAGAAGTACCTGAAGAGATATGTTATATGTGCAGTGTTCAGTGAGCCTTTGTAAGGATCATATCGCCGTGTCTGATGGGCAAATCCATGCACGTTTAATGTGCTCAAAGTCCACTCTTTCATGTGCTACACTTTTGCAGTGGGGAACATCATTGAGGAGAGAGGCCTTGCAGAATGGCCAGGATATCAGTCAGTGGAGGGGACAGGGATTTTAGTCTGTCACCAAATCAGAGAACACAGTTGGAGTTTAAGAGTTGGAACTAGAGTGAATGGGTTAAGGACTCAATGATGAGTCACTGAGGCGATTAAGTCTGTGTTATTATAGACCTTTCTTAAGTTAGCTCCAAATGTTCCAAAACTGAACTTTCCAATCCACCAATTACGAGAGGTGCATCGTTGGAAATACTGGAAGTAATATCCAGATTTGTAATGCACTTTGTAGACAAATGGCAATTTTTCAGATTCCTCTGTGTGACTTGTCCCATATATCAATGTCTTGGAAAAAAAAATTACAGCATGCTTGATCATCAAGTAAAAATAAAATATTGTACTCTAAATGATGTAAGCCTTAAGTAAAATAGGAGATGCTATAATATTTAACAAGCTGAATACTCAACATATAGAATATTCCCAACATATATTTTTCTTATAACTGTTAGTCTTCAATTTAATTTAACAAAAGTTCTTCCATACAATATCAATCACGTAAGACAGATAAATGCTGCATTTCATAGTGGACATTCCCTGATACTTAAGGAAGATTTCCTTGGTGTCAGAGGGTCAGAACTAACCGTTTTTTTTTTAAACCTCGAAGGATATAACTGGTGGAGCGCACCGCAAATCAGTTCTTGGCTCTTAATTATTTACCATTTTTGTTAAAGGCTTGGAGGAATAGGCAGGGGGTAAGGTATCTGTGTTTGCCAATCACACAAAGATAGAGGAGTGCTGCAATGAGGAAGTTTGGATTCTGGGGTGGGATAGATAGCTTGTGTGTGTTGGTGAAAACTTGGTAAATAGTGCAGGAAAGTATGAGGTTGTGCAACTATTATTTAAATGAGAAAGATTGCAGGTGAGCTGAGTACAGCGATCAGGTTTTCTTGTGCCCAAATTACAAGAGGTTTGTTGGCATGAAGGGATGTTAATCTTTATTACAATGGAGTTTAAAAACAGGGAAGTACTGTTACAATTGTATTTGGAAATGATGAGGCTACACCTAGATTACTGTGCACAGTTTTGGCTTATTCATTTAATAAATGTTTACAGGCTTTGGTGGTAATTAAAAAGTCATTTGGCTAAGTATGGATAAGAGAGTGTTATCCTACTCACCCCTTTAAGAATTTTGATTTACATTCCTTGGAGTTTAGAAGAATGAGGGATGATTATATTGAAGAATGGCACAGTGGCTTTGCATGTACAGCCATTTATTTACAGCACTGGGTACCAGTGTTGTTCCCTGTCTTTGGATGTGTCTGCATAGTTTCACTCTAATGAAGCTAGATTTAGTGTAAATAAGTTCCTGATGGTCGGTGTAGACTCAATGGGCAGAAAAGCCTGTTTCTGTGCTGCATGTTTCTGTTCCTTTCGGAGTCTAAAATTATCTGAGAGCAGCAGCAATAATCAAGAATCTACACCACCCAGCACACGCTCTGTTGTCACTGCTACCATCAGGAAAGAGATACAGTTGCTGCAAGACTCACACCAACAAGTTCAGGAACAGCTGCTACCCCTCCACTTTCAGACTCCTCAACAACAAACTCAATCAGAAGCTCATTTAGGAACTCTCACTTTTGCACTTCATTGATTTTTTTAATTCTCTCTATTGGACATTCAGTTGGTTTACTTTTTTATTTGTTTACTTTTTTATTTGTTTACGTGTATGTTGTGTACAGATTTTCTTTGCTTTACCAATAACTGGTAATTTTGCCTTGCCTCCAGGAAAAAGAATCTCAGGGTTGTATGTGATGTCATGCATGTATTTTGACAAGAAATCTCAAATCATCAGTAGATTTTGATCACAAAAGAACAATAGGTTTTGAAGAGGGACAGTAGGGCAGAGTCACTACAATGAATAATGTTACATATATATATATATGTGTTTCAGAGGAAAGGTGGCTTGTCACATTTTAAACCAATGGTAGAAGAGAATGATGTCTCTAAAACAAGAGAAGATCATCAAGATACTCTGGAGAAGCAATATCCTCAGCATGAAAACTGGCATAGGAATCCACAGCCAGGACGTTCAGATGTGGACCAGGATGAAGATGAAGAACAGGAGCATCAACATGAGTGGGATCAGGAAGGAAAAGAAGATCATACGGTGGTGCAGGCAGAAACCTATCGACAGAATCAAGAGGAAGAAGATACTGAAGATCATCTGAATAAAGATGACGAGAATGGGATTGACAATACAGAAGAACAAAATCTTACAACAAAGACCCCTCGTGAGGTAATACATGGATAAATTGAGATGTAGATTCTCTCTTTAACTTTTCTTCAGTTATTTTATTCCAGGAACACAACTAGAATTCAAAAGTAACCCAAATTGTTATTTCTCCTGTAGTTATCTTTTTGAGTCGCTCTTCTTTGTTCCCACTACTCTCCCCAATACTAAATATGACGTTGCAGCTCATGGACTCCTTTGTGTCTGACATCATCTATTGCCTCTTTCATTTCTTTCATCCTATCTGGCCGCATACTCCCATTTTTTGAAATCCAATTTGACCATTTTCTTTGCTCTCTCTTAACTCATTATCTACTTGAATTCCCTGATGACTACACCTGCAAGAGGTGCATCCAACTGCAGCTCCTTACAGACTTGGTTAGAGAACTAGAACTGGAACTGGATGAACTCAGGAAACAGAGTGGGTAATAGACAGAAGCAACAAGGAGACAGTCACACCCATGAGGCAAAATGCAGGTGGATGGCTGTTTGGAGAGGGAAGGATAATAGGCAGTCAGCACAGAGCACCCTGTAACCCTTCCTCCCTTCCTCTTAACAATAAGTATACTGTTTGGATACTATTGGGAGGGGGGATGATCTACCAGGGACAAGTCATAGTTGTCAGTTCTCTGGCACACATTCTGTCCTTTGGGCTCAGAAGGTTAAGGGGGAGAAGAGGAAAGTTATAGTGATTGAGGATTTGATAGGGGAATGGACAGGAGGTTCTGTGAAAAAGATTGAGACTCCCATATGGTTCTTCTCTCCCAGGTGCCAGACTCAGGGACATCTCAGTTTGAGTCCACCCTATTCTCAAACAGGCCAGTGAGCAGCCAGAGGTCATGGTCCATGTCGGTACCAATGACATAGATAGGAAAAGGGATGAAGTCCTGAAGAGGGAATATAAGGAGTTAAAGAAGCTAAAAATGCAGGATCTCAAGGCTGATAATCTCTGCATTGCTGCCTGTGCTACATACAAGTGAAGGCAGGAATAGGAAGTTATGGTAGATGAATGCATAGCTGAAGAGTTAATGCAGGGGGCAGGGGTACAGATTCATGGATTATTGGGATCTCTTTTGGGAAGGTCTGACCTGTACTAAAGTGATGGATTGTACCTGAACAGGAAGGGAACTAATATCTTGGCAGACAGGCTTGCTAGAGTTGTTGAGGAGGGTTTAAACTAGTTTGACAGGGAGATGAGAGCCACCATGAGAGGGCAGTGAATAGGGCAGTTAAATCACGTAGCAAGATTGTAAGGAAGGATAGGCATTCATTGGGGAAAATTTGCAAGCTTACAATTAAGCATTTAACTTGGTGTTCTTTGGAAATAAAAATTGAAAAGGTTGATGAATGCAGCACTGAAGGACTTGTATTTAATTGGCTACAGTATAAGAAATAAGGTTAATTATCTAGTAGCGCAGCTATGACATTGTGGCTATGGCTGAAAGAAGACCACAGCTAGGAACTAAATATCTGTGGATACATAGTGTATCAGAAGGACAGAAACGTACGGAGAGGGGGTGAGATTGTTCTGCTGGTTAAAAATCAATTAAATCTTTGGAGAGAGGAGACATTTGATCAGAAGATATAGAATCCCTTGGGTAGAATTAAGAAACTGTAAGGGTAAAAAGATCCTGATGAGTTGTATGCAGGATTCCAAACCAGTAGCCAGGATGTGGCGTGCAAACTACGGAGGGAGAAAGAAAAGGCATGTAAAAAGGGCAATTACAGTAGTCATGGGGGACTTCAATATGCATGTTGATTGGGAAAATTGGGTTGGTGCTGGATCCCAAGAGAAGGAATTTATTGCATGCCTTCAGAACAGCTTCTTGCTCAGTGGATCAGAGAAATTGCAATTCAGGATTAGAGTTCTTTGAGAAATAAGAAGGTGCAGAACACGTATATTCCAAAGAAGAAGAAATATTGAAATGGAAAAATGACACAACTGTGGATGACAAGAGAAGTCTAAGCCAACATAAAAAGAAAAGAAAGGGCATACAAGGAAGCAAAAATTAGTGGGAAGATAACAGGACTGGGAACCTTTTAAAAGCTTATAGAAGGCAACTGAGAATGTCATTAGGAAGGAAAAAGTGAACTTTAAAAGGAAACGCAAATAATATCAAAAAGGATGCGAAAGCTTTTTATATATACATTAGGAGTAAAAAAGAGGCAAGAGTAGATACAAGACCGTTAGAAAATAATGCTGGAGAAATTGTAGAAGATGATGAGAGAGGTGGCAAAGGAACTGAATGAGTATTTTACATTAGACTTCATTGTGGAAGACATTAGCAGTATATCTGACTTTCAAGGGAAGAGAGGTGAAAAGAGTCAGCATTACCAGAGAAAAGGTGTTTAGGAAGCTGAATGGTCTAAGTGTGGATAAGTCTCCTGGATCAAATGGAATACACCTTTGGGGTTCTGAGGAAGTACCCATGGAGATTGTGGCGGCATTAGTAATGATCTTTCAAGAATATATTGATTCTGACACAGTTCCAGAAGACTGGAAAATTGCAAAGGTAACCTTGTTATTTAAAAAGGGAGGGAGTCAGTAGCAAGGAAATTATGGACCTGTTAGTCTAACATTGGTGATTGGGAAGATATTTGAGGCGATTATCAAGGATGAGGTTACGGAGTACCTGGAGATGCATGACAAGATAGGCCAAAGTCAGCATGATTTCCTGAAGGGAAAATCTTGCCTGACCAACCTTCTGCAACATTTTGAGGAAACCGCAAGCAGGCTAGATAAAGGAGATGCAGTTAATGTTGTATATTTGGATTTTCAAAGGCTTTGACATGGTGCTGCATATGAGACTGCTTAACAAAAAGAGCCCATGGAATTACAGGAAAGATATGCTTATCAATCTATGAGCAAAATGTAGGGAGGCACCTGCCTACATTTTGCTCATACCTTTATGAAGCGCTCAGGCCCAAAACATTGCTCTATAAAGTCTGCTTTTTTTTTGACCTGCTGAGTTTCTCCAGCTTTGTGTTTTTATTTCATTCACTGTGTCTGCCGACTTTTGTGTTTTATTCCATGCAGAGGTATTTCTTTAACCAGAGAGTGATGAAGCTCTTGAATTTGCTACGAATGCCGGCTGTGGAGGTCAAATCACTGAGTGTATTTAAGGCAAGAATTGATAGGTATCCAAATAGTCAGGGTATCAAAGGTTATTGAGAGAAGGCATGGATGTGGGGCATGAAAGAATGGCGGTGCAGACTCGATAGGCCAATAGCCTACATCTTATGGTCTTTTATGCATGGTAAGATCAGTTTGGTTCATCATCAAGTCATTACATTTTAATGGAGAAAAGCAGCTACAAGGGACCTGGGTAGGAACAACATTTTTGTTAAGCTAATTGAGTTTGCATAAACGTTGTCATCGTTAAGACACAGTTTTAACTGCAGGCTATGATGAGTGAGATTGACATTTGGCCCTTGGCTATTTAAAATCTACACTGACGATTTAACAAGTGAATGAAATGTTTCCATGTTTGTGGATGAAACGAAATAGGTGGGACTGTCAAATATCAAACATTTTACTTGTTATTTCAAGTGGATCACAAAGTACAAAAGACATTTCAGAAGCTGGAAACTGAAAATTTGGGTGGACCCAGAAACCCCCAAAGATAATGGCTACAGAAATGATGGATGCATGAGTGATTATATCCCCAAATTTCTTTGATTCTCTTTCAATTGACATGTAAGAAAGCAGCAAAGGCAACATTAATATTTAAGATAGGAGAAACTTGAATAGTACCAATCTAATTACCAATTATACGTACAGGTCCTCCCCGACTTACGACTGTAACTCGGACCAAAGGATTGGTCATATCTCAGAATGAATGTATGTTGGAATTGCATACTTACCTTGTTAGTTGGCGTCCCTGGGTCCATAGGCTGGGCACAGCCATCTTGATTCCTGTGCACATGCACGAGACTTCGATTGGCGCATACACGGTGGGTTCCTGTACTGGAGTTCGGTTAGCACATGTGTGAGAGTTAAGTGCCCTAACGATATTGAATTTCCGCCCTTAACTCTTTGCACATGGACCATCCGAGCTTCGATATGTGAACCGTTCATGCGCCAACTGAAGCCTCTCGTATGCACACAGGAATCAAGATGGTCATGCCCAGCCAATGGACCCCAGGGTCTTACATGCCCTATAGTTATAGTTTGTCAAATACAACATAAACCACGTAAATTTTATATTTTTTTAACAAATTTTAGGTCGTATGTGCAGATGTTCATAAATTGCAAAGGTTGCAAGTCGGGGAGTACCTGTATACATAATTGATAATATACAGTACATAAGTACAATGTGCAGATGAAATGAAAGCTTTTCATGCTACAGATTCTGTTTACATAAAACATTCCAACACAAATTAAATATAATTTAGACACCATAAAGACAATAAAATTTGGAAAGAAAAGGGAAGAGAATAAATAATAAATATTCACTTTTGACCGGTAATGCAAAAAGTGAGTTCTATCAACAGAAGTATTCTTATTAGGGTTGTATTGGAAGATTCAAAAGCTGTTGGAAAAGCTTCAGGCTTCTGTATGGCCTACCTAAAGAAGAAAGCATGGCCAAGGTGATGGGAGTCTTTCATGATGCTGTCTTCAATGGACGGGAGGTCAGTTTTTGTGCTGGATTTGATATGTTTGCCACTTCCTGCAGCCTTCTGCATTCCTAGCCATTTGAATTTCCAACCAGGCTGTGAGCCAACAAGTCAGCATACTTTCACATTACCCCTGAAGAAGTTTGATCTATTCAGTGACATGCCGAATCTCCACAACCTCCTCTGAAAGTAGATGCGTTTGGTCTGCTTTTTTAATGGTTGCCTTGATTTGCTGTCATGGACAAGTCCTATGATTTGTAGATGCCCAGGAACTTCAAGGTACGAATTCTCTTCGTCTTCAAACTGCTGATGAAGGCAGGTGTATTGCCCCTCAGCTTCTCCTTCCTATAGTTGGCAAACAAAGGTTCAAGTGTTCCTTTTATTTTCACATAATAATACATTAAAAATGTAATATACATGATATACTTCAACTTTTGTCTGCCGTAAGGCAAAGAGTTGGAATGAGCATTGCCCAGCACCACTAACAAGAGGAGAAAAAGAAGCTAAAGAGTCCCTTCAGAGGCATTGAGTGTTCACCTCCAGCAATTCTGCAGTTACACACACTCCAGTTCGAACCATCGGCAACCCAAGCTCCAGATCCAAACCTCCAGTATGATGGGGAAGTCTTCAGTGCCCATGGCCCTTCGGGAACCCTTCTTGCTTTCAGCACCCTCTTGAATCCCAGTTCTGATACTTGGTTTCCATGAGCCAGTCTCCAGCATCCTGCAGCCCATCTGGTCCCAACTGCAAATCGTAGCAGCACACAACCTTTGTGAGTCAACAGCCTGCATCCTTCAGCTGCTAAGCCCCTCACTGCTCCGCTACCATGGTCACTGTCCTGTAGGATAATCTCCTATGCTTTTCCTTCTCCATGGTGGGGGGAGTCATCTCACCACCTGCATTGGTCTGTTGCTATCCCAAAGTTTGCAATCTTTAGCGGTATGCTTCCCAGCATAGGTGATGCCATCTTGGATTCAGACCCCATGGTTGCAGGATCTTTATTTAGAAAAAACTCCATTGGCTAATTTAACAGGCCTTTTAAAACTTGTATGCAGCCATTGGCATTAGGACTGGGAGGTACGATCCTGCGGAGCAATGTTGTGTCTCCACTCCTCACTCTCCTGGGTCTTGCTGATGTTGAGAGCAAGGTTGTTGTTCTGACACCACACAACCAGATTCTTAATCTCCATCCTGCAATCTGGCTCATCATTACCCATTATTTGGCCAAGTCATCAGTAAATTTGTAGATTGTGTTAGAGTCAAACTTGGCTACTCAGTTGTGAGAATCAAGAAAATACATAGTCTTGTGTTGATGGTCAGCAAGGAGAAGGTGATGATGCCAATCTGCACCAATTGGGAGTCTGCCAATGAGGAAACCAAGGAAAGTGAGGAACAAAGTTTTATATCCCTGAATTTGATCATAATTTTTCATGCTAATTACAGAGCTTTAGTCAGTGAACACCATCCTGATGTAGGTGTTCTTTTGGTCCAGGTAATCCAACGCAAAGTGGAGGGTCAGCGAGATGGCAGCTGCTGTTAACCTTTAGTGGTGGTAGACGAATTGATGTGGGTCCAGTTCCTCTTTGAAGCAGGAGTTGATTTGTGTCATGAACAATCTCTCAAAGCACTTCATCGCGATGGACATGAGTGAGTTGTTGAAGCAGGTTACCTTGGTCTTCTTGGACACCGGTATGATGGATGTCCTTTTGAAGCAGATGGGGACCTCAGATTGTACCATTGAGAGGTTGAAAATGTCTGCAAAAACTCCAGCCAGATAGTCCACGCAGGTTTTAAAGACCTTGCCAGATATATTTATGGCCAGGCGCTTTCCAAGCGTTCCTCTTGAGGGTTCTTTTTCTGTTGACCTCGGTGACTGGGAGCACAGGATTACCCAGGGGCTGTGGGGGGTTTATGAGGATACATTGATATAATTTAAGAGCATGGTGTTAATATTTCTCAATAGATAGAAACTTAAAAATAAATTGAATAGCGTCTGAGAGCGAGCTTTTCAGGTCAATATCATTTTTATGTGTTTCATTAATTGAGGCTGTGGTCACCACCATACAGACTCGCCACTAGACAACATACATTGTTGTAGCTGATGCTGTCGGGTTGGTCACGTTGCAGGTGCTGATGTGACACTTACCCACAAATGCTTTACAAAGGTTGGCAAGAGAATCCCTGTGTACAAGGAGACTCTACTCACAAGCAACAAAAATGAGGACTTCTTGTAGATGGGAAGCTCCGGATTATAATTTTCTAGGAAAGAAATGTTCCCCCCATTTAATTGAAAAAAATAGCTTCACAGAGGGTTGTGAGATTGGCACAAATGCTAGTTCTGCTTTCTCACAGCTTCAGTTCTGATCTGAAGTCCTGACTGCGTGGAGTTTTTACCTTCCCCCATGACCACATTGGGCTCTCTGGTTTCCTCCCTTATTTCAATTGCCCACTGTGAAACTGGGTGGTAGAATCTGGGACAAGTTGATGGGATTATGAGGAGAAAAGCTTACAGAAATAATTAGTTAGGTAATGCGGACCCGTCAGTGGATCAAAATGTCGTCTTTCTATATTGTAAGGAAACATGAATATGAAATAAAACAACTAAGTGTTGTCTTAGTCTCAAATGTCACATCAGGTAGGCTTCCACAAAACAGCATCACTGCTGCCAGTGTGTGGCCTCCTTGATGATGCTGTCCAATGAGCCTAGTGTCATGTCTACTGTTCTTCACCATGTAACTTTAGAATGATCCACATTTCAGTCTCTGTCCAGGCAGTAAATTTTTTAAGCCATCACCTGGTCAGTCAATAGGTTTTGTGCTCCCTGTCAGAAATTAGACATGGCATGGTTGGTGTAGCGATTAGCACAATGCCTTTGCAGCGCCAGCGATGAGGACTGGGGTTCAAATCCCGCGTTGTCTGTATATTCTCCTCGTGTCTGTGTGGTTTTCCTCTGGGGGCTCCAGTTTCCTCCCACCATTTGGAACATACTGGGGTTGTAGGTTAACTGGATGTAATCGAGCGGCACGGGATCGTGGGCCGAAATGGCTTGTTACCGTGCTGTATGTCTAAATTTAAAAATTTTAATTTGCTTTGAGTCTCTTCACAGCCCTAAAATTACAGAGATCATCAAAAAATGAGGACATTTTAAGAATTCTGATTTGAGCACTGGGGTAGTGGCTTTCCAATGATTATATAATGGCATGGATGAGAGTAGTATGGTGCTCTTATCTTTAAAGATGAAATGTTGCAAACTTACTGTGGAGAGATGAAGAGAGTATGAATAAATTAGGTGCAAAGACAAAATGCAAAGAATGTTGCTCTTTCCATGAATAATAGGGGCCAATTGATGAACAAGGACCAACTTAGTAATGCTTATTAGAGGACTAAGATATGCTTTTACGATTGAGTAATTAGATTATACTGCATAATTCATGATTTATTGCGGTAAATCAAAGTGTTTGTAGGATAATATTTATCTTCCTAATACCAGTATATTTTAAAAGTAAACTCTTGTACACTTTTTAACATCTCATGTCTGGTATTTAATTGCTCTGGTTTCTTTTTTTGGAATAGAAGACCTACAAGTCACCGTATGAGGAGCAGTTGGAACAGCAGCATCTGGCTGAACTTCAGGCAGAAGAGGCACGTAAACTGAGGGAAATGCAGGATGCTTTGCACCAGCAGAGACTACGGGAGTACATGGATCGGCAGCAACGGCTTCAGCAAGAGGCAGAACACAAGAGAGAATTGCTGCGGCAAGAACAGTTAAGGTGAATTCCTTTTGCCACTGACCTTCCTTGAATTTGCCATTGAGCTGCTATGCCTTTTGCAAGGCCTGCATGCAATTTTCAGGCATCAAAGGATGTTTCTGTGCTCTTAACTCTAAGTACATGTCATTGAAATTCCTCACCCATACCAACTGATGAGCTCATTCAGTACTTGCAGTTCACCAGACCCGTCATATCTCTTCCGGAAGTGCCCTGTTTCATGAGGATGGTTTATGGGCCACTTGCTGACAACAACCTTGAATAGATTCCAGGTGAGGAAAGGTGCTATGACAATGTTCAGAATGTTGTCCATCTGGGATATGTACACTATCACTGCATTCTACCACACTGTTACATCTCCACGTATATCCCTAACACATACCATGAATATAAAGCCGGGGATCACCCGCAGTTCATTGAGGATTGCAGAGGGATCACCAGGAGCAGCACCAGAGCTCACCCCCATGTCCCATGAATGTGAGGCCCTCCCTCCCTATTGTGCTTAATGTCTGCTTCTGTACTTACTCTATGGTTTATTATTATCTGTCCCATGTACCATTGAGTACAGAAAATAAAATGTTACCTTTGGGGTCTTACTTCTTAATCTCTCTCCTGAAGTCTTAAAATTCATCTGCAGAACCTCATTTATTTTTTTCTGCCCGTGACATTTTATTCCTTGTCAAGTACCGTCTCCACATTGTTCTGCAAGATGCTTTATGATTATTGCTCGATGTTTCGAGTCATTCATTGTTAACTTTAAGTGTGTAATATCACAGGCAGCAGTCGGATTTCCATAATCGCGATGCTGTGACTGAAGCTGAGGATGACCAAGATGTGCGTGAAGAGGGGGAAGAGGGTGAGTCTGAATGTAAGAATGATTAAGTTGGATACCACCTGAGTGCAGTGCAGAATCAATAAAATTGAAAGATTTCGTATACAATATGTTTTATTAAAATGGCTGATGAGCATGGCAAAATAAATCTGAGGTTTAAAAAAAATGCTTAAAACATTCTTTTTAATCTGTATACATGCTGTGGCATCTTGAATTTTGTTTGAGCCGTTGAAATGTGTCTTTAATTTAAGTGTCAATGGGTTTATATTTGGAACTCATTTTCTCTTCTGGTTTTTAAGGATCCCTGCGGGAAGATCATAGAACAGTCTAGCTATGTTGTGGTGAGGGATTATGAGAAGTACAGACCAAAGAAATCAGTATTAATCTTCAGATCAACAAAAATGCAGTCTGTAGCAGAGGGGCCAGAGTGAGAAAGGCATAAAGAATTAAAATAACAGAAGCTCAATGTCATGCAGATAATGTGAAAGGAGATGCTTTGCAAACCTATCACTCCATTCGCATTTGTTTTTCCCAACATAGAGTTGACCATGTTGTCAGCACCGAGTGCAGTTCACCAAATTGGAAAGAAGTACAGTAAAGCCCTTATTATCGGGAATTCAAGCAACCATCAGCCTCAAGCAAACAGCAAAAAGATTGCTGAAAATAAATAGGTAAAAATTGGCAAGTTTAAAATTGACGCACCTCGCCATTAGTTTGCCATTCATGCAACATGCAAACTCAAGCAGCCTGAAGACTTACTTATCCAGCATATACCAATCCCCATAGGTGCCAGATACCATGGGTTTTACTGTACAAGTAATTCATTGCTTCATTTGGAAGAGGGATAGGGTTACTGGACAATAGGAAAGGAGAAGGCAAAAGGGGAGGTCTGGGATCTCCTATGTTGCTTGGTAAAGCGCTGGAAAGGTGAATGGATATCAGAGGAAATGGAGGATCATCTTAGGGGAGCAATATGATTCTTATTCTATTCCGAGATTACAACTGTCAGGATTGGCAGATTTCATTGAAGCACTCTTTATTGGAACACAGACATCTCACACATTTCATGATGAGATTTGGATGCAAAAACCATAACCCCTGAATTAAAGCCTTTCTCCCATCCATTCCAGCAGTTTGCCCAGCTCCATGTGCCTTCAGGATTCTTCCAGTCAGGCTGCTCACCATAGAGGAATCCAATTTGTGCACTCATGCCTTAGATCAACTGGGAGTTTTATGCAGGAGCTTTAATTCAGTACAAAAAAAAATCCTCCAGTACCTTCTCTGGCCTTCAGTATAGATGTTGGCTGTTTCATAGAAAGTAATAACATCTCTGGATTTATTAAAAAACTTATTCTGCAGATAATATTGCAAAATTAATTAGTTTGATTAATATTTCTCAGAGGAAATCCAACTTACCAATGGTCTTATCATTAGATGCTGAAAAGGCATTTGATAGGTTAGAATGGAGTTTTTTTATTTGAAGTATTGGAAAAATTTAGGTTTGGACCAATCTTTATTAGTTGGATTAAATCTTTATATAAAAACCCTTCTGCCAGAGTGGTGACAAATGGCCAAGTATCCTCACCTTTTTTTATTAAAGAGATCTACTAGACAAGGGTACCCTTTGTCCCCAGCATTGTTTGTATTAGCAATTGAACTTTTAGCACAATTGATAAGACAGGATGGTAATATTAAGTGTATTAGAGTTGATTCTTAAGAATTTAAGATTAATTTATTTGCTGCTGATGTTTTGATTTATTTAACAGAACCACAAAATTCATTAAGTTTATTATATGAGAGATTGAAACAATATGGACAAATATCAGGTTTTAAAATTAATTGGGATAAAAGTGAGATTTTTGCCATTAGTTGCTGGTAATTATACTCAATGTAAGAAAATTGCTGTTTAAATGGTCAGATCAAATTAAATATTTAGGTATTAAAATTGATAATGATTTAGTAAATTTATATAAATTAAATTATTTACCTGTAATAAAATTAAAGATGACTTAAATAGTTGGAAAGATTTGCCTATAACATTATTAAGTAGTGTTAATTGTATCAAGATGAATTTTTTCCTAGAATTCAGTATCTTTTTCAATCTATTCTTTGTAAAGTTCCTCAAATTTTTAAAAAAGATTTGAATTCTATAATTAGTAAGTTTTTGTGGAAATGTAAAATGGTTAGTACCTTTACAAAAATTAACTTAGAAATATGAATTGGGAGGTTTACACTCCAAAATTTTCAAAATTATTATAAAACAGTACATTTGAGGTTTATTAATAGAATGTTTGATTTGGATAATCCATTAATATGGGCTAATATTGAGTTAACTAATATTGGCAAGAAAAATATGGCACAATTTATTTGTAAATGGAATGCTGTTATTAATTAATAATGATCCACATATTTTGAGACATTTAATTGAACTATGGAATAGGACAAATGACGAGATAGATACACAGGGGAAAATTTCAAGTAAAACACCTTTATTATTGGAAAAAACTTTTTCCTTTTACTCTTAAAAATCAGTTTTTGAAAATATGGAGTCAGAAAGGAGTTAAAACAGTTCCAGATTATTATGAAGCTGGTTAATTTATTTCTTTTCAAAGAATGAAAGAAAAATATGAAATTCCAAATAATACTTTTTTTTGTTTTTATCAAGTTAAAGCTTTATTATTGGATAATTTTGGACGTACTTTAAGATTACCAAGACAATCAAAATTTGAATTTTTTCTTACAGAAGGTAGTTTAAAAAATTATTTCTGAAATGTATAAATTATTACAAAGTGAGATGCCTAAATTAGATATTCATAAATTGAGATTAAAATGGGAAAAATATTTGGGAATTACAATTGATCAAGATGCTTGGAGATCTATATCTAAGAATAGTATGATGAAGATTATTAAAGTTCGATATAGGTTAGTTCATTATAATTTTTTACATCAATAGTATTTAACTCCTCAGAAATTGAAGAAATATAATTTAATTTCTTCAGATTTATGTTTTAGATGTGTGAAAGAAGTAGGTTCTCTTTTTACTTTTGACTTGGCTATGTGATAAGGTTAAATTTTTTTGGATACGACTTGAGGAATTTTCAGAGAAAGTTTTAAAGATTCAATTTCCAATGGATTCAACATTATTTTTATGTTAAAATGCTGAGTTTGACTTTGAGGTTGACTAAATATCAAGGTTGGCAATGGCTGTAGCAAGAAAGTGTATTGCTATTACTTGGAAAAATGAGATCGATTTGGGATTACAGAGATGGCATATGGAATTGAGCTCATGTATTCCAATGAAAAAAAAACGTACAATTTAAGTGATAATTATCTTTTTTTTTCTAAAATGTGGAGTGTGGATTATATGGGTCTAAAATGTTGAATTCCCTGGAGCTCATGGTGGTGGTGGTTGCTTTGATCTATGGTGGTTTATGGTGTTTTTGATGGTTTAAATCTCCTGTTTCTTCCTTCTTTCTTTGGGGTTTTGCAAAAATCGATCAACATCTGCCCAGGAAGTTACAGTTCTTATTAAATAGTTCCCACGTCAGTGGATGGGAAAGATCCTTCCTGCATCAGCTGTCAAGGGTTGAACTCCAAAATGGCCAGACTGGCATCAGATCAGTCACAACAAGCTGATTGAAATCGTATACTCCAGCAAAGATCAATGGTGCACACTCCTCAAAATGATTTTTGCAGCAACTCACCATGAATGAATGTCCCCCAGTGCATATGTCGTTGGAGTAAAGGTGAAGTTGCTTGCTGCTAATCCAAACTTTGTTTCCCCGTAAATTACTTGCTCTGTCTGCACGCAGACAAATAAAGTAGAAAAAGCAGTAGAAAATCAACTTTTAATCTTCGTGGTATGATTTCAAGTTGTGCATAATTCAGATGTGTTGCTGTAATTTAACATGACCCTGGTAAATGGTGATGAGCATATTTCCAAATGAATTTTGTAAATAGGGTTGACTGCACAAATGTTAAAAGGGAGTTTAGACTATTAATAGAATGGATGAATGAATGTGAGTAGCAAAGTTTTCCATTGGTTGCATTTTAGTTGAAGAGGAGAACAATCCACATGAGGAAGCTGAAGACCAGGACCCAGAAATCGCAAATGAGGAACATCAAACGGAACATGAAGCTATCAATCAGCAGGTGAAGACCTCTACAAAATGATTTATAATTTGTTTCAAGAAGCTTGTTTCATGTACTCAGTACAGATTTATTCATCGTTTGATGGTTTGAATTTCTGCAGCACAAGTAACAGGCATCATTTATGTGTTGTCCTTTACTGGAATCAGATTACAGATCAATAGCTGAGTAGAGAGTTTGCCACTGGTCAGTGCTGTTAAGTGACTTCACTGTTATAATACTAGTCTACTGCTGTATATGACCATTCATTACCTTATCAGAAAACGACATTTACTGTGATTGAACAATAATTTGATTTTTATTGTATGCATGAAGTAGAATTTATTTTTTTGTGCTACTTAAAATAAACTATTGTAGTAATCTGTCCTTAGTTGCTTGGACTAAATGCGCTCTTGTTGTGCATGTGTGCTTTGTACTCTGCTTCCAACATCAAGGGTTGAACTCCAAAATGGCCAGACTGGCATCAGATCAATCACAACAAGCTGATTGAAATCGTATACTCCAGCAAAGATCAATGGTGCACACTCCTCAAAATGATTTTTGCAGCAACTCACCATGAATGAATGTCAGTTCATTGCTCATTAGTCACATTTAGCTAAGCATGAATATCTGCACCTCTGCATTTATATTACCAACAACATTTTATTTGTGTAGCTCCTTTAGTCACCCTATCACGTTCACAGAAGAGAAATGGATGTCATGTAGTGGCAGAATTGAGAGAAGAGCCAGTTTGTGGGATGAGAGTGACATGAGGGAGGAATTTAGGGGGAATACGTCAACTTAAGTCATTGCTGGAGCTTAGGGATCAGTAGTGAAGAAAAAGTGTTGGTGAATCTAAAAATGTGAGTACACTTGGGGAAGAAGGAAATTTGGGGCAGAAGGAAATTTGGGGCAGAAGGAAATTTGGGGCAGAAGGAAGGTTGAAGTAAGTGTTTTTCTGATTGGATGTGGGGCTTGCAGCTCAACTCAATGTTGAACAAGGATGTGGGTCATTGATGTGGTTTAAGGGAAAATCCTGCAGTGAAGTGAGAAACCAAGGTGAAGTATTGGACAGATTAAAGCAGCTTCACTTTGTGCTATGTTAAATGCAATGGATGGATTTTTGATTGATTGTGATGAGGAAATGCAATACTTTACCTGTTGCAGTGTCACTCCCATTCCTTTTACTGATTGCATTTTAAAAAATACTATGTCATCAATTTTGTGTTCTTATTTTTAAAACACAAATATTGATAAAATGATCTTTTGTTCTCTGGCATTGAAACTACAAAGCCTGCCTCAAGCAACTAATTCAGCCATTACTACAAGCATCATGCTCATACTGCTTGTTCCATCATCTCTTTAAAATGAAGCCAATTTCACTATGTGGTACATTTAGTTTGTCTTTCATACGTTTATTGAGTATGTCCTTCTTTATCTGTCTTGCTTATGGGTCTTCTCTTCAAGCACACAAATCTGCTCTGACACTTTGGTGAAATGTGGAGGGAGTGCTACTTGGTTAGGACTTCTACCTTTTTGGATGAGACATTAAATGAAGGCACTACCTGCCTTTGGGTAGATGTAAAATATTCCATGACACTATCTCAAAGAAGAGCATGGGTATTATCCTTGGTGTTCTATCTAATATTTACACCTTAATTGCGATCATATTAAAAAAACATTTGGTTGTTCTACTGCTTATTTTAGAGCATCCTGTTCACAGTTGACTGCTGCATTTACTGTATTTCACTAGTGATTTCAATTCATAAGTACTTAAAGCTTTGAGATTGCCTTACGCTGTGGGGACCCCAAAAATTGTAAGTCATTTATTTAAACTACCTGTTTGTGTCTTTGAATTTTTTTGTCCATTTTAGTATTTGTTTCTTTTGTTATTTCATCCTCACTGTCACTCACTTTGAGCAGATATCGGGAAGCTTTCAGATCAGGCAATCTTACTGTGAAATCTTGATGTTTGTGCATTCATTCACAAGTCCTTTTCCAATCTACAAATCTCTTCTATCTACCTGTGAGACAGAAAGTGAGGTTTATGTGTGCAGGTATCCTAACATTTATGATAAAGTTTCACAGCTTTAAAGATTCACAGAATATCCCATGTTTAATCATCTTTGAAAAAGAACAAAGGTCCAAAAGCATTTTGATGCATCACAAAAGGTAATTAGTTATAGCATTTTCCCAGTAAATGAAACCAAATGAAACTTAATTCAATTGAACTACTTGTGCTTTCACATATGTCGGTCCTTTCCACAGCAAGTTATCAATTTAGTATAATTGATGTGAAGATTTCTTTGCATGATGCATTGAAGAGCCTGAATTGTCTTTAGATAATTCAGTAAATGTGCTGTATTGTCCACCATCTGGACAGGAGTGCTGATGTTATCAGTTGTTTGCATGATCATTCACTGTAATTTTTGTGCAAGTTCTCCAGAAACGACAGAAAATAGAGTCACATTTAGGAGCATGTTAGATAATTGCATCAGCAGGATGAAAATGGAGTGATATCAAGTAGGAGGAGATGTAGATATTCATATGGAGGATAAGTATAAATCTGAACATTTGCATTTGATGGTTTTCCAAGGTATAGATGGGCAACAGCACATGAGCAGCCAGCAAGATGCTGTGGACACAATTGTGGCAGCAATTGCGGAAATGGAATGCAACTGTGATGCCCGTGCATTGAGTTGTAACAACCACTTGGCTCAACCACCTTATTAGTTCTGCCACAATACCACTGTGATACTCTGCTTAGTTCAGAAGAGAGCACTCAAGTTCATGAGAGAAAGGATAATGTGTAGGATTCACTGACCCACACACTTAATCTGACCCTTTGTAGTCTCATTTCTCCTCTGCCTTGGCAAAAACTGGGAATTAGTATTTTTGAGCCTCATTAATAGCTTTGGATATCCCTAAATATTAAATTTTGGCATTTCCTTTTAATTTGTCCATCCAAACAAATTTTACATATACAATTTTTTTGACATAAAATGGGAACAGTGGATCAGTTGCTTTACTTCCATCAGACTTTCCTTTTGAGGTCAAATTTCACCCCCCGCCACCCCATCGTTTTCTGTTTACATTTCTGATATTGAGGAAGCAAGCAAGCTGCAGGCAGCACACTGCCATCAGATTTATTCCAGAGCATTTTCCCCAGGTGCTAAATTTCTTCCCTGACATTTGATCTTCATTCTTATCTGATTTAGCATGCTGCACATTTTTTTTTTGTTTTTCTCAGCCCCAGTAGAAATGTACTCTCTAACTTCTACGTTGCCTTTTCTTCTTCTTTGGCTTGGCTTCGCGGACGAAGATTTATGGAGGGGGTAAATGTCCACGTCAACTGCAGGCTCGTTTGTGGCTGACAAGGCAGACACGGTTGCAGCGGTTGCAGGGGAAAATTGGTTGGTTGGGGTTGGGTGTTGGGTTTTTCCTCCTTTGCCTTTTGTCAGTGAGGTGGGCTCTGCGGTCTTCTTCAAAGGAGGTTGCTGCCCGCCAAACTGTGAGGCGCCAAGATGCACGGTTTGAGGTGATATCAGCCCACTGGCGGTGGTCAATGTGGCAGGCACCAAGAGAGATTTCTTTAGGCCTTTTACTGGTAAATATAATGTTCATTCAAATATTACACATTTCAGTGATTTTTTTTTAATTGTTACAGAAATCTTGAACCTGGTATTTATTAGATAATTAAAAATGGTTGTGACACCTGAGATGACGTCCTCATCTGTTGCTCGTTTGTTCTTTGATTGCTTAATACAGGTTAAGTACCCCTTATCTAAAATGCGTGGGACCAGAAGTGTTTCAGATTTGGGATTTTTTTGGATTTTGGAATAATGTGTTTAGGGTAACACAGTAGCAACAGCAGAAAACCTGTATCAGCTGTTAAACAGCAACAACAAACAACAGCAGGCTTTCAGTCAAAAGGTTACAGTACACTTTTTTCAATGCAATAATGTTACTGGTCATGTTACACTCAAACATGGCATTTTAGGTGGAGATAAATTTCAGATTTCACATAAGAAAAATGATCTCTGCTTACAAAAGAAGATAAATGCAGCACCAAATACTAGAATTCTGCTGAATGGCTTCTTTAAATCTTTTCTCCAAAGTCATCACAGTGAGTAATGCACATAGATCTGGCAGTGACAATGGTTGATAAGAAACTGGCACCAACAGAGTATCAGAGCCCCACGTGGGCAAGTGAGGTCAGGTGTGGAATTTTCCACTTGTGGCGTCATGTCGGCATTCAAAAAGTTTTGTTTTTTGGATCAGGTGTACTCGACCTGTAATATATTTGCCTGACCTTAATGGCCTGCCTGAAAAAACAATCTTCTTGTAATATAACTCCATAATATAAGGAGGAAAAATTGAACTTCTTTCTGAACTGACGAGTGTTAGACTAAACCAGCTGTTGTAGGATAGATGAATATTTACTGCTTCTGAGAGTTGCTGTAAGATATTTATAGTCCATGCAGTAGGCAGAGTTCTAAATGAAGGCTCAACTTACTTCCATAAAGGGGGAAAAATAGTGCTGGGGAAATGAATGGGTCTGAAAATCAATAGATTTCCTGCACTAGATCATCTTCATCCCAGAGAAGTAGTATTAGCAAAAACCAATATGAAGATTAATATCTGTGTTGGCCCTGACCCCTATGAAATACCTTGTTCAAACTGATGATCTTCATAATCAGGGTGAAGATGAGCTTGAGGAGTAAAAGGAACATTCACAGGACAGAACTAGTCGTTAGCAAATAATGACCAACCATGAGATGGAGGACTAGTTAGTGAGCTAGATAATAAACTGCATTTATGTAACCATTGCAAGCTAACTTTAGAAGTGTTGATAAGAAATTATATTCCTGAATTGCAGCTACTCAACAGTTCTGCACTGATGGAGCCTATTCTGGGATCTGATAGAGGGGCACATACCTTTCAAATTTCCCATTCTCAGACTGCGGAATCCACCTGCTGAACCTGCACAGAAGTAAATGAGAGAAATTGCTAACTGGGGAAAGATGCTTGGAGCTTTTTATTTGCATTAATTAAGTTAGTTTAAATGTTTTAAAATGCGCCTGTGTTGATTGCATGTGTTCAGTCATTTTAATATATTTGATCAGGTTTTGTATAATGTTGAAGTTATACGAATGCAGGAGATAATTGCGACTATTCACTTTAAGCAGTAGTCTCTGTGGCCTGAGGGTGGGACCTCCTTGCCTGTCAGTGCAGTCAGCCGTGTGTTGAAGGAGATGGATTGGAACTGGAAGCTGCCTTCTTTCATGAGACTATGCACTGGCAAAAATAGTCAAGTCCAATGCCCAAGCCACCAGCATTCTTATTTGTGCAATAATTTTCCATACTTCTACATCCACTTCCTATTTCATTATCCAGCTGATGGGATGTATTTACAACCTGTCCCCCTACATATGTCTGTGCTGAATTTAAGCCATAATTCAGAAGTTTGTGAGATCAGCCCAGAATGACTGGGTTCAAAGGTTTACTATGCTTCATTTCCTTCCAGTCCCACAGCACCGCACTGTAATGGTTTTTCAAAGCACTGAGAGTATTTTGTGACAGTGAAGTACCACCTGTGGATGTGAGGAGGTTTCTCTCTCCGGAAATGATGTTAAGTTTGATCAACAGACTTTACCAGTGGCCAGTGCAAATGTGCTGCTGGTCACAGTCTAAATTTACCTTCCACAAACTAAACTTTATAGAGAGTGAAGGTTGAATAGTTTGTAATACGTCATTTGATCTTGAAATTTGTATTTGATGGCAACATTTTAATTCACTTTAACTGAGCAGGTTTGTTTGCTTTTCTGGAACAAGCAGTGTAAACTCTGCATTTTGATATTTACAGATTGATGAAAATCCTGATCAACAGGAGGATAATCTAGAGGAACAGTACCGGGATGAGCGAGAGGAAGAGGTAGGGAAATGCATTACAGTTAGTGCTGACTGGTATGGGAATGTTACTCATTGAAAGATTGTCAGTAGCCTCGAAGTATTAGAATGTTGATTTTTTTCAAAAAATTTGATAACAATATGTGTATTCATTTCTAACGTTACTTTGAAAGTATCAGTTATTGATACAGTGAAGTGTATTCAAGATTCACATGCTTTACTTTTTTGTGCAAGAGAGTGAACTGATTTAAAATACTGTAAAGCTCATAATCTGGTACAATGGTGCCAGATTGACAGATTTTCCAAACTATTAGATTGCATTATTAATAAGTCAACCCTCTTTTAATTCACTTTTTAAGATGTTACACATCTAAAATTTCCCAATGATCCAAGTAAATTTAAAGGGAGCCTAACAAGTAGAAGTGGAGTGTGGAAACTGAGTGGAAAGCAGGCATAGATTTGGGGTTTGAATCAGTGGATAGGAAGGGCAGGAGCCAGGACCCTGGTCTGTGTAATGGGAGTGTGGCCAACATTCCTTGCTGAACCAGGTGCTGGACCTAAAGTCTTTCCAGTCAGATGACTGATTATTGGTTTGACTGTAAATTGGTCAGCTGCCACCTGTTGACAGGTTGGAGAAGTTGCTAATGTTACATGGTATTTACGTAATACCTCTGACTAGTGAAAGGTCAACTGTATGGGCCATCAGTGCTTCCTCCTTTGGTCTATAAATGCTGCCCAACCAGATAATTTCCCCATTTTCTCTTTTTATTTCTGTTTCTTAGTACATGTAATATTTCTTAAATAGGGGGTCTTATCATTACACTAAAGCTGCATGAAATTTCTGTCCATTAAGGTAACGTGATTTCAGTTACCAGCAATCAGGACTGGGGTTCAATTCTTGCGCTGTGTGTAAGGAGTTTGTTCATCTCTCCGTGTCTGCGTGTGTTCTGGGGGCTCCAGTTTCCTCCCTCCATTCAAAACATTCCAGGGGTTGTAAGTCAATTGCGCATAATTGGGCAGCCCGAGACTGAAGGCTGAAATAGCCTGTTACGGTACTGTATGTCTAAATGTAAATAATTAATTTCAACTTTCCAACATTTACAGATTTTTTTTTTTACTTTTTGTCTATTTATTTCTTTAATATTCTGTGAGTTCAATATTATCTTACTTAAATGAAATAGACACCTTGTTAAGTAAAACTTGAGTTATGTCATCAAAATAACCTTATAATATTTGAGATACAATACTTCACAAGGTGTAATTTATCAATGCACCACGCCAACCAATGCACTTCATAATCTGAATTATGTAACAATTTAGGCAGGTTACTGCACTCTTCTTGGGCACCGGTATGATTAATGCCTATTTGAAACAGGGCAGTGGGGGAGAGGGGCGGGTGGGAGGGTGTGGTGGTAACATGCCCTGTCAGAGTAAGATGTTGACGATATCCTTGAATACATTGGTAAGTTAGTCAGCACAGATTTTTAATACTTGGCTGGGTACTCCATCCGGACCGGATGCTTTCCTCGGTTTCTCTCTTCTGAAGGTAGCATGGACATGAGCGGATATAGTGGTACGTATCGCTGGTTCTTCCTTGTTCTTGAGGTTGACTCAGGCATAGAAGGCATTGAATTCATCTGGGAGGGAAGCTTTGCCATCTCCTACTGCATCAGATTTGGTTTTAGGCCCTGCCACAGCTGTCAGGTATCTGTGGCTTCCATGAAAAGAGTGGGTAGCAGAGATTGGGTGCTTGGTAGGTTAGATTTTGGCGAAATGGGCCAAGATTTAGTTATGAGGCTTCAGGATGAAGATGGATGATTGAAATGAGAGAGTTATTGGTGCAGAAAAGGTTTCAGTTTTCCATGTTTTTCAGTTTGTTATTCCCACAAAACACAACTAATTTTGTTTCAGCTTTCATCTTTGTTTTTATAAATCCTTGTTTGAATTTACATTAAGCAGTGCCTGTGTTTTTATTATAAAATCAGATGTCAGCTTAGAAAAAAGATCAGCTGTGACTTGATATTTTTCATGTTGTTGGAATGTCCCATGGGCAACGGTTCTAAAATTTTCACTTCAGATGAGTAGCTTGACTCATCTTTAATGATGCCAGGTTCATGGCCTATTCAGCAATAGTATGGAACAAGTTCCGTATTAATTGGAACCATCAGTTTTTGTCCAGCAGCCTACAATGGATGTTGTGGCAGATTTTTAGAATATGACCTGGATTGGTCTGTAGAAGATGAAGCATAAACCACAGCACTTTATTCAATTGAAACTGGGAATAATTTTAGTTTTCCCCTTTCCTGCACTTCTAATTCATCTTATTCCATCTGAAACCTGCTTTGCTTTAAATCTGTTTTTGAGTAGCACACACAGATTATTTTCAACTTTCCATTCATTCGTATTTCTGCATGTTTCTCAATATGAACATCCCATTCATTGTATTGAACTGAATTGTTTATTGTCGTATGTACCAAGTAAAGTGTAAAACTTTGTTTTGCGTGTTTATCCAGGCAAGTCAACATTTACATAATACAGCAGGTCATGCAAGAATAAAAGCATGGTGTCACGTGAAACAAAAGTACTGGGTATAGTGTTCAAGAGAAAATGTATAGCTAACCAGTGGGAGGTTCGTTCAAGAGTACAGGAAAGAAACTATCCTTTAGTCTGGAGATACGTGTTTACAAACGCATGTATATTCCTCCATTTTAGCCTCCCTTTGCTTTTTAAATTCCACATTCATTCCCCAGTCTGTGGCTTTGTTTTTATTTTCCCCTCTCTTACCTTGTCTTGCTGTCTGTTCTGTTCAAATTCCATTTTTAAAATTTCTTTAACTTTGCTTTTAAACTGTATAAATGATGCTGATTAATTTAATGGAGAAAACAAACCATGGAGAGTGGTTACTTTAAATAGTAATGAATGACTAGGCATAATTACTGCTTAAAGAAATCTCTTGGTGCCTGCCACATTGACCACCGCCAGTGGGCTGATATCGCCTCCAACCGTGCATCTTGGCGCCTCACAGTTCGGCGGGCAGCAACCTCGTTTGAAGAAGACCGCAGAGCCCACCTCACTGACAAATTACAAAGGAGGAAAAACCCAACCCCAACCCACCAATTTTCCCTTGCAACCGCTGCAGCCATGCCTGCCTGTCCTGCATCGGACTTGTCAGTCACCAACGAGCCTGCAGCAGACGTGGACATTACCCCTCCATGAATCTTCGTCCGCGAAGCCAAGCCAAAGAAAGAAGGACTGCATAATTAGTATCCAAAATGAATTGTTAGGTGCTAGAAGCTAAATATCCTCAGAATATCACTCGAAATATTATTTATTTATCCAATTATGAACAGATGTTTCCTGGCTTCATTACTTTACACTGTTTACCAAAGAAATCCTTTGAATTTGGATGTTGTAATTTTTTGCTTGTCTGAATCTGATTTTATATCTGTTTCATTTTATATCTGTTTCATTTAGCTGACTCACGTAATGAGTCCCGATTCTTTCAAATGAACAAGTTGCTCATATTGTATTGAGGTACAAAAGGTAATTTAATTTTGTATGACCGAGAAAATGAGTGCTGTTAATTTGTTGTCATCTTCTGATCTTTTACCGTCATTTGTATAATGAAAGTAATTAGAGGAGAATGCTCCATGCTCATTGCCATTAAATGCAAAAAGTAGGTATTTGCTGTAAGAAATTGGCAGCGGACTTCAAAGCACCAAGTAATCTTCGACAAATATTCTTCTCCAATTGGTTAAAGATATGACCCTAGCCTCCTGAGAGCAGCAGTGTTCCACAAGGATGGAATTATAGTTGGCCTGATGAGAAGGCAGTTGGTAAGCTAGCCATCTGCCACCTGCAATTGATCTGCACAACAAGATTTACATCAATGACAGCCAAGGTCACTATTGGATTTAACTCTTCTTAGTCCACCCTGCTTCTAGTTCAGCAAAGACATCAACAAAACACTTTGGATCCTAGAATAGTTACAGCACAGAAGGTGCTCATTCAGCCCATCGTCTCTGTGCCAGCTGTGTGCTTGTTCCACCCACCATCCTCTTTTATTACCCTCCAAATCTTTTTTCTCACTATATGTGAAGCCAATTCTCACTGAGAGAACCCTTTCTGCAGACAGAGCAGTTCA
This sequence comes from Narcine bancroftii, assembly GCF_036971445.1. NCBI lineage: Eukaryota > Metazoa > Chordata > Chondrichthyes > Torpediniformes > Narcinidae > Narcine > Narcine bancroftii. Next base: position 93,548,266 of record NC_091477.1, on the reverse strand, counting down.
GATTCCAGCTACGTGATCTGTATGTAAAAAAAAACTCACTTAAATATCAATTCTATCCCTCTTTACTTTATACTTGCAACCACAGGTCCTTGATTTCCTCCCTCAGTGCTTCTCATAATTGACTCTGTTAATTGTTTCTATCAGAACTCCTTTCAGCCTTCTTCAAAAACACCGGCCACAGCCTCCCCATCTATCATTCATCAGAATTCTGATCACTTGTCACTGGAACCATTCTCATAAATCTTCTGGACCCCCTCTAGTGCCTCCAAATCCTTGTAATGAGGTGACTTGAACTTAACTCAAGAGATGTTAAATCCAAGTGTGATAAGCATCAGAGACACCCAGCTGATTAATCCCCTCACAAGCAAAGAGCTAAAGAAAGACCATCACATTAATGTGATAGCAAATAATAAATGTTGGAGTCCAAGTACATGTCAGTATGGATTTATAAATGTTATATTTAATGAGGATAATATGCTGTCTTGGCAAAGTAACTGATTTTAGGACATGGAACATTGCAACACAGTACAGACCCTTCAGCCCTCAGTGTTGTTCTGACATATTCCTAATTTTTTAAACATTTTTCTTTCATCCATATGCCTGTCGAAGAGTCTCTTAAATGCCTTTAATGTTTCAGCCTCCACTACCTCCCCTGGCAAGACATTCTAGGCACCCACAACTCTCTGTGTGTAAAAAAAAAAACAAACAACCCTTGATGTCTCCCCTAAACATTCCTCTGTCCTCTGGTGTTCGCTACTCCCACCCTGGGAAAAAGGCGCAGGCTGTCTACCTTATCTATGGCTCTTGTAGACCTCTATTTAGTCACCTCTCATTGTTCTTCACTCCAAAGAGTAAACTCCTCACTCTGCTTACCTTGCCTCATAAGACTTATTTTCCAGTCCAGGCGACATCCTGGTAAATCTCCTCTGCACCCTCTCCATAGCTTCCACAGCTTTCCGATAATGTGGTGACCAGAATTGAACACAATGCTCTAATTGTGGTCTCACCAGAGATTTATTGAGTTGCAGCATGACATCTTGACTCTTGAACTTAATCCCCCGACTAAAAAAGCCCATTTTAATTTAAAGTTTGTGTATTGCCACATGTTTTGAGGTAAATTGTGGAAGTTTGTTTAGCGAGCAATCTAGCTGGTCAAACAATTAGTTAGAACAGAGTAAAGGCAACATTTCTTACTAATGTGAGGTTCGTTCAGGAGTCTGATAATGGTGGAAAAGAAACTGTCTTTCAATCTGGTGGGTGTGTATTCTCATAGTCACAAATAATTTTCCCGTTAGGAAGAGGTAGGGGAGAGTGTGGCCAGTGTGGAATGAGTTTTTTAATATGTTGTTGGCTTTTTCAAGGCAGCACAAACTGTAGATAGAGTCAGTGGAGGGAAGGAGGGTTTATATCATGGCCTGAACTGTGTTCACAACTCCCTGCAGCTTCAAGCTGACTAGAATGGAGCAGTTCCCATACCACAAGGTGATGTGCCCTGATGGGGCACTTGCAAAGGTAAATCTGTTGAAGTAGTTGAGGGAAGCAGGTGACATTCTGAAGTTCTTCAGGCTTCTGCAGGAGAGGTGGTGGTCCTCTTTCTTGGCCATTGTGTTGGTGGTCAAGCCAAGACAGATCATAGGAAATTTTACTCCTTGGTACTTAAATCTGTCTACTATCTCCACCTCAGCACTGTTGTTGCAGATCAGGGAGTGAGCTCCGCCCATCTTCTGGAAGTCTGTGACCATTCTCTAGAGTTGTTCACATTAAGGAAGATGTTATCTTGGAATCAAGCCAGATTTCTTTTTATCTACCTTCTATATTGGTGAACTTGTTACCAATCATCACTGATTGAAGTCTGCAAGACAGAAAGTTGTGGATCCAGTTGTAGAGGGGGATGCTGAGGCCAAGGTCTCATAGGATGGGGATGAGTTTATTTAGCTCTCTGATGTCGTAGCAATGAACAGAAGTGATCTATTATCCAGATTTTCCAGGGCTGATGTAGGGCCAGGGAGATGTGTCTGCCATGGACCAGTTATAGTGGTAGGTGAATTGAAATGAATCAAGACTGGCTGGGGGGGTGGAGTTGATGTGAGCCATCACCAGCCTCTCGAATCACTTCATGATGGTGGATGTCGGAGCCTCTGAGCAGGAGTCATTTAGTCCCGTTGTTATGTTTTTCTTCAGCACTGGGATGATCGTGACCCTGTTAAAGCAGGCGGCAATTCTTCTTGTAGCAGGAAGGGGTTGAAGATTCCAGCCAGTTGGTCTGTGCAGGCTCTCAGGATATGGGCCAGCTGCTCTGTGAGTTCACTCCCAAGAAAGCCAATCTGATGTCTGCAGCAGTAACCATGGCTGCAGGTGGATGTGGTGTGGGCTACTGGTTCATTGGCCTCCTGCTTTAAGTAAGCACAGAATGTTTCGAGCTTGTTGGGAAGGGGTGTGCTATTACCTGCTATTCTGCCCAGTTTTGTTTTATAGCCCACAATAGAATATGTGCTCTACTGTAGTCTCAGGTGATTTATTTTGGTGTAAAAGAAGAAATTTAAAGCAGGTCAGACAGGACTTTTAGTGCAAGAAACATCAGAAAAGTGATTGACTTGAAATATTGACTCTCTTCCCTTTTCAGGTTTATGGTAGTTGCAGTGGTTTTGATTTTCATTTACCTTTTGAGTGTGATACAGAGTCTTATAGCATGGAAACAGGCTGTTTAGCCCAACTTATCTATGATGACCATTCTGTCAACCTTTGCCAACATTTGGCCCATATCCCTCTCAACAGTTCCTATTCAGTTACCTGTATAAATGCCTTTTAAACATTATAGTTGGATCCACCTCCACCTCTGGTAGTAACTGACTGGTGCAGAGGAGTGGAGATCAGAACCTCCACTGGGGGCTTAGAATGTCTGGAGGGTCACTGGGAGATAGGTGGGTTAAGAGGCACAGAGTCTTTGAGTCCCTCCTAACTCACTGATCTTGATCAAGTTGTTGGTGGAGAAATCTTGGGGTGGGGAAGAAGGCCAAGATCGTTGTTTGGATAGGAGCAAATAAATGCCTTACATTTTTGAGTTCCTACTTCCAACACTGCAGTGGAAAGACATGGTTCTACTGAGACTGCCCAGTGGTGATCACCTCCCCCCCCCCCCCCAATTTACCTCTAATTTACCCATGTGTTCACAAGGGAGGACATAATTTGATGCCAAGACAAACTAGTGAGTGCTGCAAAATGATTTAAAAATAGTTGTTACTATATTTCACACTGTAATGAATAGTTTTTCAATTGTGTTGAACTCAAATAGTGCAGTGCAATCTGATTTCTAGTCTGTGATTTCCATTGAAACCAAGAGCAGTTTTACAACAAAACCACATGATTTTATATATTCCTCAGCTGGAGGAAATTCTTTAATTTTTTTTCATGAGGAAATCACTCATTAGTTAATTATTTGGAGAAAGATCCAAGGCACCATAGTCACTAGTCTGGGTAAAATAGCTTTGAATGTAGTCCTGACTGATAAATAAATTCAGGTTCTGGATATGTTGCTTACAAAATTAAGAAGTTATAAATCCAGGACTTTAACAGTGGAATTACTTCCCATCATCTGTGCTATAAGTCATAAAAAAAATCACATGTATCTCTATTAAGCCTTTGTTCAAGTTGTGTCATATCATATGTACCTCTTCTCACAGTGTTACCATATTTGCTTTGACTGTAATTCAGGGTGATGAAAAGGAAAGGGAGGCGAATGAGCAGGAAGAAGAGCCTATAGCTGAAGATACCAACCAGGGAGAGGAGAAAGAGAATGAAAATTATGAAGAAGAGGAGGAAGAAGAGGACAGGGAAGCATTTGCTGAAAGGAATAATCAGCGGGCAGAAATGTGACAACTTTATAATTGACTAAAATTGTTTTTGTTTCATTACTCAATTTAAGTTGAACAAATCAATCTGTTATATATTCTCTCATGCAAATGTATTTAAATAAGGTGTTCTTTCAGGTTAATTTAAGTTTGGTGATATTTAAAGGTAATGTATTAAAGCCTTTTAATGTTATAAAGTCATGACATTCAGATTAGATATAATTTATAATTATGCTTCAATGTGAAAGGATAGTTCACAAGAGGTCCATGGTAAGCTTTTTTTTAAATATTGAAAAGTTGGATCATATGTGAAGCTTGAGCGATTGATTATTTTGAAGCAGAACCAATTGTAACTTAAGCAGTGATTGAAATCTTCTAAATTTCATCCAAACCTATTTTCACCTTATCTGATATTTCAAATGTTAATTTGTATACAGTTGAATTGAAGAGACATCTTCTACATTGCACACAGTGGGTAGGGAATTATTCTTTTATACTTCTTAATTATTATTTCCAATAGTTATTTAAGTTTATAATTTAGAAATATGTAAAATATTGGTTCATGATCATTAATTTCAACATTTTACAGAAAATAAAAATATGTGCCATTGTATTTTTAATTGCCTGTTAAAGGTAAAGTGGATGATGACTTTTTATGAGCAGACGTACAATATGAATTTCATACAGGCTTATTCTTTACATGGATCATATTCTGCAGTGAGTGATTTCTCCATTCATATTCCAATTCATTCTTTTAGTATTCATTCTGATCAATGAATAGTGAACAAGATTGATCAACGTACAAGGAAACATGAGAAAAATATTTATTTATGCTCAATGAATTACCGTTTATGTTTTACATTGCAAAATAAAGTATGTTGCATTTAAAAAAACATATTTTGATACCTAATTAAATTGAAATGACAATCAATCAAATAAAAGAGCTCTAAAATATAAATTGAAAGCAAATTATTATTTTGGGTGTTCTATTGATACCCTGAACCTTCATTTTTCGGAATAAATTGGTGTGTGTTAAATGCAATGTTACATTTATAAGTCAACAGAATAGAAATATTGTATCTAAGACACTAAACCTTGAAATGTAGTAATTCACAATACATAGTATGTTGCTGATATTCAAATAATCATGATTAATTGAAATTGGAAACTTAAAATTAAGATGTAAAATTATGCCTTTCAAAATCAACATGGTAAAATTTCTCTAAAGTTAGAGGATTGGATTTACCTCATGGGATTTCAATGAACATTGAGAGGTTTTAATAAGGTACCTTGAATCAACAAATATTTTAATCTTGATGGAGAGTTTCAGCCTGAAACATCAACAGTTCTCTTTTTCCCCCACTGAAGTTGCTTGATCCTGCGAGTTCCTCCAGCAAATTGGCATCTTGCCTCAGTTCCCAACATCTGCAATATGTCTCCAAACCTGAATGACCTCATCCTTTTCTATCTTGCCACCAATCATTCGCTGCCTGCAATGCTCCTTTTACTCCTGTTGATGCCTCTATACCCACCCAATCTACTCACCTGATTATTTTGCCCCCCCCCCCTGTAAAACCTTTACTTGCTTCACATTGATGGAAGAAAGTGAATATTTGGTCTCTGCTGTACAACATGTTCAGGCCACCTACTCTCCCACTCCCAAGTATGAAATAATCAAGGTCACAGATAAGTTTAATGTGACCTTTTTGTTATTACCTCAACATGTGACCCCATATGTTCTTGGCTTTTTTAACCTGCTTCTACTTTAGTTATTTTTTTTTTATCTGTGCATCAACATTCATTTGCACTTCCACCCAATTTGATCTCCATTTGTCCAAAGACTTCACTTAACAAATCATATCACTAATGCTTACCTGCATTAATGACCTTCTGAATACTTGTTTTCAAATTTATTTGCCAATATTACTCATTCAGCAAGTTTATTAATGCCGCCTTGTATTTTGCTACCATACCATAACCATATAACCATTTACGGAGTGGAAACAGGCCATGTTGGCCTTTCGAGTCCGCACGGTCTCTACAATCCTCATTTGAACAAATTACATCCCCCCCAATGCAACACACAAATTTAGAAACTAGATTCAAATTATTTACTGATTTTTGTAATATCCTAACAGGTACCTTTATTTCCAGTCTGAATAATCATCATTATTTCACCCCTACTCCTGTTCTGCAGCCCATGCAACATTCTTTCAGCCATTTGTCCCTTGAATCCACATATTCTGACATTCATTAATGCATTGTGTGGTATAAGGCCCAGGAGCAGAAATAGGCTATTCAGCCCATCATCTGCCTTGCCATGAGCTGATCCATTTTCCCACAGCCCCACTGCCAGCCTTATCCCCATGACCTTTGATGCCGTGGCTAATTGAGAACCTATCAATGTGTGTCTTAAATACGCTAAATGGCCTCCACAAGTGCCTGTGGCAACAAATTCCACAGATTCACCAGTCTCTGGCTGAGGAAATGCCTACACATTTCTAAGCGAATGTCCTTCAACCTTTCCTTAATGACGACACTCTGGAAGATTAAACATATTACTATTTAATCTTCTTCATATAATTCAATAAGTTTACTTAAGAATAACCTTCCCTTTTGAAAATGTGTGCTGATTAATCTGCATCTTATTAAATTGCAAGGTGTTTATTATGTCTTTGAATCATCAATTTCATGCTCCAAATGATAAGATGTCCCTTTTTACAAGAACAGTTTTTATGTCAAACAAATTTTAAATTGTGAAAGAAATTTACTAATTTATGATCATTTGGAATAATTAAATGAAACTGGCTATTTTTTTGAGATGTTATTTTGTTTTAAATGCTCAATAGGGCAGATATTGTTCTGTTGTAAATTAAAATTTAACATAATTTTTTCTATGTATTTAGTTTTGGTAGATGTCTGTATTATTTCAATAATTCCAACTCATTTTTATTAATAACAGTAGATGTAGCGTGATAATCATGTAACTAAATCATTTGTCTATCTTAGTGTGTAACCAAACCAAACTGAGGCATAGGTGCATGTTCATATGTTGCTTTTTATATTTTATTTTTTGGGGAAGAGTGGGTTGGAGGAGGATTAGGTGCAATTATACCAAGAACTTTTCAAATAGATTTTTGTCAGGTTTTGTTATCAGTAACTTTCTTGTAGCCAGGTACCTATAAGAGCACCTGCTTCCTGAATTTTATGTCAGTGTAAAGTGTATATTCTGTAAATATTTATGCTGATGAACAAAAAAATGGAAGTGTATATGGTAAAATGGTAAGATTTATAAAGAAAATTAAGTGATCATGTTAAAATTTTGGTCATCATTAAACTGGGTCATTGACCTCTGATCTGTATTATGTGTATATTTTATATTTGCATAAATCTTGAGAACACTTTTTTTTAATCTTGTGTAGTCTATTTTCTTACATAATATGAGACAAATATGTCTGTATAACAAAATAGTCCTTGATAATTACAAAAGGCATTCTTTCTTCATAGTCAGCGATTAGCACTGACTGCTCAATTTTCTGATCATTTGTTTGTGACATGGTAATAATGTTAAGAAGTTACAGGAGTTGACAGGGTGTCTGCAGATAATCCTGTTTGGGATTGTAGGGAAAATAAGGGTTTGGCTATCCAAAACAAAGATATGAAGTTTTCTTTGCTGAGGGAATGGCAGATCTTTGGAATTTGCTTCCAGAGTGTGTGATGAAAGTTCAGTTGCTAGGCAGAGGTTTTCATGTACACAGCAAATTAAGGGATTCAGGGTCAGTGCCTGAAAGTGCTACAGAGGTAAAGGATTAGCCATGATTTCATTAAATTATCAAATGGCATATCCTTGTGACCTGATGTAATTTAACTGCAGTTATAGGTGCAAAGTCTGTGGAATAGCCTGAATACTCCTGAGATTGTCTGATCTTGGATGCAAAGCAGGCTCAGGCCTGGTCAGTCCTTGGAGGGGAGTCTGCGAGGAATACCAGTGCTGTAGGTTTCTGTGAGGGGCGCTGTACAAACTGGTGACTCTGTCTGCCTTACGGTAGACAAAAGTTAAAGAATTCCATGTATGCTATCTTCTAAATGTAGTACTATGTGACCTTTAACTCTATTTTTTTCACCTGGTAAATTAGAAGATAGTCCTTTACGACTGAAAATAGATGTGAAGATCAGCTCTCCTACTTGGTATAAAAGGCTAATATTTAACCAATACCTATGGAAAAACACAACTGTCAAAGCACATACTTATGAAGTGAGGACAAGAGCAGGTCACTCAGTGCCTTGAGGCTCCGTGACATTCAATTAAATAAATGCTAATTTAATTGTAACCTCAACTCTCACCAATCCCCAATTCCTTTGTTCATCAAGAAGTTCTGTAATTGTATCATAAAAATATTCAAACATCCTGCTTTGACTATTCTTTGAGGAAGAGAGTGTCACTGGTAGCGGGGCTGTTGGTGACTCGAAGTGCGGAATCCAAACAGGCTGCTGGAGACTGCAGTCAGAAGATCCACATTAGACTGTGGTCTGTTGGAGACTGGCTGAAGGGATAGCAGGTTTTGGAAATATGATACAAGAGGGTGCCAATGGCGCTGAAGGTTTCCTGATCATGTCGGAGGTTTGGATCTGGAGCTCAGGATGCTGATGGTTTGGACTGAAGTCTGTGAGGCTGCAGAAGTGGTGGAGGTGAAGCCGTGGACACTCAGTGACACTCTTGATTTTTCTCTGACTGTAAGAGACACGTGGCAATTTCTGCCGATGGTAAATCAGTCAAGCAAATTTTATTTCATGACAGTAAATTAATTTTCAATGAGTCACAATACCTGAGGAAAAAAAAATCACCACATCTACGTTTTGGATGGGGCACCCCTTATTTTTTAAAAATGACTCCTACATCTAGGTTCTCTAACAAGAGAATATGTCCCCTCCACATTCATTCTTTCAGAGCTCTCTGGATCTTAGTGAATTTGGTCAAGTCACCTCTCTTTGAAACTTAAGAGTAAACAGTTAACTCCTTGTCATGTCTAACCATGAAAAAATGTATCTCACCGCCTGAACTTTTTCCCATTACATTTCCATCCTTCATTTAATCTCTCTTGTGGTTGGAAAGGATGGTTTCATGACTAAAGGATACATTTACTTTCTCATCCTCATGATAAGTTTGTCGAGGAACTTATATTTTTATTCTGTAATGGATGCTAACATGAGAATGGCTAGATCTGTGTAGCTCATAAATTACCGAGGGTAGTGAAATTGGGCCTCAGTTATCCATTAAAGAAGTAAGGTAACCCTCTACCCCACCTCCAACCACACAAGAACAGATTGGAAATCACCCACATCGAGTTCACTATAGCAAAATATTTTCGCTCTGTTTTCACTACCAATGAACTCAGCAGAACAATTAGATTCTCAAAATCCTTGAAAATAAAACAGCAAATTAATTCATGTTACTCAGTCAATTCACAAACTAGAAGTTTTAAGCATATTCCTGACGTGTCAATAAATGTAGCTGCAAGATCTCCTTTCCTGCTAGTTCAGCATTTAGCAGCTGTTTTTAAAAAAAATCAGTCAAGCACTTTAAGCTTTTAATTTGTCAACCTACGGTAGGTGATCATGCCCGCACCAATTCATCTGAGGATCGATCATGAAGTTTAAACAAGAACAGGTAAAATATTGTTCCATTTTCATTTGCTGATTAATTTCTTCTTTGTGGATTCTGTTTAAGCGTGAGGGAATTATTATGATAGAACAGTTTCCTGTTAATTACTGAAACAACCTGCACCTTTCCCACAACACCGAGTAAACATGGAAAAGAAGTGGCCAGCATGTTGCCAAAACAATTTGTCGCTTATAATTTGCCGCCCAGAACGTCCCTGACCTGATCCTGCCCAGTGGTGTTGGAGCTTTTACGGAAATGATCAATGAGAGAGCAAGGTAAGAACATATTTATACACCAAGTAAACAAATGGAAACTATTGGCATAAAAGATTTTTCTGACCCTTGTAGTAGATGGTGAATGGAATGAGATTGAGCAGGAAAAAATTGAGGATGGAAGCCGGAGACCAACCAATGTTTAAAGATAGAAGATGAATGCAAGAGCATACAATTTGTATTTTTCATGCATTATTTTCTGAGAAGACATAAAAGAAAATAAAAGTTTTCTCTATTCGCTATATTTAGATTTTGCTCTAAAGTAATGAATTCCTAGTATCAAGCTCCTGAACTTTGCTTCATTTCAATCAGTCGAATTATTAAACAGACAAAGCACTCTTGTTCACATTTTAAAAAGATTAATCTGGGTGTAGACAACAGGTTTCAAAATAATAGATGCATCCAATCCTCGTGATTTAACATCGTTTTATGAGTTAGTTAATCTATTTCAAAATAAAATCATTAAAAATGAACTTTTTGCTGACTTTGCACCAATGGAGGATCATGTTTAAACTTGTGTTGGCATCATTTGCAGAATGAGAATAATCAAATATTTGGTAATAATTCTTTTAGCCTCAAACATACTTGTATGTGATTTTTCAGTGGTTTAAAGAGTTTCTCTGGAATTTCAATCGCCTAAGGCATTTGACGAAGTCCACATGCATGTCACAATGGATATGAGCGAGACCAGGTAACTTACCTAAATATCAATAGCATTAAAAAACAATTCAGTTAAAAAAGCACATCTTGAAGAGAATTTTTCAGTCTATAAAAAGTGTTGTCTATTTTTGAACATAGGAAGAAGGTTAGAAAATTCTAACTACAAATGTAGTGATCTAAAATTGTTATTACATTGTTCATTCAATGTAGACCCAGATAAATTCTAACTACAAATGTAGTGATCTAAAATTGTTATTACATTGTTCATTCAATGTAGACCCAGATAAATTCTAACTACAAATGTAGTGATCTAAAATTGTTATTACATTGTTCATTCAATGTAGACCCAGATATTTGATTTCCTTTAGGTAAGATCCATAGCTGACATACTTTCCTTTGTTCAGAACTCAGATAGGTATCCAAATTTACTCAATGGAACTATATTCAAGCCTGCTTCCCAGCAGAAGGTAGATATCACCAGGAATTTGGTTCCTCATAACCCAGGCATTTCCAACAATTCTAATCCACTGAGGAACAGAGAGGCCTTTGGTCAAGCCATTTTTGATTTTGATTGAAAACCAGAAATATTTATGACGAAGGATGTATATTGGTTCCTCACTGTCACCTGCTTTTATCATCTTTCAAAGGGAAGGGACTCTTCATGATGCATTAAACACTGAGTAAATTTGCAACTTTCATTTTGATTCGTCCTTAATAAGAAAAAGAGGGATAGTATATGCTCAATATTAATGAGAACTAATACCTTTCAGGGAGTATGGACATCAATTGGTGTTTGCAAAGCAACAAAATGATTCATATGTGACAGAGGCATTGAATATTCAATGTGACTTCGATCCAATTTAAATGGTATAAAAACCTTACTGAAAATCTAAGCATAAGTTTGATATTCAAGGGATTTGAGCTCCTGTCATAATCAAAGGTCTAAAATATTGCTGGTCCTCAGTCTAAAGCAATGACTTCAATGGAGCTTGAGAAGAGACACAGTGCGGATTTTGCTTTGCAACATAACCTAACCAAAAAAAAAAGCAAGGAGCTTGAAAATGTTGGTTTATCTTTTGAATAAATGAAACAATGTAATTTTTACAGACCCGAAAATGACTTTTTTAAGGCTGCTCACTCAAATGACATCAACGGCATGAAAGCTTTATTGAAGAGTAAAGATTTTGACCCTTATGTTCGAGGTATTTATGCAGTAAAGAAATTGCATTTCTCTTGGCTTTTAGCATTAATTTTTCTTTCCCTCACCATTTACTGATCAAAAAACTGTAGAGATCTTCCAGTGGCTTTCTATTATTGCTTCATGACTCATGCATAAGTATATAGTTAACAGAGTCTTGAGTAATTGTTTAGTTCTGTCCTGAAAAATGCATCAATTCTGAAACTTTAGCTTGAAGTTTCAACTTAGATTACAGCTGATAAGTAAATATAGTAAAAATCATCCCATCACATTATTTCATACATCTTGCATGGCTCAAACTCTTCTTCATTCCTTTAATTTATTTGTATTGCATTTTAAATGATTTAATAATTGGGTTAGTTGGATTGCATTCAACATGGAATACTCCTGAATTTTGATCTTTGCATTTGGTAGCCTGAACAAAAGTAAAAGAAAAACAAGGGTAAACTCTGCGATGATGCATCTTCAGTACTCAAAAGTTACAATCTTCTAGGTTGCAATTTTTGAGGAAAATACTGAGGAATATTGAGGAAAATAGTGAGAAGTCACTGACGGAAAAACTTAACATAAAATAAACTCTCCAAGCTGCTGCTCCAAAAAAAAAAATCTGTTCCTGGCGCTTGCATTCCATTTAAATTAACAGAGGTCAATCAATGATAACTGTAGCTTCCAATTGATGGCTGAGGAAAACAAATTTGTAATCTCAGATGAGCACAGGATTAGTGCAGATCTACAGAGGGATGACATTTTTATTGGTGTAGGTTAAGCCTGTACAGATTTTCCAATTCACTTTCAAACCACAGTCAAATCTCAAACACCTCAGAGAGTTTTCAGACATAACTGCTAAATTGTATAAATGATCAACATTTTGCATCTCCCTTCCTAGTAAGAAGTTTTCATCTTGCACAAGAGCCTAACCAGAACTCCATGAGATGCAATGCTTGTAATGTCACCATATCACCTAGGAGCAACATCCTGAATAAACCCAACTTGGTGTTCTATAACAAGTGACTTCGATCCTATTAAAGCTGCAGCAAAAGTGAAGGGACTTAACTCCATCCAGGAGAAAGCAGTCTGCTTTACTGGAAACCCACATAGAATCCTGAACATCTTCAGTGCAGAATGGTTAGAGTACATACTATCTTCAAGACTTACTGTAGCAAATCTTCAGTTTTCCCCATCATCTTGAAGAGCATTTTGAATAAACAAACACCATCTCTAAGCTTCTCACCAATTTACATTACCCTGACTTCAACATCCTTCTGTGATTGTCATTGTGGGAACATCCCAGAAATCTATAATGAATATCATGTTGCAAATTCTTCATCACATGGACTGAAGTGGTTCAGGAATGCAGCTTACAAGGATATAAAAGTGGGGCGTGGGGATGAATAGATATTAATATCTATATTTTGAGAATACCTTTTTAAAAGTAATTGACATAACATAGCTTGGCAGAACCGTGCAGTTTGATTTAATTGCTATATGCCAAAAAATTAAAGAGGACTCAACATATGTCCTTTCAAGCTTAATAAAGGTTACATGAAAGATGAGTGTTTGTAGTTACTGACAAGAGAACCATCAATATGAAATTTTTATTAGAGTGGTAGCTTTGTCAACATCTCTTTATTCAGGCAGTTGTTGGAACATGGATTGCTTTCCCAGATTGAAGATTTAAAGTGGAAACAATTACACCTTTTACGTTAAACATTTGTTGTCATGTTTGGTATAGCTGTGGATTCAACAGAGAAATGAAATACTGTATGGAGATGACACAAGAAGAAAGCTGTCAAAGAATGTCAACATCTTTGGCTTTAATTGAGATGATGTTATAGTTGCTATGAAACTAACATTCAACAATATTTTTAAAGGAGATTTAGAAGAAACAATACTACATACAGCACTCTTCAGTGGCAATAAAGAAATTGCAGAATTTATTCTGGATTGGGTACCAGGACTGATCAATGAACCAATGACATCTGACATGTACAAAGGTAATTGCCAATTATCTAATAGGTTTACAATAATCAGTGAGGAAACCCTACCTAATTTTGTAAATGTATATTTACATTACTACTGAAAATAGGAAATATTGTAAAATTTCACCTGAGGCAACATCACGCATAAAAGTTAATGCCAGCATTTTGCAACCACCTTTGTACTGAAATCATCTGCCTTGAATGTGATTAAACTTTTGTGCACTTAAATGGTCACACTGATGACTGTGACCAACACCAATCTTGACAATGTTTACATTTGTAATTTATGACTCTGTCCATTATCCTGTATTTGCCCAAAGTAGCATATTTGAAAGCCTGAACAATAATTATCGGTAAGTAATAAAATGGCATCTTCAACCATTTAAAGATTAATTACAAAAATGTGAAACCACGAGGATATGGTCGCCCACTAATGAGAATCCCAGAGCATTCAATTTTCAAGTGTTAATGTACTATTTGAACTCTGGGGTTAGTGATATTCACTTAGATTAGGATACTGCAAGGACATTAACTGGGACAATCTTTACAGTATTCTTTTTTGTAAGATTTTATTTATCATTTTAAATATATTTAACAATCAACAATCATACCAAATACAAAACATCAGGAGAACCCTTTCCTCCATCCCCTCCCCTATAAATCCTATTAAACTGAGAACGAGTGAAGACAAAGAGCATCCCATTGTCAGTGTGTACAGTAAAACATGGAGACATGATAATACCCACAGTGTTAAAATCTTTGCAGAGGTCTACTGGATATCTAGTAGTGATCATAACCTTATATTGGTGACAGTAAGGTATCCCTATGCTCTAATAAGGCTGCCATATTTTTTGGAAGGTGTTGTATCCCTTCCTGAGATTGGATGCGACCTTTTCAAGTGGGATGCAGCTATTCATCTCCTGGCCGCACATAAGCCAATTTCTGTGAATTTAATTTGAGAATTAGTTAGTGATCTACCAACCATAGTATTCTGCTACATCATCCAAAACTTAACATCAGTAACCTTTGATCAGTCCTGTGAGCAGGATTGAGTTATTTTCCCAAATGACAAGAATCATTCTTGAAATTCTGCACAAAATGGAGGGGAGGAGATTTTAAGATCAGGTATATTTAGTGGAAAACTTAACTAATGCTGTAATTTTTTTTTTATTGTGTCCTTACTCTGTTTATACATGAATTTTTAACTTTTAGGTGAAACACCTTTGCATATTGCTGTTTTGAAACAAGATCTGGAAATGGTTAATGAATTGTTGAAACGAGGTGCTGATCTGGTCAATTCACGTGCAACTGGTTGCTGTTTTGTCCCTGGAGATGATTGTCAATGTTACTATGGTGAGGTTTAAATTCTGTACTGAGAATTCAAGTAACATGGATTATTGAATACTATTCTGCAACATTGCGAGATGAAGGCTTTAAGTATCAGTAACACAATGGTTGTTTCAACATATCCTCATTAAAGTATAGTTGCCAAATCTGTTCCAAAATATAAATAAATCAACGGTAGATCCAGACTCCATAGGATTCCGCCAACAGATTAACTTCCCTTTCCCTTTCTTCTCAGAGTTCCTAGGGTTTAGAAATCCAGTCCATTCTTTCACACCATCTTCCCATAAAGCACTGAGTAATGCAACATTTGTCTCTTTACCTCTTCCCACCATCCACTCAACAGTCCCTTCGTGTGAAGCAGCAATTGACTTGCATATTTTTATATTCCATTGATCTTTTCTCCCCTTCATAGAGTTATACAACATGGAACATGTCCTTCGATGCAACTCATTCTTGCCAACCAAGTGGCCTATATGAGCTAATCTTATTGGCATCTTATCCACATCTCTCTAAACCTTTCCCATTCAAGTACAAATCTGAGTGTCTTTTTCAATGTTGTAATTGTACCTGCCTCTACTACTTCCTCAGGCAGTTCACTTTACATTCCCACCACCAACTGCAGATTCACTTTAAAATTTTCCTTAAATCTTTTCCCAGTGGTTTTGATTTCTCCTACTCTGGGGAAAAAAACAACTAGGCCCCTTCTCCGTATCTAACCCTCATGTTTTTGATTACCTCCATTAGGCCATCCTTGACCCTCCTATGTTCCACAGAATAAAGCCCCAGATTACCATCCTCTCCATATAACTCAGCCCTCTAGTTCCGGTAACATTCTCGTCAATTTCTGCGATTTAATGGGCATCCAGAACTGCATACAGTGAACAAACATAAATAGTGCGGCACAGTCACAACCCCTGAACCCACGATGTCTGCGCCCAACATGAACCTCAAATTAAACTAAAATGCTGTGGCTTGCATATCTATCTATTCTCTGTGTATTCAGGTGTGTATCTAGAAGCCTCTTAATCACTACTATTGTACCTATTTGCATTACAACTCTTGAGAACACTTGTACACTCAAGAAAACAAATGATTTGATAACTGTTTTGTGGAACACCCCATGAAGTCAGAAAGGATGATCCTGATGTTCCAGTAGCCTAGCACCTTACATCTCTAGCTCACTTCCCTTCTGGCCTCGGTGATTGACTTCCAGCAGTGTTCCAATATAAACTCAAGATGGAAGGCCTCATATTTCCTGGGGTACCTGAAGCCCTTGAAACTTGCTATTAAATTTAATAGTATTTAATAGCTATATAATTTTGTTTTATTTCTCTTTCCACAGATATGGTTCTACCTTTCTTTTTCAATCTGTTTCTTTTGTTTCCAACTGCTGGTAATTATGACTTTGCCAACTTCAATTGGCATCTATTACAAACAGCTGTCTCCATCATCCTCTCTGCAATTTAATGCATTGTGCTGAAACACCTTTGACAACACCTTATGTTGTGAAATATTGATTTCTGATGCTTCTTGATCTGTTATGTGCTTCCAGCATTTTTTAGCCTGAATTGTTTTATAATGATAGTCTGCAATTCTAATGCAATTAAATGTTTGTAACTAGTTTCCTTTAACCTTTAAAGTCTGTTAATAAATTGTCTCAAATGTTACATGATGTTTACCCATTTAATTCGAGTTCTTCAGTAAACTAGAATTTATCAGGAACATAAAGGGAATGACAGTAGCATTAGACAAGATCCTGTGAAATACTGAACTGTTTTCTTTGAACAGTGAACTACAGATAATTTTAGGTTTGAAGGATAGTTTTAGGGTAAGTCTGTTTCATCAATGTTATCATATTTTGTTTAGAAGTGATCTCCAGTTAATTTTTGCCAAAGTCATTATGTAACTCATTAATTAGATTGATAATTGGGACTGATCAAAATTCTAAATTCATTGTTTTGGATTTACACCTTGTGCAGAATGAAATCTAAATCAACAAAATATGCTTAAAAGTGCCTGAATTTTACATTTCTCTTCATTTTTTTAATCTTCGAGACATTATTTAATGATTCATACTTCAAAATTGAAAAATGAGATCTTAGTGCAAGGCTGATTAACAGTTGCTTGTCAACTGTGAACTGCAGTGTAAATATGTGACTTATGAACAATAACCCTTCTGTGATATTCATCATTGTTTTCCCAAGAGCCATGATTGATATGCGAATGACCCGCATTAAATGTTCCACTCGTTGCAAAGAAATGTTGACTGGAATTGTATATCATGAGTAAGTTATAGCAAGGTTGTACAGTTACATCAACAAGATTAGAACAGTTTAACACGAGAATTGGTTTTGATGTCTATTTCTTTTAAATTGAAAATAACAATTTTCTCCATATTTTTATTACCTGCAGGTGAATATGTGTTGTCTTTTGCTGCATGCATCGGCAGTGAAGAGATTGTTAGAACTCTTGTTAAGCACAATGCTCCATTAGATGCACAGGATTCGTTGGGTAAGTATTTCATTTTCCATCTATCAATAGGTAATTATTTTTTGATTTGTGCATAATTATTATCAAGTACATAATATTTCCATGAAATTTGCTGTTTTGTGGTAACATTATGTGACTGTAGTGAATAAATAGGCTTGATATGTTCATTTTGCTTTAAACAATTATAGCAAAACTGATTTTATCTGGTATGCCCAGATGTTGATGGTACCAGACTAGCATAGATTCCAGACTATTAGATGTTATTCTATTTATGCTCCTTCATTTGTTTTTTCCTTCCCATGTCACACATGTCATACATTTTCCAGTGGATCCAGTAAGTTTAAAGGGAGTGTAGGTAAGTTTCAATGGAAAATGATAAGCAGAACCAAGTGAATTCAAAGGGAGTGTGGGAACCAGGCTCCATGTATATGAAAGGTGAGCTCATCAAATATCACCTGGGGTGCCTCATGCTGAATCACTGGGATTTCTGAATATTTAATTGATCTATTAAATATTCAATAGTTTGAAAGTGGGTCATCAAAGTTTTATTTAATTTGTTTACAGTTAAAAAAAATGGCAACCTTGGTAACTTCTCCATAATAGAAGTAAAATAATTCAATTTAGTTAAAAATACATTGAATTAGCTTTAGCATTCATTGGACACTCCTCTTTTCGGATTAGCTGAAGTACAGATTTCATTATTTTCTTAAAATGGTGGGACATGCACATCCAGTAATGTGATGAACATCTGCCATAAGAATCATATTCTACATAAAACAAGCTTATATACAATCATGACCGACAAGTTGGATTGTAAGTATAGTGATCATTTTTAAACGGCAGGTACATTTATAACACTGCTAGATTTAGAAATGACTGAATACTGAAACACCAGATTTTCATCTGGTATCTGGGATTAACTAACTGCAAATTGGCACTGCATGTCAATTGGACTATTAGATAGTTCCAATGAATTTAGCAGAATCCTGTCAGCAAACTTTGATGGTTGGAGATGAGGCATTTTATTTTATCCAATTTCCAGCACTTTTTTCAAGAAATCTTTTCTTCTTTCTTTCTTCTTTGGCTTCGCTTCGCGGACGAAGATTTATGGAAGGGTATGTCCACGTCTGCTGCAGGCTTGTTGGTGACTGACAAGTCCGATGCGGGACAGGCAGGCACGGTTGCAGCGGTTGCAAGGGAAAATTGGTTGGTTGGGGTTGGGTTTTTCATCCTTTGTCTTTTCTCAGTGAGGTGGGCTCTGCGGTCTTCTTCAAAGGAGGTTGCAGCCCGCCGAACTGTGAGGCGCCAAGATGCATGGTTGGAGGTGATATCAGCCCACTGGCGGTGGTCAATGTGGCAGGCACCAAGAGGTTTCTTTAAGCAGTCCTTGTACCTCTTCTTTGGTGCCAGTGAAGAGCTCGCCATATAACAGGATCTTGGGAAGGCGATGGTCCTCCATTCTGGAGACGTGACCCACCCAGCGCAGTTGGGTCTTCAGCAGTGTGGATTCGATGCTTGCGGACTCTGCCAGCTCAAGTACTTCGATGTTGGTGATGAAGTCATTCCAACGAATGTTGAGGATGGAGCGGAGACAGCGCTGATGGAAGCGTTCTAGGAGCCGTAGGTGATGCCATGATTCGGAGCTGAACAGGAGCGTAGGTATGACAACGGCTACACGCTGATCTTTGTGTGTTTCTTCAGGTGATTGTTTTTCCAGACTCTGTGTAGTCTTCCAAAGGCACTATTTGCCTTGGCGAGTCTGTTATCTATCTCTTTGTCGATCCTTGCATCAGATGAAATGGTGCAGGTGAGGTAGGTAACTGGTTGACCTTTTTGAGTTTTGTGTGCCCGATGGAGATGTGGGGGGGCTGGTAGTCATGGTGGGGAGCTGGCTGTATAAGGCAATTGAACAACTGAAATGTGGCAAAGCAGCAGGTATGGATGGAATCCCCCCAGAGGTCTGGCGGCAAAACTCTGCATACCAAACTGCATGAGTTTTTCATGCTCTGCTGGGACCAAGGAAAGCTGCCTCAGGACCTTTGTGATGCCATCATCATCTCCCTGTACAAAAACAAAGGCGAGAAATCAGACTGCTCAAACTACAGGGGAATCACTCTGCTCTCCATTGCAGGCAAAATCTTCGCTAGGATTCTCCTTAATAGACTAATACCTAGTGTCACCGAAAATGTCCTCCCAGAATCACAGTGTGGCTTTCGCGCAAACAGAGGAACTACTGACATGGTCTTTGCCCTCAGACAGCTCCAAGAAAAGTGCAGAGAACAAAACAAAGGACTCTACATCACCTTTGTTGACCTCACCAAAGCCTTTGACACCGTGAGCAGGAAAGGGCTTTGGCAAATACTAGAGCGCCTTGGATGCCCCCCCCAAGTTCCTCAACATGGTTATCCAAGTGCACGAAAACCAACAAGGTCGGGTTAGATACAGCAATGAGCTCTCCGAACCCTTCTCCATTGACAACGGCGTGAAGCAAGGCTGCGTCCTCGCACCAACCCTCTTTACTATCTTCTTCAGCATGATGCTGAAACAAGCCATGAAAGACCTCAACAATGAAGACGTTGTTTACATCCGGTACCGCACGGATGGCAGTCTCTTCAATCTGAGGTGCCTGCAAGCTCACACCAAGATACAAGAGCAACTTGTCCGTGAACTACTCTTTGCAGACGATGCCGCTTTAGTTGCCCATTCAGAGTCAGCTCTTCAGCGCTTGACGTCCTGTTTTGCAGAAACTGCCAAAATGTTTGGCCTGGAAGTTCAAGAAATATTATTTTGCTTTCAGTTCAATGTCACAATATTTCAGAAGAAGTTAGTGTTCTTATTGATTTTGTGCACTTTCTTATCTTAATAAAATATAAGGGATGGTGCGAATACCTTCATGTGTGTCTTGATTATGCACCCATCCGCTTGACAGGAGGCAACCAGTTATGTTGTTGCTTATGATTAAATGCATCCTGCAATGAATTGCAGGTGACAAATGAGTTCTTTACTGCATTCCCTGTGGTTGAAAATGGCCTGCTTATAGTGTGCAAGTGTAGCCGTCCGAGGAGCAGCAATGCACTATTTCAATACTTTAGCTATTATATGCAGTGATGAAATGGATTTACTGTAAAAATAAGGAATAACACTGCTGAGCACACTTCTAAAACAGAAGACCTTATTTCTTCCTGGGCAGTTCCTTGGGTTCTCGGATAATTTTATTCCAATTCAGTTTTTGAGTTCTGAGATGGCTGATGAAGCCAATTTGGGGGGAAAACCACAGCCTCCTCCACAACTAGGACAGCAGCTGCTTGATGGGACAGGTGAGTGGGTAGTTTGTGCATTCCTTCTGCTTACACCAAGGTTCTGTGTGGTTTCAGTGTCTGGGCACAATACCATTCCAACTGCTGCTTCTTCACCATGAAAGGAGGCTTTTTTTCAGCTTCTAACTGTGCCTTGAAGAAACGGTAGCTGGTCCTATTAAGACCCTTATTTTTTTAAACAATTTTGAGCAAAATATATATAATGGATACAAAAAAATGGTGAATTACCACTCTCCCTATTGTTGAGACTACCCTGCCTATTTGATCAATGTTCTGGTGGCAACCTTCATTTTTAAATATATTGTAAGGCATTAAGGAAGGTTAACAAAGGTAAAAGATGTGTAGATGTTTGGAGATATTTGTGGACCATTATCAAAGAATGGTTAGCAGACTTGAAGCCCTTGGAATAAAAAGGTTATTGGCAGCATGGATAAAAAGTTAGTTCATGGATAGGAAGCAAATTGCCATTATAAACATGATCAGGCCAGATGATGACAGAGAGTGGTATTCCCTAGGTATACTAATAATCTAGACACCGGTGGGATGGGTAAAATTTCTAAATATATAATTGATACAAACTTTGGAAGTGTGGTAAATAACGAGGAGGATAGATTTCAATAGATGTAGGATGGCGATGACAGATAGAAAATACAATTTGACTTAAGATTATACAATATGGATCTAGGGATTGATCTGAAAAATAACATTATTCCTCTCTCCACAGATGCATTACAGCCCACTGTTAACTTCCAACCTTTAAAAGTCTTTATTTTCAGTTCTTGGAAACTGCAGAAAATTATTTTCCAGGAATGCAGTTAGATTCTCTATGGTTGAGAGATCTGATGAAGATGGACAAAATCTTTCATCTCCTTATTGGGTAGATAAAGGATTGTTCCTTTGAGTGAAGGGGGAGGGAGGGGGGGGGTCAAAGTCCAGATGGCATAGATTTAAAAACATTGTCAGGAGATGTAAGAAAAATACCAATGATCAGTTTTTCTTCAGCAAACAGACCGTTTTTATTTGACTGGAACTTGCATTTATTTTAAACAGGCAATACAGTTCTTCACATGTTGGTTCTGCAAGAGTATAAAACCCAGGTTTATACAATGTATGATCTCATCACAGACCTTGTGATAGAGAACCAGCAGCCAAGTCTTGAAGAAATAGAAAATAATGATGGCTACACACCATTGAAACTCGCAGTAGCTGAGGGGCAATTGGAGGTAAAAAAATATATATAAATAAATATATATTATTAATTCTTAATTTTATATGCAATACACACAGACAGTCCCCGGGTTGAAAATGCCCGATTTACGAACAACCCGTAGTGACGAACCGACTTCCGGTTTGAGTGGAGCTTGCTTTCCATTGGCTCACAGCAAGTGATATAGTAATGTTATATTATAGTAATATAGTATATTATTTAGAGTAAAACAGATATGTTGCTCAATTCAGTGGTAGTCAGCTTCCCTCATTGGACTATAGCAGGAGTTAGAAGCTGGAGAAAGATCAATCGTCAGGTGGCCAGTGACACACATCCGCTTCTAGGCTATGCTGCACTTGGCCTGGGCAAAACAGCGGGTGGATGAGGGTATGAGCAGCCCAGTGGAGGGGAAGGAGGGAGAAGAAGAAGCAGCAGGGTGTGCCATCTTGACACCTCCAGACCCATCACAGCTCAGCCTGGGGCCGCCACTCCGCCCCCCAAAATGGCGGCCTGGCCTTAAGGTGTGATTGCACTACTGAGGAGGGAGCGAAGGGGGAGTGATCTCTCCATCATCTTCTGCTGTAAATGTTAACTTTTAATCATGATCTTATGACCATATGTAGTTATGTTTATTATTGCATACAGTACTGTATTATTATGTTTAAGATGTTTTGGGAAGTGTTTTTTATATGCTAATAAAGGTTAAATATATACTATGTGTAAGATAAACATTTGACTAACATGCTAAATAAGGACTGTATGTACCTGTTCAGACTTGCATACAAATTCGAATTAAAGATAGACCGAGGTAACTGAATTCATTTTTAACCCGGTGACTGCCTGTATATAATTAAGAATGATCCTTCCTCAGTTACAAAAGTGGAAGAGGACCCTTTCTGTATCCAATTTATCTATTGCTGTGCCATTTGGTGCCATCTGTTACATAACATTCAGAATAATTACCTGCATGTCTATAGCCACTGAACTTTTTAATATTTAATGTAAATTGCATTGTATTCAGATTAGGCAGCCATTCACGATCAATAGTTTTTGATGCTTCAATGGCATATTTGACGGAGGATTAAGTCCAATATTTCTTTAGAAGTATTTATTTAATGTAATACTCTTTGTTTATCATTAACTGATCTTATTTATAGATGTTCAACCATTTAGTTCAAAAACAGAAGAAAATATACTGGACCATGGGAACAATTTCCTACTATACCTATGACCTCACCTACATTGATACGTGGGGTGATCAAACATCAGTTTTAGATATCATAACAAAAAGCAGAAATAATAAGGTAACATAAGAAATTATTCTTTGGCAATTTATGCTAGTTTCTTTAACAAGTATTTTTCACTCTTAAAGTGTTTGTTCCTTTAATGGTAGTAATTCCTTGTTTCAGTAGATTGGACATAGCTTTCTCCAAATTCTTAAAAATGCTTTTGCTTCTCATCCAAAGATTAGAAATGTAAAATTATTTCACAGAACATAATAAAAATAATATTTTTGAAATGTTTTAAGGCTGGTTGTTACCTCTCGAAACTTTTAACGTCTAGAAATTTGGTGACAGGCATTTCAACAATCACTCTTAATTACTCAACCACTTTCTTTGCAATAACTACTCTGGAAAAAAAATAGTTTAAGCGCTTGTAATCGCAACAGAGAAATACGATTTTGTATACTAAAGATGATTACTTCAATCCTGAGTTATATTAAATATCCTAACAAAAGTATAAACTCCACTAGCCTAGACTTTATGTATTACCAGATTTTTCTAGTTAAATATTTGAACAATTCAACCATGACAATGGGGTGAGAAAAGGTCAAAGATCCTTTAGAATAAGTGTCATGAAAAATAATGGATGACACTTCCATTTTCTCCAAAAGTGTGCTGCCGCCTATGGTATGTGATTTCAATCTATGTGTGAATCCAACTTAACCATCACAAGTAGTGAAGGTACAATTGGCCATCTGGTCTGCGTCACTCCTGGTACATGAATCTTTCATTTGTGATTCATGATAAGCCCTTGAAATCTCTGAGAATTTTATTTTATCTTCCTTATAGATGTGAGCAGTTTGTTGTCTTTCTTTTTTGCAGGTTCATCAGTTCATTGATGCTAAACCAGTGAAAGAATTAGTGCAACAGAAATGGATTTCATTTGCATACAAATATTTCCTTATATGGATGGTTTCCTATAGTCTTTACATTACAGTTTTCACCATCTCAAGCTTGTACCGACCATTGAAACCAGTCCCACCTGGTCAATTTGGTGAATATGTCATTAAAATACAGAAGACATTGGCAGTACGTATCATATGGTTCAAACAATATCCAGAACAAATGTGTTTTAAGACTATCTGCCTTGGTAAACACTTTTTCTGTACAATACAGAAAAAATATTGGTTAAATTATTATGAAACCTTTTAAATTAATGAAACATTCAAAAACTGCACATCTGGTTAGAAAAAAATAGAATGAGATATTCCATCTGAACTGGAAAAAGCCTAATTAGTATTAGCAATTTACATGAAAAGGACCAAGAGGATTGCCATAAAAATGATTTATATACAAGCATGCTTGATTACACCTAAAGGATTAGCTCAATAAAAGAACAGATTGAAGTGAATAAAAAAATTCATTTATCACACACACTTATTTCATAAGAAGGCCTCAGTCATGTTTACTGAAGCATTTTAAAATTAATAACTAATTGGCTGCTTATTACCAAAAAATAAATTAAACTAATTGCTATCCTTGATAAGGCAAAAATAAAAAAAACATGTCAGTGAAGGTTTAGGCACGTGTGTGAGAGATTTTCTTCTCAAGAACTTGGCAGTCATCAAGATGATCAGATCATTTTCTTTTCTAATTGCAGGAGTTATATCCACTATTGTGACTTTTGATTCCATTTGTCCAGTTAAGTGTTCTGAATGTGGTTTTACAATCAAGTTGATCCACGATTTGACTGCAGGGACCACTGCATGGTCATAAGATGAAGCATTAATTACCCCAACTAACTGCCTGACCTTCATCTTGTCCATGATTTGAGCTATAGTTATTTTAATTGGTTAAGCTAGGTTTTTTTTAATTTAACTTATTTCCTTTTCTTTTGCTTATGCCTTTGTGGTGAACAAAACAGTGCAAGTATTGCTCACTACATAGACTCTCTGAATTAAGTGGTAATGAGATGGATACTGTCGTTTATTGATAATATGATAATAGCCTCAAAACTCAAAACCTGCAGGAAACAATTTAAGAGACTAAAAATATTAAATAGGCAAGGAGGATCTCTTGACAATGCACATGAAATAAAGAGAAAATGGTATTTTAATTCAAATATATTTCTGTGAACAAATTAAAACTATAACTGAAGATTACCGAAATATTTTTGTTACACCATCAGTTAATGTATATTATATGAGAACTTAGTGTGGTGGAGTTTCCATTTTAAATTGAAATTGTCATTCATTTTTCTACTGTGTTTCTCTGTGGCTTAAAATTTATGTTATGCAATTTCCAATTCATGCTGCTCTTTTATGTTTGTACATTATTATGGAAAATATTTTCATAAACCATGATCATTTGTTAAAAAAAGTTTACATTTTAGGAATCCTATCAAACAAAGGAAGACTACCTGAGACTTTTGGGTGAACTAGTAACTATTGTTGGAGCTCTGGTAATACTCATCAGTGAGGTACGTTGTGAAGCCATTGCAGAATTCCATTTCTTTCCATTGGTTAAAAGAATGTATTTTAAATGCATGTATCATTTGTGTTTTAGCTGACTTACCTGCATAAGATAGGACCGAAAAGTTATTTTGGGAATACATCCATTGGAGGACCTTTTCCATTATTAATGTAAGATCATTATCATTCTTTTAGTCCCTTTCCTGTTTGCATTGACTTATGGGAAAATACTGTTTTAAAAAGTACTAATTAGGATCATTCACTTTTTCGAATGCACAACCCTGTCAGACTAAATCCTTGAATATCTTAATAAGAGACTTAATGTCTTTAAGATCCTGATGCCAAACTGCTGGATCAGTGATCCGGTCGAGTGAACTGAAGTATAGGTTACTGTCAAGAAGCAATCCATTCAGAGTACTCAGCGCATTAGATTTTCTCTATATGAACTGAATCTTGCAGCAACTATATCATTCAGGTGCCTAGCCATTCGGCATGGGCGATCAAGTCACTCCATCCGTCACGGTCTCTGTCGCCTCCCCTGTTCTCCATCTTTGAGTTGAGACCATAGTAGATATTGAGTTCATGATTATACAAAGGAAAAATACTGAAGTGGTTTCCCGTTGCCTTCTTCAGTTGCAGTGTCCATACTGGACAGCTAACCCTGACCATTGATCAGCAGATTCATCTGTCGGGCATTTTTAGTTTTAAACCATGAATTCTAATTTGTAGAATCTGCTTGTAAAAATCATCCATCATCTGCAATCCATGGCTTCACGTGACCCTGAATGGGAAGCTACACAGATACTACTCCTTACTGAAGAGTGAGCTGTAGGCTATTGTACAGAAGAAGCACCTTAGTTACACCTCCTTTTGATGAGCAATTGCGCAGCACCGACATCGACAGTAACTATATAGCATGTGTGTAAAGGCCTACTATATTATCATGTTCATTGACCACAAATTCTTTTCCAGAAAAGGGAATTTAAAATTAGGTACATTTCTTAATTTGATAATGGTGTTGAACACTGAATAGAATCTGGAAAAATACTGGATTCCACATCTGGATCCAAACTGAGGCTGGATTTTCTGTGAGCCTTTACTCTCATTATTGATATAAATTGTTGGCCAACTTCCTATCCAAAGAGTACAGATGTGGCAGAGTAAAGGAAGCAATGTTTTGACGTCTGACAAATCATGAGCTGAGAAATTAAATCAAAAATCACAGTTTCAAAAATTGATGCAGCCATGGTGACAATTTCTGAATAATTTCAATTCAATTCAGGAAATAGATTGGATGCTTTGATGATGACAATCACACCTGTAGAATAGGGGATATTAAACCACATTTTCTGCAGGAACTGCCAACATTGAATACTCCCACAAAAGCCAGATAATTGTCGTGCAGTGCTGGACCAGGACACTACAAGTTCTATATTTCTGTTTTTACCCTTTACCCTGCACCACCACCTCTCCCCACCCACCCACCCTGCCTTTTCACCATGGTGATAACTTCCCACACTTAATAACCCCTCCACCATAACTGCTGATGCATTTAATGGAAGGCCCTCCAGATGGCTTGATATTGTACAAGTAACAGGGAAAAGACTAAAATAACCTGCATTTATATAACATCTTTAATCACTACAAATCTTTTAATTAAAAAATTTTAGACAGCACAATAACAGGCCCTTTTGGCCCACGAGCCCATGCCACCAAAATACCCCAATTAACTTTAACACCGGTACTATTGTATTTTAAATGATTGGAGGAAACCAGAGCACCCAGAGGAAACCCACACAGACACGGGGAGAACTCGTCACTGGCCCTGTAACACCCATGCACTAACCGCTACGCTAATCATGGCACCCTAAATATATATATATGTATAAAGAGTTGAATACGTGGTCACTGCTACATCTTCCAATTAATTTAACTGACCTGATCTGAATTGCTGTGCAAGTATCTTCAGAAGTGCACTACTCCTTCAAGTTTGCACTGGAATGAAATTTATTCCACAACCCTTTGATTCATTCGAAATTTCTACGAATGAGTGAATGCAGAAAAATAATAACCTTTTCATTATGTCTCTTGATATATTGTCTAATTCCATATTTTTATTAAAGGTGTATCTGGCAGGACTAGTAGATCAGTTATATGTACACATTTAACATTTAACAGATCTTAATTACATTTTTTATTGTTCTAGGATCTGTTATTCACTTTTGATTCTTACTGCAGTTGTCATGAGACTTTGTGCTGATGACGGGGAAGCAGTTCCAATCTCCTTTGCTCTGATCATTGGGTGGTGCAATACCATCTATTTTGCCAGGGGTTTTAAAACATTTGGGAAATTTTCTATTTTGATTCAAAAGGTAAGAAAATAGTCTTTGATTATTAACAAGACTGAGAACATAATGGTTGGAAATTCCTTTAAAAATAATGGAGATAAAAACAATAGAGCAGAGCATGTACCTTTCGTTTCTGCTCTGCCATTTAAAAAAGACCATGGCTGATCTTTTATCTCAGTGCTATTTGCCTTCTCTGACCCCTTCTTATTTCATTTCTTCTAAGTATTATTGATTCTCGGCATTACCAATTTACCAATTATATACCTTTGGGTGAGGGCAGATGCTTGCATGGACATAAAAATCTCCCTATTGCAGTAGTCTCCATTTGGTTCCAAGCACTTCATTGGTGGCTCACTATTCATATTATTAAATACCATTTGATTATTTGGCCTGGCTGGTATACAGAGTAGAGACACTACAAATAATTCCATTTGGTTCACTTTAATCTAAAATATCTTTTTTTTTCTTAAAAAAAGGTAAGGTAAATCCTAATTACCGATCTGGGCACTATCTTTCCCTTTTTAATAGTATTCCCAACACAAGTAAGATTCTGCTTTGGATATGAACTATCGATGCTGATTAATCATGTTTCCCAAGCAGTGGGAGTTGGTTGTGGTCCCATCCAAGTATGTACCAGGCATGAGTCTGCTTTTTTAAAAAACCTTGATAAAGGGCTAAAGCCCAAAACATTGGCTAGGTATCTTTATCTTTGCTCTATAAAGTACACTGTATGACCTGCTGAGTTTCTCCAGCATTATGTTTTTACTTCAATCACGGTATCTGCAGGCTTTCACATTTTTCTCGTGGGTCTGCTTTCTCATTAAGTCCAGGAGAATGACAACAGTGCCAATTCACTCTTCTGCAATTGAAAATTAACTGGCTGTGGATTCTCATTCATTGTGATTTACTCATAGAATCATGGGGACATATAGAGTGGTGTTGGGCCTTTTGGCTCACTGAGCTTCTGCAGATTTTCTGCCTCCCATTTGTATAAATCTTACATTAATCCCATTTTTTTAAATTCTTCCCACATTCTCATCAACTCCTCTCAGAATTTACCACTCATATACATGCTGGGACAATTTAAATGGGACAATTAACCTCCCTGGGGTATGGGAGGAAAGCAGAGCATTGGAGAAAACCCACAAAGTCCTGGGGAGACTGCGCAAACTCCACTCAGACATCAACTGAAGTCAGGATTGAACCTGATGTCTGGTGCATTGAGGCAACAGATTTACCAGCAGCAGCACTGTGCATCCCTTATTACTGGAAAGTTGCAGGGGAACTTGTATTTATCCAAATTTGTCAGTATATTGGACCCAACACAGATCTCTGTAGCACACCACTGGTTACAGTCCTCCAATCTATAAACAACTCTCCACTCCCACCATCTGACTTCCACCAAGCCAATTTCTATCCAGTTAGTTAGCTCACCATGATCTCATGAGGTCTTAACTTCAAGATCAATCCACCTGGTGAAAAGTCTTGCATGTGATGCCCTATCCTTGTCAATCCTCTAAGTCACCCCTTCAAACATTCAAATTCATCAGACAAGATTTCCCATGCACAAAGCTATCCTGACTATCCCTAATCATCCCTTCCCTTTCCAAATGCAATTAGACCTGGTCTCTTGTGCCTTGCACGAAAAGTGATCATGATTTGTGAAATTTTATAATGAAATGAAAGCTAACGTATAAACAGATAAAGCAATTTGGAAAGCAATTAGTTTGTTAGCCTTTTTTTTTGCAAGGTTTAGAATAAGCTTCCTTTGAAGCAAATGCAACAAGTGTGATCTCAAGGAAGAGGAGAACAGATCACGTTTAGTAGAAAGGTCGGCATTCTCCTTGTCTTGAATGCATAAATGGAAGGCTTCATGGTATTAGAACAAGGGATTGGCCATTGAAATCTGAGACAAAGGGAAAGTACTTCTCTGGCAAGTGCTACAAATCTTTAGAATTCTCTACCCTAAAGGACCACAAATATTTAGCTGTGAGTATATTCAATGTGGAGATCAATAGAGTACTGGGGATTTGTAGATCTTGGGAGTAGGTGGATTTGATTGAATGCAGAGCTGGATAGCCAAAAGCATTTTATAACTATCAAATAAATCTCAACCACAGTCACTGTTGTTCATGACAAATAAAACATTAATTTTATTTCACATACAGAAAATTATTAACAAGATGATCTATATGCCAATACTATTAGTTATGAAGGTATCTATTCATTATGAGAACTTGCTCATTTTAAAATGCCTCAGGGTCATTTATATTTACCTAGCAAGAAATGCAAAATCTTGTTTCAACGTTAGATCTAAAAATTTACACAAGTGAGAATGTCTTATTATCCCATCAGTTGTCAAGCATGGACAATTATGGTGTCTAAGAACATCTGTCAAACATGAAAGCAAGGCAAGATCATAGTTTGCTCAAGCAATCATCTGGCATAGAACAATGCTTTCCTTTATCACTAAAAATAAACTTAAATGCCAGAAGAATTTTGAAATATCACAAACTTGAGTAGTAATCAGATGTAACATTTCTCTGCAAGAAAGCATCCAAATGTTCAATTAATGTATTTATTGTTGAAACACTAAGTTTCCAATCCAAAACGTATGAGATCAATTTGGAATGTTCTATTAATCCTTTTAATGTATGGTAATATAATTAATTTACCTAATATTTCATTGATCCCCAGTGGGAGAAACTATCACAGTAAAATAAACAGTCTATCACCTATTTTTTCAGACCTATTGTGGTACAATTTTAATTTGCTTCTTTGCATAAAATAGGATTAACATTAAAAGAAATAAAATCCAATAGTGTATCTGCAACCGTTGGCTATTCCCACTGCTGCTATTCCCACTGCTGCTTTTATGTTGGAGAGACTGAAAATTCCAAATCAAAATGAAGTTTAATTTTTCTAGGGAGATGACACATCTTAAAGTGTCCTTTTGATTTAAAATATGATGATCACACAATGGCTGTTGACGTGCTACTCAGAAAATCAGATGTAAGATAGGGCTGACTGTTTCACTTGTTGTTACCATTGGCAATTAAATTTGAACTTGGAATTTTGAGTGTTTTATTCTGTTGTAAAACAAAATTATGAAATTTGGATAAAGTACTTGAAAGTCAGTTAACGTACTCACCCTTTATCATTATCTATTACATCATCTTAAATACTGAGAGAAGCATAAAATTATATTTGTACCATTGTATAATTATACCTGAGCATCACATTTATGGATTTTCATTTCCTCACAGCTAATATTTGGAGATTTTATGCATTGGTGCTGCTTGGTATTTATCTGCATCATTGGATTTACCTTTGGTATGTAGTTCATTGAATAGACAAGTAGCTAGTTTTGAAATAATTGTGATAAAATTGCGCCTTGCAAGATTATCCTGTTGCTAGAGTAAATCTAGAAACTTTAGAGTAGGATAGATGTGAAATTATTCCCTCGTCAATCTTCTGTTCTTTAAAATGCTTTGAAAAATGGCTCTGATTTCAGGAATTCATAGGTATTTTCTCTGTACAGCCACTGTAAGTGCCAGAATGGCAGGTGAAATTAATATGTTTTCATATTTCTATTTCACTACATGACATTATTTATAAATTCAGTTTTATAATTTAATATATTCTTTTTTATATTTGGACTAATTTTTTAGAATCTGTCATATGATTCTCAAAACATTACAGTATATAGAATGTGATATTAATTATTATTGTCAGTGCTTTAGGAACTTTGAAATGTATTTTATTTTCTGGTCTACCTGTATAGTATTTATTAACAAATTTCATTTTAAAATTTAAATTTAGATATAAAGCACAGTAACAGGCCCTTTTGGGCCATGAGCCTGTGCCGTCCAATTACACCCAATTGACCTACAAACCCCGGTATGTTTTGAATGGTGGGAGGAAACCGGAGGCCCCAGGGAAAATCCATGTGGATATGGGGAGAATGACTGGCTGGGATTTGAACCCTGGTCCTGATCGCTGGCGCTGTAACAGCATTGCACTAACCTCTTTGCTAACCGTGCTCCCCAAATACTGCTGGACTCAGCTTTATTTCTCATGTGATGTGTAGCATAGAAGATTTATAAACTTCAACTTTGTGTTCATCATCTGTAAACATTTTTATCAATAAATTAAGCTGAGAGTTAAAAGTAAACTAGTCAGCCAGGACGTAAGAATGTATATTGTAATTTAAATCTCTATATTTTATCAAATTAAAACGTATGCTTTCATTCTTTCTTACAGCTTTTTATATTCTGTTTCATACTCTGGATTTGACAGATTATCCATATTTTAAATCTTTTTCAATGACATTGCGCACCACATTTGAACTGATGATGGGATTGTTGGATATTCCACTTCCTTATCGTAAACCAACACCAACCAATATATACATCGCTTATGCAATGTATATGCTCTTTGTATATCTTCTGCTGTTAAATTTACTGATTGCCATGATGGACGATACATATTGGAGAGTAGTACCAGAAACAGAACTGCTGTGGAAAGTGCAGGTAATTTTTTTTTTGTTGTTTCTGAGACCCAGCTAATAAAATAGAGCAGTTGGCAAGAGTTAATTAATCAGAGCAGTTAAGTAATACATAACGAGACCTAACACCACTTGTCTCTGTAGGATTTGGCAGTTTAACAATATTCCGTTTTGGACATGGTTGGTGGGGATGACCTACCAGGGACAAGTTGTAGTGGTCAACTTTCTGGCACTGAGACTGGACTCTCTGTTCAGAAAAGAAGGAGGGAAAAAAAGAGAGCAGTAGGGATAGGGGATTTGATAGTTATTGGAACAGATAAGAGTTCTGTGGGAGAGATCGAGAATCCCAAATGGCCTGTTGCCTCCCTGGTGCCAGGGTCCACGATATCCCAGATTGAATTCTCAGGAGTGAACAGTCAGATGTTGTGGTCCATGTAGGAACCAATGACGTGGGTAGGAAGGGTGAGGAGGTCCTGCAAAGAAAGTTTAGGGAGTAAGGTGCAGAGTTGAAGGACAGGTCCTTCAGGGTTGCGATCTCAGAAGTGCTACCCATGCCATGTGCCAATGAGGATAGAAATAGGAAGTTAATGCAGTTAAATAAAGAGATGGTGCAGGAGGGAGGGCTTCATGCTTCTGGACAATTGGGCTCTGTTCCGGGGAAGGTGGGTCCTGTTCCGATGGTAGTCCCCCACCTGAACTGGAGGGGGACTAACATGCTTGTGTGTAGGTTTGCTAGTGCTGCTCCGGAGGGTTTTAAACTAGATTGGTAGGGCGACGGGAACCAGAGTGTCAGACTGGATGGTGAGGTGGAAGAGGATAAAGGTCATGCGAGGACTGCACGAATAGACAGAAATCAAAGATTTGTACGTGATGGAAATGTCCTCAGGTGCATTTATTCCAATACAAGGAGTATTTTTGGAAATACAGACTATCTTAAGATTGGACTGTGGAATTATGACATTATTGCTATTAGTGAGACTTGGTTGCAGGAGGGGCAGGACTAGCAGCTCAATGTTTCGGGGTTCTGTTGTTTCATAAGTGATAGAGGGAGAGGGATGAAAGGGGGAGGAATGGCATTGCTAGTCAGAGAAAATATCACAGCTATGCTTAAACAGGACAAGCCAAAGGGCTCATCTACAGAGACCATATGGGAGGAGCTGAGGAATGGAAAAGGTGTGACTACACTGATAGGGTTGTAATATTAGACTGACCAATAGTCGGAGAGAATTGGAGGAGCAAATCTGTAGAGAGATAACAGATCGATGTAAGAAACAGAAAGTTGTAATGGTAAGAGATTTTAATTTTCCATTATTAATGACACCAAGATTAATGACTCTCATATTGTAAAAGCACTGGATGGCTTGGAATTTGTGAAATGTGTTCAGGAAAGTTTTCTAAATCAATATTTGGAGGTACCAATGAGAGAGGATTCAACATTTGATCTCCTATTAGGGAACCAGGCAGATCAGGTAACATTTGTATGTGTAGGTGAATATTTTGGGTCCAGTGACCATAATGTCATTAGTTTCAAGTTAATTATGGATAAAGATAGGTCTGGTCCTTGAGGTGAGATTCTAAAAAAGAGAAAGTTGTAATGGTAAGAGATTTTAATTTTCCATTATTAATGACACCAAGATTAATGACTCTCATATTGTAAAAGCACTGGATGGCTTGGAATTTGTGAAATGTGTTCAGGAAAGTTTTCTAAATCAATATTTGGAGGTACCAATGAGAGAGGATTCAACATTTGATCTCCTATTAGGGAACCGGGCAGATCAGGTAACATATGTATGTGTAGGTGAATATTTTGGGTCCAGTGACCATAATGTCATTAGTTTCAAGTTAATTATGGATAAGGATAGGTCTGGTCCTCGAGGTGAGATTTCCAATTTTGTGGAAATGAGAAAGGATCCAGAAAGAGTGGGTTTAGATAAGTTGTTGTCTGGCAAGGATGTGTCTAGTAAGTGGAAGGCCTTCAAAAGTGAAATTTTGAGAGGGCAGAGTTTGCATGTTCTCGTCAGGATTAAAGGCGAAGTTACCAGGTGTAGGGAACCTTGGTTTTCAAGGGATATTAGCAATCTGGTTAAGAAGAAGAGAGAGGTGTTTAGCAGATAAAGGCAACAAGGAGCAAATGATGTATGAGAAGAGTGTAGAAAATGTTAGAAAATACTTTAGAAGAAAAAAATCAGGAAGGCAAAAAGTCATGACATTGCTTTGACAGATAATGTGAAGGTAAAGCTAAAGGATTTCTACATGCCTGTTAAAAGAAAAAAAAAGAGTAAGGGACATAATTGATTCCCTAGAAGATCAGAGTGTTCATCTATGCATGGAGGTTCACGAGATGGGAGGTTAATTTAGAAGATTCAGACACTAGGTATCCATGGTGAGGTTGTAAACTGGATTTGAAATTGATTGAATGGGAGAAGACAAAGAGTCGTAGTGGATGATTGCTTCGCAGACTGGAGGCCTGTGATTAATGGTGTGGCTCAGGGATCGGTCCTGGGACCATTGTTGTTTCTCATCTGTTTCAGTGATCTGGATGATAATGTTGTCAATTGGATCAGTAAGTTTGGTGGTGACACCAAGATTAGAGGAGTGGTGGACAGTAAAGAAGGCTTTCAAAGTTTGCAGAGGGATCTGGACCAACTGGAAAAATTGGCCAGAATATGGCAGGTGGAATTTAATGTAGACAAGTGTGAGGTATTGTATTTTGGAAGGACAAACCAAGGTAGGACATACACAGTAACTGAGGGTATGGAGGAACAAAGGAATCTGGGAATGCAGATACATAATTCCCTGAAAGTGACGTCACAGGTAGAGAGGGTTGTAAAGAAAGTTTCTGGCATCTTGGCCTTCATAAATCCATGTGTTGTGTACAGGAGTTGGGATATAATGGTAAGGTTGTATAAGACATTGGTGAGGCAAATTTGGAGAATTGTGTGCAGTTCTGGTCACCTAACTTCAGGAAGGTATCAGTAAGATTGAAAAAGTGCAGAGAAGATTTTCTAGAATGTTGCCAGGTCTTCAAGATTTGAGTTACAGGGAAAGATTAAACTAAAATGATGAGGGGTACAGAGTAAATTGAGTAGGCTTTTTTCCACTTAAATTAGGAGAGATAAATGTGAGAGGACATGGCTTTAGGGTGAAAGGGGAAAGGTTTAGGGGGAACATTTAGGGGAGCTTCTTCACTCAGAGAGTGGTGGGGGTGTGAGACGAGCTGCCAGTAGAAATAGAGGGATAAGGCAGAAATCATGGTTGCCATAGCCATAATGGACAAATGGGTCAATTCCCATGCAGTGGGATCTAAATTCAAGTCAGTGGTCATGTCTGCTATTTTCTACTGACTGCTAGTCCAGTAATGTTTGTGTTAGCCTGTTCATGAATATGAATGCAATAAAGATGCAATAAAGAGAGCATCCTCGTATCCCACATATTGGAGGGGTTGATGGCTTTAATGACAGGTAGGAAACCCCCCCCCTCCCTCCATGGTCAACAGGTTGTTCCCTGCCAGCACCCTCCCCCCCCCTCGGTTTACAGGTATGTCCCTGTTAGCAACCCCCCCCCCCACTGCTGAACATTCTGGTGCCAATCTTGTATTTACCTGTAGAAAGAAATATTCATGAACAGGCTAACACAAACATTACTGGACTAGCAGTCAGTAGAAAATAGCAGACATGACCACTAACTTGAATTTAGATCCCACTGCATGGGAATTGACCCATTGGTCCATTATGGCTATGGCAACCATGATTTCTGCCTTATCCCTCTATTTCTACTGGTTTATGTATCTGACTAAATGTCTCTTAAAAGTTGCTATTTTATCTGCCTCTACCACCTTGCTGGCACTGACCATTCTCTGTGTTTTTAAATACATGTCCTTGCAAATCTCCTTTAAATGTTCCCCTTTCACTTTAAATATATGTGCTCAATACTTAACATTTCCAACCTGGGGTAATACACTCTGTCTACCCTATCTATGCCTCTCATTATTGTATATACCTCTATCAGGTTACCACTCAGCAACAGACCAGAGGGGGGAAAAAATTGAAGTTTGTCCACCCTCTCTCTTGTAATTCATGATGCTCCAATCCAGGCAAATCCTGGTGAACTTGCGCCCTTCCCAAACCCTCCACATCTTTTCCATATTGTGATCAGAACTCCACATAATACTCCAAAGTGTGGCCTAGCCAACATTTCATGCAGCTGAGTGAATGGTCACTAAGGAATTTAAATTCAAGCGATTAACTAAATCTAGAATTAAAAGGACAGCAATTCTCAACAACGGTAATCATGAAAGCATGGTGATATTGATGTAGACACCCATTTGGTTCATTAACATACCACATTTGAAGAAACATTCCACGCTTGTCAGGGCTGATCTTTTTATGAGTCCTGATCCACTAAAGTGGTTGACCTTTAAGTGACTCTCCAAATTGGGATGGATAACAAATAAAAGAATTAGGGTTGGATAATACATTTCCAGAAACCTCCTTATCCCATGAAATAGTAAAAATAAAAAAGACCAAAATAAACACAATGTTTTACTTTTGGAATGCTTACACATGTACATTTCACTCCACCTGTCATGTTCTTGCACACTCACTCGCATCTCTGGATATATCCATCACATTTCTACTCCATCCCCTTAATTAATTTGATGAGGTCCCAATAGTAGGAATCCAAGCAAGGATCCCTGTGACACCTTACTAGTTACAGCCTACCAAGTTCAGGGTTATTATCACCTGACTGTACATGACAACCCGATGATACAATGTTTCTCCAGACCACAGTGTGCACACATACATTCACAGTACATAAACATATATATGTAAAGATGTAATGCATATCTTAAATGTATCTAAGTACAGTAAAACTCCTGTTATCTGGAATTCAAGCAACCAAAGAAAAAAATTGCAGAAAATAAATAGGTAAAAAATATGGAAGTTTAAAATTGGCATGCCACACCATTAGTTCACCAGTCCCACACCACACTGGTTAGCAACTGGAAAATTCACTTACCTTAAATCTACCAATCCTGGATACTGTACTTTGGGATGATTATAAGATACTGTTCATCAATCTCATAGCCTCGGAGAAGAAATGTTGTCAATAGAGGAAATGTTAGACCCCAGTAATCTTCTCGGTCATTTTGATGACCCTCTGTATTTACCCCCGATCCAATGCTTTGCAGTTACCATACAATACAATTATGCAACTAGACAACACACTCTCCACTGTGCTCTTATAAAACTTGTCAAGATGGGGACTAGTAGCCTTACCTTCTTGATTCATGAGCAGGTGTTGTGGGTCCAGGATAATCTAAACTAAAAAGGACACATTTATTCCATCTCTTTGTTCTCTTTTAATTGACCAACTCTGAATCTACATTAATATATGTCCCCCAAGTCAATATGTTCAAAATTATTTATTTTCACTCCTATGTGGCACCTTTTCAAAAGCCCACTGAAAATCAAATGCTTCCCAACCAGAGTGTATGCTACAGGATGAAAACTAAAGGAAACCAATTGGTTAGTGAACGATGATTTCCTCCATAAATTCTTATTGACTGCACAATCATATTAATTTTTAAGTCCTGACATCACAACCTTTATTATTTTTCCAACTACTGATGTCAAGGTTGGTAGAGAATCTCCAAGGTGAAGAATTTAATATGCATATGAGGACCAATTGTTAAATTAATTATTTATCATCATCAGTTTGCAGCCGTCATACTGCTTCTCGAGCAGCGAATCCCAGCATTTCTGAAAGTTCGTTCTGGAGTTCCAGGATCGTCATTGGGCTTTGATGACGACAAGTGGTATATTGGGTATTCAGAAAATTACATTTCAATATTTTAAAAATTCTTAATGAGTTTTAAGTGTATATCTTTCATCTAAACATTTTTAATGCAGGGTTGAAGAGATGCTTCCTGAGACAGAAGAACAAACCACGAACACTCAAGCAAAACCAAAAAGTATAAAGTGGGAAAAAGTTAGAAAAAATCTTGGCAAAATCATAAACATGAAAAATTCTGATGAATCCACCAGATTATGAGTATCATCAATGTTGAATACTTTGCAACTCTTGAACTATGCTCTATCTTTAAAATTACAATTTTTTTTGTTATTTTCAAAGATCATAAGAGATTTAAAAAACACTTAAAAAAATCACCTGAAAATATTGTATCGTTCCTTAAACACAAAGAATGGGAGAGATTGAGTCACCTAGCACTACACATTGCCAGAAACATACAAAGCATTAAAAGGAATGGATAAAGTAGAGGCAGGGAAGTTGTTTCCACTGGTACATGGGACTAGACTTACAGGACAGCCTCAACATTTGGAGGTGTAGATTTATGACAGAGTTAAGAATTAACTACTTTTTCCAGACAGTAATGAATCTGTGGAATTCTCTAAGGAACCAGTAAATGCTATTTCATTAAATACATATTTAGGTAGATTTTTGCAAAGGATGGGAATTAAGGGTTTTGAAGAAATGGCAGGTAGGTGGAGCTGAGTCCAAGGTCAGATCAGCTATGATCCTATTGAATAATGGAGCAAATTTGACTCCTGCTCCTATTTCTTGTGTTCTTGCATTATCTTAGTTGGACCATTTAAAAATTTGTGGTGACAGAAGTGTGCAAATGCAGAAATCTGGAGTAATAAAGCAAACTGCTGGAAGAACAGAATGCCTAAGAAGCACCTAAGAAGGCAAAGTGATGGTTGATATTTTGGCAGTCCTGAAGCAGGGCCTCAACCCAGAAGGTTGATCGTCTCTTTGTCTCCACAGATGCTTCTTAACCTACAGGGTTACTCTGAAAGTTTGCTTTTCATAATAAAATAGTGGAAATTCCTTAATTTGTTAAGATTATCAATCTCCCAAATCTTTATGTTGGAACTTTTTGTTTTTTAATTCTCTCTGATACCTGATCTCAAGCTGAAAATAGCAATTAACCATTGTTTGTCCTTTTGATATAAAGTACCCCTACACAACAGCAACTGGTCAGTAGTAGGGAAACAGTAAAGTTAGGAAAGTATTTTCTACAACTACTTTGATTCTACAATTGTCACTACTTCAGCTGATAAGCCACCAGTTATCCATAGAGAAATTAAACGATATCTGAACTCCAATCTACAGTGAAGGTCATACTTTCTATTTGAAATTATTACAAATCCTGCATTGTTCTTGCAACCAGCAATCAAAATATTAGCTGCTTTTAATGTTGCAGTGTAAACTTTGGTACAATTGTTTATTTAAACTGGAATTCCATTCATAATTGATTAAAGTAGAATAGCATACATAGAATAAATCATTGAACATTTCAGCCACTTGAGCCAATTTCAGGGATCAATCAACAGCAAAATCTAGAATCATTTATATGTTAAAATGAATTTAAAATATTCAGAAAACAAACTTTTCTTTGTTTCAGTGAAATTTAATACTAAATGTGGATGCAGTTTCTTCACACTTATGTGCTTTTATGATTTATTTTTGGCTATTTTATATATTTAATCTTTGTAGAGAAGGAACTGTAGAACAATGAACAAAAATATTTCTGAAAATATATGTATGTAAATGATTTGTTAATAATGTTTGCCGAGATTAAATTGAAGTTTCAATATCTCAGTATAACCTCTTCCAAGTCTTTCTTTGCATCAATCCTATTGAATTTGTCAATTATACTGGATTAATTCTTGTGATAATGGAGTTGCTTTATTTGGAAAATAAGGGTCAAAATGTGTCTATTCTATCTGATATATAGAAAAATAAGCATTGATTGTTCACAGAGTCGACAAAGTGTAGTGTATCTAAATTTGCTGATGACACTAAATTGAGTGGAAAAACAAATTGGGCAGAATCTGCAGAGAGATATAGATTAGTTAAGTGAGTGGGCAAGGGTCTAGCAGATGGAATACAATGTTGGCAAGTGTGAGGTTATCCATTTTGGAAGGGAAAATGGAAGATCACATTATTATTTAAATGGAAAGTGACTGCAGCATGCTGACATGCAGAAGGACTTGGGAGTGCTTGTGCATGAATCGCAAAAGGTTGGTTTGCAGGCTATCAAGAAGGCAAATGTTGGCCTTCATTGCTTGAGGGATGGAATTTAAGAGCAGGGAAGATACTTTGCGACTGTACAAAATATTAGTAAGACCACATCTGGAGTACTCTATGCAGCTCTGGTTTCCTTACTTAAGGAAGGACGTACTGGCTTTGGACTCAGTGCAAAGGAAGTTCAGCAGGTTGGTTCCAGAGATGAAGGGGTTGGCCGATGAGGAGAGATTGAATCGTCTGGGACTGTACATGCTGGAATTTTAGAAGAATGAGAGGGGATCTTATAGAAACAAAATTATGAAAGGCATAGATAAGAATAAGGTAGGTATATTGTTTCCATTGGTGGAGGAGACCAGAACAAGGGGACATGGCCTCAAGATTTAGGACGGAGATGAGGAGTGACTGCTTTTCCCAGAGGGTGGTGAATCTGTGGAATTTGCTGATCATTGAAGCAGAGGAGTAAATATATTTAAGACAAGGATGAATAGATTTCTACAAAGTAAGGGAATTAATGGAACAGGGGAAAAGGCAGGTAGGTGGAGATGAGCCCATCATCAGATCAGCCATGATCTCATTGACAGGATGGGTTGCCTATTTCTGCTCTTATTTCTTATGTTCTTATGATTAATTGAAACACAAAATCCAAATGGTGGCCAAAAGGGGTCATAGACCCTTGGACATGGTCTCAATATAAAAGATCAAAGACAAAGATGAGAACAATTTTATCTGTGTAACATTGTAAAATGTATAATTCTATACTGCAGTTGCTAAATGATTAAGTAGACACAAGGAAAGGGGAAAAGTTTAGGGGGAACTTCTTCACACAGAGAGTGGTAGGAAAGTGGAATGAGCTGCCAGCTGAGGTGATGAATGCGGGCTCATTTTTAACATTTAAGAAGAATTTGGACAGGTACACAGAAGGAAATGGTATGGAGGGCTATGGACTGAGAGCAGGTCAGTGGGACGAGGCAAAAAAATTGATTTTGCACAGACTAGAAGGGCAAAAGGGGCCTGTTTCTGTGTTGTAGTGCTCTATGGTTCTAGAGGTTAACATCTTCTTTTCACGCTTCTTCCTACCTATTGGGCTTGCCTACCTGAAGTCTCTTTTCAAATGTAAATTCCTCAGATCATCACATGAATCTGTGCAAGCAGGTTTCTGCCAAGGTGGTTTTGGAGCTATGATAATGGCAGAACTGGCCAGATGCCTCTTAATAGAAAGGAAAATTATGCAAGATGTGCAATTTACGGCCAATACTCTTCACAAATACTTTATTCTATCTATGCTGATTGCCAAGTTCTACACTGCATTTCCTAGACTCAGTTGGAACTTCAGGGATTTTTAAAAATCAATTTTAGTGCAATTTGCATCCCAGTGACCTGTAATGAACAATTGACTTTTGTTATTCGCCTCTGTTCAAGGTTGTTCACTACAGGTCACATGAAATGCAATCTTTCAGGCGGACTGCATAAAGTCAAATGATTGATTCCACCTGCACATTTTCTTAGAAGTATGAAAACAGAGGAACCACTTGAAACTTTTTGTTTATATTTAGGTACCAGCTTTTGTCATACAAAGTTGACAAAAATTGTGCTTGAAATAATGAATACTTATACCAATTTTGCATTAAACAGCAAAGTTCTGTGCTTCTGTTGATACTACAGTATTTTGTAGTAATTAAATCCAAACTCAAAAATTACAACATAAGCATTCAGGCAGAAAAATAATAGATAAAATGTATTTTTACAATACTGTAAAAAATGAGGTGAACTACTCCATTAGATTAAGATCCATCAGGAAAAACATTTTGGAGTCAATGCTTTTGAAGAATTGAATCTCAATATATTGTCAATTTATTGTGTATCAGTAGGTGCTTGAAGGAAATAGTGTGTTTCCTCATGAACTGCAGAAAAGGGTTTGAATTAATTTAAAGGTAGCTGAAAGTCAACAATTTTAGTTATAAGATTGGAACAGTTGTGTTTCTTTATTAATAGTTTGAGGCTTTAAATAGTTATAC
The DNA here is from genome assembly GCF_036971445.1 of Narcine bancroftii. NCBI lineage: Eukaryota > Metazoa > Chordata > Chondrichthyes > Torpediniformes > Narcinidae > Narcine > Narcine bancroftii. Next base: position 93,505,667 of record NC_091477.1, on the reverse strand, counting down.
TTAGTTTCATTTTCTGATATCTTTAAAATAGAATTTGAGTTCTCAAATGGGATTTGAAACATTACTGGACTTCTAAATAAGTGAATAATCAACCTTGAATTGCTGGTCCGGAAACGTAACTGTAACACCATATAGTCCTTGCAATGATGCTCAACGGGCACCATTGCAAACAGTAAAGGCAATAAACTGCTAAAATGTGTGCACAGAACAGTACATTGAATGGGAAGAAAATGTAATTGAATGCTGTGGCCATAGCTCATGGAATCTTGACCAAATCTGATGGTGAGAGCAAGATCACCACAGTTGGAGCAAATTTTGGCTGCGCCTTAAGAACCAATTTGCCGCTGAAATGAAGGGAGTTTAGGGCCTAACTGGAGAGGAGCATGACTTAAGTGTTGGATATTTAATTTTATTTTGTAGGCACATGTGAGTAATGTAAATATAGTGTATTTCTGGGTTAAAAGTAGTTTATTAAAAATGCATAATAAAGTAATGCAAAAATATTCAAAACTCTTTATTTCTCCATGTGAGTATTAAAACATTTTACATTGCCTTGCAATTAAAACAGTTAAGGGATCAATAAAGGTAGCTCTTCACCAATGTTCATGTCATCATGAAATTGTGCACATTTTGGAGTTCAGAGGAATTTTTGCTGGTCCATAATCAGATGGCAATTTAGGAATACCATCTAAGGTCTTCAGGTTTGGCAAAGAAGAGAAAACTCTAAAAATAAAGAAACATGCAATTTAAAAAGATAAACTTTCAGGTTTTTTTTTTGTTCAGTGTAACTCCACAGCATTTTAACCAACCACTCCGAAACCAGCTCCCTAATGCTCTAATGGCTAGCATTTTCTTATCTTTGAAACTTGCAGGATGTGATTACCAATTGTTTGCTTATAAAAAGAGAACAAAAAGCACAAAAGAGTTTGTACCCCAAGTTTAAATGAGGCAAGTTCAACCAAAAATTTTCCTCCAGTACCCACAGGACATGACCAGAAATCTGGGAGCTCTCCAGCTCTCTTGAGAGCAGTGTTCCTGACAGTGATGAATCTCAGCAAACACGAGGCTCAAGTTAAATTGGGACAAAGGAGTAGATCAGAATGGAAAGGAATGATTCAAGGCAGGAGCGGTCAATTTCAGTTTTTGCTTCTTGCATGCTGCTGGTCATCCAAATCTTTCCTATCTATGAACCTGTTTAAATGTCTTTTAAATGTAGTAATTGTATGGTACTTCCTTGGGCATCTTGTTCCACATACCCACTACTCTGATTTACCCCTCCAGTCCCTTTTAAAACTTTCCGCACTTGACCTGAATCATCACCTATTCCTTCCTCCCCTGCAGCTGCTGTACCTGGATTGCAGTACTATCTTCATGTGTCCCCTGGAACAACTTCTGCTGATGGGAATGGTTTCTCTCTTTCCTTACTCTTTATGATTTTAAGTATATTTGCTAAGTTCCCTCATATCCTTCTCATGTCTCAGGTGAACATCACACTTTCTTTGATTTATCCATAGAATTAATGTCCCTCTTCTCTACAACCAATTTAGTAAATCTCTTCTGTGTAATTTCTGAAGTTTCACACCTAGAATTGAACATAAGAAGCTAGATGAGGCCGAAAAACAAATCTTATCAATATTTTATAAAGGTTCATCATGACTGTATTGATCTTGCACTCTGTGCCTCTGGTTACCTGACCTGCCCTTTTCAATAAACTGGCTTATGAAGATTTGACTTTTTTCTGCTATAATGCCCATTTTTGTATTTATGTAACAGCATCGATAGCATAGCAGTTATCATGATACATTACAGCACCAGTGACCCAAGTTTGAATCATGCTGTCTGTAAGGAGTTTTTATGTTCTCCCTGTGTCTGCAAGGGTTTTCCCTGGTCTCCTCTCAGCCTCCAAGATATATGGGATTAGGTTGATTTGAGTGTCATGAGTTTAAATGGCCTGAATCTACTTCTTCCTTCTTGTAAATAAAATGAAAAAATTTACAGATTGGAACATGTGTCTTTGAATTTTTGCAACAAATACCATGCCAGTCTGTACTCAGTGGAATGCACTGAATCAAAATACCCACCACACATTTTTTTCCCAGCCTTTTCAGTTATGAAAGTTTACTTAACAAAGCATTTTCCAGTAATCTATCCCTTTTGAAAAGGAAGAAACGATGAACTGTGCATATATCCAGAGACATCTATGCAGAGAAAACAGGAGGAATACACGCTTTACACCTTGCTCCATAAGAATATTGCAGCCATTCTGTTTTTATATGGTCATGTCATTCCAAGCGATGATGTCAAAATTACAGTTTTATTTCTGTCCTCCATTTGACTTCTGTTTGTTTCTACTGAAAGGCCCTGGGACGTAATCACAGTACAATCACACATTTCTAATTCCAGATCCTGGAGTCACGCACTGTTTTGGACTTTAATTCTGAATGGCTTCAATTCTAACCCATAAATTTTGTATGGCTTTTCTGAGCTCCTAAATATCATACTATGGAAAGAAGCTTTTAGGACATGGTTATTTTTATTTGCTTCATGTCATGTGCAGAATTATTACATTTAAGAAGAAAGGATTTTCCCTAATAGTTATATATTGTCTTTAATTGTCTTCAATCACCAATAATGGTCAATCCACAAACAATTATGAAGTAGGATTCACACTTAAGCATTTAAATTACCCCTTCTCCCCATATAATTTAGATTTTCTCAGCACAGTTGATGTGCACTTACTTGTGTCTATACTTATCCTGGAATTCACAAGGATTCCATCTTAATGCAAGTGATTCTATTGGAGATGATCCAAGTTCATGAAGTCCTCCTAAATTCTTTATATTGTTTTCATTGAGTAATAAATGCTCAATTTGGGGAATTTTCGGCAGTTGTTTAAAGGATGTCAAATGATTTTTGTTAAGGTTCAGTTCTTTACATCTGCAAGTAAAAGTTAGAATGTGTTAAGACAGCTAAATTTTATGTCAATTCATTAAAATAAAGCAGTATTTGCACAAAATTCTCAATAGTAAGGGAATAAAATCAGGTACCTGAAGAAAGGGAATTAAATATTAATAATTAAGACAAGAACTCTTTATTGAAACAAGAATAGCTGATTTTACACTCAGCAACTTCAGGCACAGATTACCAGTGATTCAGAAGAGAAATAAATGTGCTTGTGAAGAAGGTAGACTGGGCAATTGGACATATTCAAAAATCATTACTAAAGCTAATTAGTTGTCCATGTGTCATTTATGGATAGTACACCATAACAGAGCAGTTAGCTGCAATCATATAGATATTTTTGAGATTCTGTCAGAGTGGTTAAAGTGGGAAGCAAATACAGATTAATTGAGGCCAAACCCAAGGATAAGTACAAATCTTCCATATCTGAAAAAATGGATGACTGTGTTGAGCAGTTGTGATAAACTTAAAATAATCCAGATATGATGATATTCCATGGCCAAAATTATAATCAGAAAATGTAGTTGGAATGGGGTTGGTGATGGTAGATTTCATTCTTTCACCAGGAACTGAAGCTCTCATGAGTTCATCTGAAGATCTCGTTCTGGGCAGTGAGAGTAAAATGTAGAGGCAAACCTGTGGAGAAATTTAGGAGCACTCCCTTCATGTATGAGAAATGTGTAGCTTGTAGCCACCATTTTACAATACATATTTCTGCAAAATGCTCAACCTAATAAACATGCAAACTGCATCTATGGAGTCGCATATTAGTTGTGAAGAATGTTGCTCTTTACCTTGGCAGCCTGACTGAACTGAGGTCTGTCAGAAAATTGTCCACCAGTTGAAGCTTTTCCACTCGAATCAATCTGCGGAGAAGCTTATGAAAGTTTTCCCATTGATAGGGATCACCAAGACCTTGAGAAGACAGGTTTACTTCCTATTTGATGAAAATGAAAGATTCATCACAGAGCAAATTTTTTTTCCAAAAATAAAGCATGTTTTATCACCAAAGATGTAAAAGGTTGGAAGATGTTCCGTAATGAAATAAAAGCTGCAATATTTTAATTCAATCCTGCTCAATATGGAACATTTTCATATGACATTTGATGATTACGCACAGCCCAGTACAAAATACTAATTTTCTGTCAAGTAATTGAGCGAATCAATGTCAGAGCTATCGCACCACAATAATTTTATTTCAAAAAATGAAGTTACTTGTTTTGCTAATTGGAAGAAAAATCATTCAATTGTAAAATCTGATTATGCTACTGTAAAAATTAATTTATAACCTGAAAACTGGCTAAATTGATCAAACAAAATTAATATTTTTGGTATAGAATCTTCAGGATTTGAAATAAAAAGCAGTAAGTCATCTGCATAAAGTGATACTTTATGTTCAGTATCTCTTCTAATTATACCTTTAAATTCTCTACACAGTCAGAAAGCAACAGCTAATGTTTCCAGTACTATATCAAAAAGCAAACCTGCCGTATTCCTCTATTAAGACTAAACCTTTTTGATTGCTGCATGTTGCAGCAAATTGATGCCATAAACCATAAATACAATAATTTAATCCACTTAAAAACTGGACCAAAATATAGCAAATGGATACTCCAATTCCACCCGATCAAACGCATTTTCAGCATCTAATGAGAAAATGCATTTTGTCGATGGAGTGGAGGGTAGATATTAAAATATGAGTTAATCAATGTATATTATAGTAAAAATAATAATTTTTAATAAAAGCAGTTTGGACTGAGTCTATAACTATTCATTGTTAGTGGTGGCCCCCAGAGCTGGTCGGGATGGCCAGAACATTTGCTCTTTTATATAAATTAATTTATTAATCAGAAGATGACTCCAGTTAACTTAGTTTCATATAATGTAAAAAGATTGAACAAATCAATTACGTGGCACAGAGTAATGGCACATCTTAGACAGTTAAAAGCAGATATTATCTTTTTTCAAGAAACTCATATAGGGAACTCTGATAAGGATGTTCAGATGGAAAGGGCAATATTTTCATTCTTGATCTGAGGCTAAAATTAGAGGAATCTCAATATTAATAAATTAAAGTATTCTATTTGTTCTTCATAACAGTATTTTAGATAAACATTTCATTATTTTAGCAGGCAAATTATATAATAGACTGGTAGTTTTAGCCAAATGATTTTGCCCACAAAAAGATGAACCAGCATTTTTTTTGGAAAATTCTTTTCAGTTTTACTAGATGTAAATCAATATTCATTGATTTTGGCAGGTGATTTTAACTGTTGTTTGGATACAGTTCTAGACCATACACCTTCTAGAGTTGAATCCCTTTCAAAATCTGCAGGTGTAATTTTGTTATTATGGATGTTTTGTGCATTTTAAATCCTACTAGTAGAAAATACGCTTTTCTATCTAATATGCATCATTCTTATATGAGGATTGATTATTTTTTAATTGACAATCAATTAATTTCCTTGATCAAATCAAATTGAGTACCAAGGAATAGTCAGATTTAATTAATCACATTAAGCTAATTGATTTACAATTTGCTCAAAATAAAAGTCCAGAATTATATAAGAGAAGAGTAGAACTTAAAACTAAATTTGATCTTCTCTCTACTTATCCAATTGAACAGCAACTGTTAAGAAATAGAAGTCTTTTTTAATGGTCATGGGGCAAAATCTAGTAAGTTACTAGACGGACAGTTAAAAGATATTTTTGATTTATAAAAAAAACAAATAAAAAAGATTCATATCAGTGATGGTAATATAACAACAGATTATTTTAAAATAAATGTGACCTTTAGAGAATTTTACTCAAACATTTATATCTCTGAATTTAATAATGATTATTCTTCAATGCCATTAATTCCTAGATTGGTTGAATTTACCTGATTTCCCCAAGCCTGGCATGGAGGTTTGGAGAAACCTATTTTGCAGGAGGATATATCTATGGCTATTTCCTCATTACAGTTGGTAAATCTCCAGGATCTGATGGTTTTCCTGTAGAATTTTATAAATCTTTCTCCAAACAGCTTGTACCCCCTTAAGCTTGGTATTGGATGACTCGTTTAAAGAAGAGAAGCTTCCTTTATTATTTAATGAGGCATGTATCTCCCTTATTCTTACAAAAAAGGTAAGAGCCAACAGAATATATATTTTATAGACCTATCTTGTTACTTAATATTGATACGAACATTCAATCTAAGGTTTTGGCATTTTGATTATAACTACTTGTTGTTCTGTGTGTAATGTAATAAGATCATTTATTCAGAAACTTCATAAAATGTACATTTGGGTTATGGATTGTTGATCTTGTAAAGAAATAATTACACAGACTGGTCCTGCTTTTAATGTGGATGATTGTGAGCTTTTCAGCAGATCAAGTAATTAACACCAATTTGTCATTACATTTGTAAACCAACTTTAAACCATTAACTTTTGCATTCATCCGTAACTTTTGCTGAAGCAACTTCTGGCATTTATGTAATATGAGTTTATTGTAGCATATATTGAGGTTCAGCTGCCAGGCAATGAGGGATAGCCAGGGCAATCTGGTTAATGGCACCTCTCAGAAACACAACCAGGAGTTAAATAGAAAAGCCTGGAGATGCTGTGATTGTAGCACAATGCACAAATGTGCAGGAGAGACTCATCAGGTCACACAGTGGCTGTATGAGGGTTACTAACTAAAGGGATTCCAATGCACCTTTGACCCATGGTGAGAAATACTTCAAGTGGAATCTCCACCATTGTGACTACTTTGATGTCATATGGCATTTGAATGCATAAAGTGAATTGTTTTATTGCTAGATCTCACCCTACAATTCTCCCAGTTTTCGAGTGCTCTTCGTTTCAATGCATCTTCATTCTGTCTTTCCTTATTCGTAGGTGAAACACTTCCTCCATCTTTGAAAAACACCTCCTCGGTAGGAGGACCTATTATAGAGATTTTATTGAATTACAATGTATACTAATAAACTTTGAAGACGAGTTTTTGGATTCTTATGTCTTTATTCACTATGTGTTTTAGAATAATTGGTGTGTTTTGTCTCCACTGGTCATCAGTTCATGAGGGAAAGTTTTGAAATATCCACTTTAGTGTAGGCTCATGAAGTCCTATTTTAAAAATAGTATAATCCTCTTTAATTTATTCTAATATTTGAAGACCAAAATGTAATTGTTGAGATGCAGATTTTAAGGCCCTTGAACAATGAACCAGATATAAAATATCTGTAGTTAACATTGGAGTTTGGTGATAGTGATGGATCAGTGGTTGGTTTTATTTCTGTCCAGTGATCAGGTGATAATGAGTTTATTGTACAATACCCTACTGGCTGCATCCAAACGGGCACTTCGTTTTTAAAAAACAACACTATAGTATACATTAAATTAAAAGGAGAAAATACAGTAAGACCCCTTTTATCCAGAATTCAAATAACTGGCAAAGAAATTGTGGATAATAACTAGGTAAAAAATACTAGTTTAAAAGTGGCGCACTTTGCCATCATTCTGCCAGTCACACAACATGCCATCTCAAGCATCCGGAACATTCACTTATCCAGCATCTACCAATCCCCATAGGTGCCGAATACCATGAGTTTTACTGTAATAGATATTTAGTTACCATTGTGTAAGAAAACAATAGCATTACATTATTGCAGACGGGCCTCTTTGTGATCAATATAGCAAGGGGAGACTGATAGCCTTTGGAAATAAACTTCAATGAAAAAGAAAATCAGACAAGGTGCAAGACAAGTTGCCAGTAACTTTTAACCCATTTTTTGTTCCACTGCAGAGCAATTTCATCTTCTGTTTAATTTTTGCATAGACAGCTATTTTTGTATTGAAGCAAAGTGTTCATTATTAAAGATACAACATTCCATCTGTAAAATAAACCAATATTTTCATTATCTATTGATGTGATTATTATAAAACCATTTTTGAGCAGTCAGCAGAGCTTTATTTCTCTATATTAATGGGGTAGTTTAATGTTCCCCCTCGTAGAAAACCTTTGAATTCATGACATTTATGCAGCAGTGTGGAATTAACCAAATGTGTAGAGTGTTTGACGGAGGTGTTCAATGTGGGATTGTGCCGTTTAAAATGTCAGAGCCATTTTGAAAGCAAAGGGGTATTAGGTGGACCTGGTAGAGAAAAGAGGGGTGATAGGTGAGTTTGGAGGAATAGCGAGGGAGGTGAGAGCAGTAAGGTGATTCTTCTTGCTGTTAGGATTATTAAGTGGGATGCTGGATTTTAAGATCAGAAACACCATTGATAGCCAAATGTTTATTAATTGTGGTTTACCTTGAACCAAGCCAATGTAGTGGCATATTGGAAGGGCGACTCTTGTCAATCCTTACCTATTTCCAACATGCTATTTGAAGATATTATGTGTTCATGTTGTGCCTGAAAAACATGCATTATCATGCAATATTCATCTTACCAAAGTGTCGCCTTACAAAATTAAGAAAATGACATTTAATGGATTTAAATGCTACCAATAAACATGTTCAACTTATCATTTTATAATTTTCATTTTTTTGTTAATATTGATGTACCTTTTCTGACTCTTGGAGAATGAAGCCGAGTGCCTTTGATGTCATTTCCTTCAACTTCATGCCAGACTTTAAACTTGAATTTATCAGATGGTAACTTAGAAAAATTAATGAAGAAAAACAAAAGCTTTTATTAGGTAGCATTTTGCTGTTAATCAAAAAACATTTCTGTGATCTAGCCCTGAGATGTTTTAAAGTGCATCAAATTATCCGATATTAATGTCTAAATCAATACAGAAAAATAACAATCTTTTTCCTGCTATATCATTTGGAGATATGAATTATTTTTATCTTTGAGCAAAACTTTTCTAACTAGATTTACAATCATTGATATGTCATGATATATTTCAAAGAACCATTAGAACTGAGATTGGAAATGGTGTGTAAAGTGCTTAGACCATTGCTATGAATGATGAAACACCAGGTTCCCCAAAGCCGCTCTATTATCATTATCAGGAATGTGGCCCAAGAGTTTCCACTTGCTTGGATCACTGGAGCTGCAATATTACTTGAAAGATTTAGTACTCTCTGAGATTGGGAGCAATGCAATAAATACTTCACCTCTGATTTACACATTTGGCCATGAAAGTACTGCACTGCAAAAACAACTGTAACAGCCATAATATTCACCATCCAGAAGGACAAGTGTAGCAGGAAAATAACAACACAAATATTCCTTATTTTTGTGTGCATTGATCACCGTGACTTATGGACCCTGCATCAAAATTCCAAATTTTTCGTCACGATATTTTGACGAGAACTGCGCTTTCAAAAGCCTTATCACTACCTTCTCAAGTTAGCAGGCCAATTAATATGAGCAGTAAATCAAAAACTTTCCAACAATAACCATATTGCAAGAAAGAATGAAGGTTGATTTCATCAGTAGGCTATCAGAATTGGGTGGGCTCAATTGAATTCAAGGGGTATGTTAATGAGTGCTTTGCAAAGGTCCAGTTTTTAAGCAGAGAGAGAAAGGGTAGGTAATGGTGGTGGAGAGGGAGGGGTGTTCCAAAGGAGAGCAACATAAATACCAGCTTAAAGGAGTCCTGATTGAATCAGAATCTCAGAGTCATTCTGGGATCTTCTGGCCATCTCCACCTGAAGTTATACTAAGGCAGGCCCCACAAGCACTGAGAAAGCCTACTTCTTCTTCCAAGGCATCAATGTAGCACTAATTAAAATTCAAAGAAGCAGCCTTCACATGTCCACTGCATGTGATTAGATGCTATTGTGTATGTCTAGGACCCTGTGTACATAAGGAGATCAGATGAATAAAGGATATGAAAAGAAAATGACAACTGCTACACAGCCTGCATAATATCTTTGAATTTCAATTACAACTAATTTTACATTAAATTGTGGACTATATGGTGCACAAAACATGTCAGTAAGCAACTGGTTTTCTTGGCATATCTGTTCTCAATTACAATGAACTTGATATGTTTCCTTCTCCGAGAATGTTTCCTGACCGCTCTGTATTTTCAACATTTTCTTTTTCAGTTTTTCATAAATTTGCAGAATGGAAAAACTATTACCCTTGAAATTCTTTCCCTTCTCAGATTCTTCTGTATTTGTCCAATAGATTAAAGAAGATGAGCAATAAGAAAACCAGACTTTTTATACTAAATTGGTGGAAAATTGGTAGGATAAACAACCTATGATTCACTTTTTAGCAACTCTTTAGCTCCGGCTGGGCTTTAATTTGTGTGTTTAATTTTTCATTGTTTATTTGTTTTTGCTCTTTGGGAAACATGTGAATTTATAGCCAATGTATAACACATTAATCCATCATCTGTGCATTTGTCTTATGCAGATACCACAGCTAATTAGTATGAGTTCATGGACGAAAAATCAGATGAATCTCATTGTGTTTCTGGTGTTAAACAATCATGCAGGTATCCAATGACAGGCATATTGCAAGCCAGAACAGCATTCCACATTGGATTGGCTTCTTTGTTGGTGCCCAGGTTGTACATATGTTATAGAAAAGATTAAATCGTGTATTTTAATTTATTGCTACTTGTAAAGATTTTGTGTCATGATAAACACATATGATTTTAAAGTCTGGAATCATGCAATAATTTTAGGCTTTGATATATAATTTCAAATGATTGCATTTCTTATTCTGAAAATTTATTCCAAGTGCTGAGGGGCAGATTTTCATTGTTTGCAGCCATGGGTGATCTAGTCGGAATTAACTTGGGGGTGGAGGAAGAAGGCAAAGAATGAGATGGAAGAAGAGAGAAATGTAAACGATAAAAGAAATGTTAACAAACTGCAATACAGAAAAAAATTCAGTAATAAATAATGTGCGAAGTATGAATCCTTAAATGAGTCCTTGACTCAGTTTGTTGTTGAGAAGTCTGATGGTGGAGGGGTAGCAACTGTTCCTGAAACTGGTGGTATAAGGTGGAGCACCTATACCTCTTTCCTGATGGCGTTAGTGAGAACAGAACATGTCCTGAGTGATGTGGATGCTTGATTTCTCTCCAACGGCAGCGTTCCATGTATATTTTCTTGATGGTGGGGTGAGTTATGCCTGTGATGTACTGGGCTGTGTCCACCACCAATTGCAGGGCTTCCATTCTGGTGCACTCATACCGGGCTGTGATACAGCTGGTCAGCACATTTTCCACTACATATGTGTATAAGTTTGCCAAGGTTTCCAATGTCATACCGCACCTCTGTAAACTCCTGAGGAAGGAGAGGCGTTAATATGCTTTTTTCATAATGACATCCATATATAAGGTCTTGGAATGTTCCTCCTAGATAGTGACTTACAGGAATTTAAATTTGCCCACCTCTCCAGCTTTGAAGCCCCAATAATCACTGGATCATACACTTCTGGCTTTTCCCTCCGAAAGACCACAATCATCTCCTTGGTTTTGGTGACATTGAATGTTGTCAGTGCAGCATTCAGCCAGGTTTTCAATCTCCCTCCTGTATGCTGACTCAGTGCCACCTTTTATACAACCCACAACTGTGGAATTGTCAGCAGATTTGTAGATGGTGTTATTGTTGTATGGAGCCACAGTCATAGGTGCAAAGCTAGTAGAGCAGGGATCTAAGTACGCAGCCCTTATGCTGATGGAGATTGTAAAGGAGATGTTCTTGCCAATGTGCACTGATTGGTGTTTGGAGGTGAAGGAATCTAGGATCCGATTACACACTTGTGTATTGAAGCTCAGGTATTGGAGTTTGCTGATCAGTTTTGAGGAGATGATGGCGATGAATGTCGAACTATAGTTGATAAAGTGTATCCTGATGTATGCATCTTTGCTGTCTAGGTGTACCAGGTCTTTGTGTAGAGCCAGTAAGGTGACCTGTTGGTCTGGTAGGCATATTGGAATGGATCCATGTCACTGCCTAGACTGGAGCTGATACACTTCAACATCAGCCTCTCCAAACACTTCATTACTGTGGATGTAAGTGCCTCTGGTCAGTAGTCAATTAGGCACGTTACTGAATTCTTCTTGGGCATCAGTACTATTAAGGTTGTTTGAAACAGATGGGTACTATGCCTTGTCAGAGTGAGCTGATAAAGATATCCGTGAATACATTGGCCAGTTGAATAGCACAGGTTTTCAGTACTCAGCTGGGTACTCTGTCTGAACCAAATGCTTTCCTTGGATTCACTCTTGTTATGAGCCCAGAAGTCCCCAAAACCCCACAGCAATAGATATTCACCAAGACAAATGATTACTTAAATAAAAGTTACTTTTAATTATCTTTAAACATGAAAACAGGATCAAACTCTATCTTATTACTATTAACTTAACTTAACCTAACATAACACCCTTCTAATTCTAAGCGCACATGTATGTAATGTGTATATAAGTTCAAAAAAGTTATTTAATTCACAATCCAATCTCACTTCTCACTCCTCCAAGTTCACTGGTTGCAAGAGATTCTTATATTGTGCACAGAATTTAACATTTAGAATTTCACCAGGCTTTGGTGCTTGAAGGGTAAATGGTTTCCACTCAGGAAGGTAGTTGTCAGTTTTCAGTGAGAGATTTGTTGTTCACTGGACCAAAACCAATTCATTCTAATCAACCACATCAGTGTCTTGCCAAAGAAACTTGCCCAATCAGGATTTTCCAAATAATAACCTCTTTCTTTCATTACAGAGTTCCTTTCTGTTTCTCTTATTTCTTATCTCTCCTCTTGTATGGACCAGGCTGAACTAAGAACTCATAACCCATCTACAAAATGGGGGTTTCCACAAGCTTTCCAGCTTGTCCTGTTCCAGTCACAGCTCCTAGTATAGAACTGAATTCTCTCTCTGAGAAAAGCCTGTTTTCCTCTCTCTGCTTGCAAAACCACACAACACTCTTAGAACAGCAGCCTGCACTCAGACAGCCTGCAGCTCTGCCATAATCCTCTGAGTTCATTCATCTGTTGCTTTCCAAAACAATAATCCATTTGTGAAATCTCCTTAGGCACTCCCCAAAGCTTTTGCAAAGGCACTCGGAGCCAGCCTGTCTGGCTTGAGCAGAGCCACTGTATTTTAAATGAGATGTGTTTTGAAGTATTTGTATGTGACCTACACTAAAAAAAAACTGCCACAATTTATCTCCTTTAAAGCATATCTATAATCTGTCACACTCTCTTGTAGGCAACCTGCACATCATCTTCGGATACTGACAGTAGAGAGTCATTATGGGACATGGTGGTGTGCAGTGGTTCTTCCTTACTATGGTGGTCAAATTTAGTGAAGAAGGCATTGAGTTGTTGATCATTCAGTGCTTTCAATGCCTTCATTGCACTCCTCAGTGAATTCAGCAGCAGAGCATGAGTGAGGTGTGTTTGCCTGGTACCTTGTTTGGGGCATGAAGCTGTTGACTCTGTACATTATTGGGTGGCATAGGAACAAAGGACTCCTCGAGCATCTTGGATCATATTTTCATGAAGAGTTCATTTTAAAAATATTTTAATTGTTTTAACATTTATATTTAATAAAAAATATAAAATAATAATCTTTAATATTTTAAAACATTAAAAAACCTAAATCATTTTCAATTTTATTACTTTTAATTAAGTTAGTACTATCTTCATAATTTGATTTTTCAACTATTTATCAATGTCATTGAATCTAATGTTAATCAGAATCACTTATTAGACAACTGGCTAAACCAAAAGTTATGGCTAGCAAACTGTTACAGCTTTCTTCATTATTTCATAGCCCAAATGACACTAGACAACAAATTTTTTTCAAAATGTTTGCTTCCTGAAATAAAATTGGGGATAATGGTCGACAACTTCAAGATGAACACAAAGGTAATTTCAGATTTGTTGCATCAGATTTATTGTCAGACTGATTGACACACTGACAAACCTGAGATTCCTTTTTCCTGTGGGCACGGCAGAATTACCAATAATTGGTAGTGCAAAAAAAAACTGTACACAGAGTGTATAGAGCTGTAAACAGATAATGAATGTAAACAAACTGTGCAGTACAGAGAAAACAGAAGAAAATCAAATTTTGCCTGAATGACTGGAATCTAGTAGTGGCATCCACTGTCTAGTCATTGTACTTACTGGGCTCTGCAGGAGGCAAACTCCACAGCCACCACTTCTGTTCCACTCTAGGTGGATCGGTTGACGTAGGCTTTTCCAAAAACATTCTTATTATCAGCCATTACCTCTTACATTTAATCTAATTCATTGAAGCATTGGTGTACCAGTTAGTGCGATGCCTTTACAGTGTTAGTGATCGGAAGCAGGGTTCGAATCCTGAACCATCTGTAAGGAGTTTATACATTTTTTCTGTGTCTATATGGATTTTCCCCTGGGGCTGCAGTTTCCTCCCACTGTTTGAAATGTGCTGGGAGTCCAGAGGTGTAGGTTAATTGGGCCTAAATTGGGCATCACGGATTCATAGGCTGAAATGGCTTGTTACCGTGCTGTATGTCTGAATTTAAAATTTTAAATTATTCAGTGACCTTTTTTTTATATAATTCTTCTTGTTACAGTCACGTGATAATTTATTATCAAATACAACCTTGTTTCCACAAGCAGATTTTGAAATCTAAGCGCATAGTCTGTTTCCAAAATAAAGGCTCAACTCTAAAGTGGAAAATGTCATTCCCATACATAGGATTACAATCATAACTGTGTTTAAGTATTCAATTAATTATTGACCGCTGATGAAAAGAGCAAATGCAGACCTGAAATCACAATAAAATAAATTCCCAACTGTCATTTAATGTTTCACATTGATTGAGCAAGGAACTCAAACATATGTTTCAAAGTTTCTTCCTTGCCATATTTATTTTACGTTACTCTTTAGATACACGTTTGACAATACATCAAATATGAGTTGGTAAAAATAGGTTGAATTATATTTTACTGTCTGATCAAAAAATGAAGCTGTTAAAATAAAATTAATTCCCATACAGTTCTTTCCATTTTATGTTAACAGTTGTTTCTGTTTCAACTCTTTTTTCCATATTTCTTGGATTTTTCCAGGCCATAGGCCTAATTTATAATCAGCTTCTCTAAACTTAATTCATTGGGTACCAATATATCATTTAAGGGAAGGAGCAGCAATTCTGCTGATCATACTGAAGATTAGTGGACTTGTTTTTATTCAGCAGTTTAGCCATTAAACATAATAAATTCCAGTTGAATATGTCCACATTTTGCAGGATCCACCATTGTTAAAACCTTTGTGCAGTATTGTAAATGAAATACAACTATGGTGCAGGTAAACAGGCTTAAATCCTACAAGCTAGGATAGATTCAAGATAATAACTGGTCAAAACATTTGAACCATTTCATAAATCATGAAAACTAGAGTGAGTATCTCTTCTCCACATTCTATCCATGATGAATGGGATGGAGATAACGTTGAAGGGTCATCTTTTCTCTGTGAGTTTCAGAGTGATGTTGGGTTAAGTCTTAAAAGTTATCATCTGTCTTCTCAGCTACAAAGAATGTGCAAAATCCAAATCAATATACATGATGCTCATATAACATTAACATAATCCATGCAATTATTGGGATTAGGCTTTTTGCACCAGTGGCTTGCCATTCAGACACTGTAATGAGTTGCATCATACCAGTATTGACCTCATGATCATAAAGGCCTGTCATGGTTACTCCGCATGAAACGTGGTGTCAGAAGTGAAAGCTGAGCAAAAGAGTGGGTGGTTGCCATGTTTTGAAAGTGTTATTGGGACTCTGCTGGAGATAAGGACATGAGGAACAATTGCTCAGTGGAAGGACAGAGTTTTGTAAGATTGAAATTGTGTATTTTGATGACAAAAGTGACCTGGTAAGGCTGTGCTCCCACGGATGATAGTTGCAGATTTCCATAGAGAAAGGAGTCTGATTGATACCAACACCCATGGAAATGAAAGGAGATTTGAGGGGGAATTGTTTTTTTTTCTAGTTCCAGTATGAGAACTATGAAATAGCAACAGAGCTGGACAAGAAGCCAGAAAACATTAGAGTAGCTACTTTGTTATCTCTCAAGGAGAAAGAGTGCTATGGGGTTTACACTACATTAGACATAACAAGTGAAGAACAAAGGAAAAGTACAGAAATTCTCAAGAAATTAAAGGAACCTGCTATGAATGTCATATATGAGCAGTACACATTCACCACTTACAATCAGCATGAATATGAAACCAGAGATCAATATGTAACAGTGCTGAAGAAACTGGCTGAGCCGTGTGAGTTTGGAACGCTGAAAGAAAATTTAATGAGAGACAGGATTGTGCTCGGTACAAAAGGTCCAGCTGGGTGGTCCCGCTTGTTGAGGGAGGATAAGCTTACACAGCGGAAAGCAATCGACATGTCCAGGAGTGCAGAAGTCACGAAAGAGCAACTGAAGAGCATAGAGGGCTCAGTGAGCAAGGCAGAGAGAGTTCATGCAGTGAATAATTATGGAGAACAGAAGAAGATGATGAAGTATAGTGGAAGACAGCAGAGCAAAGCTCGCTTGTTGGAGGAAGGACACAAAAGACAGGTCAGAATATAAATACTGTGGTGGACATCATCAGAAAAAGAGCAAAGCCTGCTCAGCATGGGGTAAACAGGATGCAAAATGTAAAAAGGAACAATAATTTTACCAGAAAGTGTCTAAGAAGTCAGAAGTGGTGAAGTTTGTGGTGCCAGAAGAGCAAATCAACAATGACACTGATGAATCGTTATAAACTGTGGAGCTTGTGCGCAGTGAAAGCACACAAGGCCAGACGTGGATTGTTCAACCGGATGTGACAGCAGACAAATCTCACTATCGACCAATAAAATGTCAGATAGACATTGGAGCCGCTTGCAGTGTATGAATTTTGCAGACGTGTGAGGTGTTGCAAAATGAAGATCCAAGGTCATCCAAGGTCAAGCTGAGGCCATTTGGTGGAGAACTGTTACAACCTAGAGGGCAGCAGGATTTGTACGTACATTGCAATGGCACACAATGCAAGATGAGATTCCAGGTGGTGGATTCCGGTCACCCTACTTTGCTATCTGCACAAGCAAGTGAAAGTCTTGGACTAGTCACAACAGGTCGATGTAACAGGTGCAGAAATGTCCGCTCACTAGAGATGAAATCCTATGAGATTACAAGTATGTATTCACCGGACTTGGGTGTCTCCCTGGTGAATACCATTTGGAGGTGGACAAGTGTCAAGCCTGTTCAGCACCTTCCTCGAAGAGTGCCAGCAACTCTCAAGACCAGCCTGAAAGAGAAAATCAAAGAGCTGGAGGACAAGGGAGTGATACAGAAAGTCACTAGTCCTACTGTATGGTTGCTGTGAGGAAACCTGGAACAATAAAGGATGCCTAGACCCTAAAAACCTTAATTAGTCACTCAGAAGGACTCTCTACCCAATGCCAACTATGGAAGAAATTCTACCCCAGCTCACCAAAGTGAAGGTGTTCACAATCCTTGAAGCTAAGGACAGGTACTGGCAGATAAGGTTGGATGAGAGCAGTAGCTACTTGATGTCTTTTTGGACACTATTTAGACACTACAAATGGTTGTACATGTCATTTGGCATCTCCACTCTTCTTGACGAGTAACAATGGAGACAGCATGAAGTAGTCCAGGAACTGCCAGGTGTTGAGGCTATAGTTGATGACCTCTTGGTGTATGAATGTGAAGATGCAATGGATGAAGCCATTGCTGATTATGACAAGAACCTCATCGGACTGCTAGAGAGAGCATGTCAGGTGAATCTGAAACTGAACAAGAACAAGATGTAGCTCAAGAAGACTGAAGGTAAGTACATAGGCCATGTACTTACAACTGAAGTACTTTGTCTAGATCCTGAGAAGTTCCGAGGTGTACTAGAGATGCAACGACCCTCAGATGTCAAGGCCATTCAGCGCTTCATAGGCTTTGGGAACTATCTTGCAAAGTTGTTGCCCAACTTGTCATCAGAGTGTGAACCACTGAGAAAGCTGACTGAGAAGGACGTGAAATGGTTTTGGGACACAGAACAAGAATTAGCCTACAACCGCATCAAGCATCTGAACACCTCTGCACCAGTGCTGAAGTACTATGTTGTACTCGATGAAGCGATGCTACAGAGCGATGCCATTGAAAATGGCCGCAGAGCAACTCTTATGCAACGTTCTCAACCAGTTGCATTTGCATCAAGGGCATTAACAGCCACAAAGAGAAACCATGCCCGGATAGAAAAGGAATGTCTGGCAATTGTACTTGCATGTGAACACTTTAACTGTACCTGTTTGGCAAAGAGAAGATCACTGTGGAAACAGACCGTCTTTATGAAACCTCCAGCATCACCACCCAAATGCCTGCAAAGGATTTTGCTAAAGTTACAGAAGTGCAACTTGGATGTGAAGTAGAAGCAAGGAAAGCTCATGTACATAGCAGACACCTTCTCGAGGTCAGCTCCTGCACTGAAGATGGCACAGATTGTGAGATCTTCACCATGAGCCAGCACAGCAAATCGATGAGAGAAATTGAGGAAATGAACCCAGCTTCGATGCTCAAGCCGACTGACAAGAGACTTCAGCAAATGAAAAATTGATTGAAAGAGATGAAACATTACCATACTCAAAGATGTGGTGATGAGAGGTCGGCCAGATATAAAGATTTTGTAAAGTACTGAGAAATTACATTTATCAATGGAAATTCACTGTAAGACGTTGAACACCTAAAGGAACAATAATAACATCTAAACAGTGAAATTATTAGTTTTGTTTTATGGACTCTGGAGATTTAAAGACTGTTGAAAAAATAATGATAATATATGTTTATGTTCCTATCTCAGTCTATAACTGGAAAAGATTCAAGCCAATTAACAAATTGCTTTTTGTTTTGGAAAAAAAATGAAAAAAGGAATGTTGGGATTAGGCTTTTTGCATTGGTGGCTTGTCATACAGACAGTGATGAGATGCAGTATACATACCAGTGTTGACTTCAGGGGACACAATATGATAATAAAGGCTTGTCATATTTAGGGTTAAGGTTAGGGTTAGGGTTATTGCTGCATGAAACAGCAATAAATACAAATTTGACAAATTGCACCAGTCTAACATTTTTTTAAAAACCATACAGTAAAATGTGGTTTAGCAATATAATTCACTCGATAAATTTATATCAAAATGTTATTTGTTTAGGTACATAGAAGGGAAAGTTATAGTCTGGGTGCAGGTCAATAGGACTAGGCAGAAAAATACTTTGGCACAGGCTAGATGGGCCAAGGGGTCATTTCTGTGCTAGTGTTCTATGGATCTGTAGTTTTCAGACTCAGTTTTCAATAATGACTTGGAGGCTAGCATTTAAAATTGGTGTACTCTCGTTTCCATTCGAATCATGGATCATGATTCATATGCAATTAGATTAGATAAACTATTTTAACAGATCTAAACAGATGATGAGACTGCGGTAAACTAACAGTGGATTCTTAGAAAAGAAATAAAGTGTGTGTGGGGTGGGGGGGGGGGGGGGTTCCTTGATACATAATCATCAGGATACTAAAAGCAAGTGCTCCTACAAATATTACATCAAAACACCATGGGATGATTGCTGTGTTTACAAAGCAATGCAGTATTTATCTTGAACACATGCTGTTCCCCAAATTGAACTATCTATTCAAAGTCCTTAAATTGGACATTTCAAATTGCATAATTTACTGCTGGATTATTTCAGGTTATTTTATTCGATTAACAGGAGTAAAAACAAAGTGGGATTTAGACCTAGTCACATGTTGTTTAGTTTTCTTTGGTTGTAAGGAAGAGTTTGTGGCCAACACAATGAGGCTGTGCTGCGTAGATTGAGTACAATGCTCCCACTCCTGCCAGATTCTTGTAGCACAAGGCTAAATTTAATCTTTGTCAGAACCAGTCACCTGACTTACGTTCTTTAACCTCTCTAATCCATAACCTTTACTGTTTGGTAGAGCAAAGGGAACATGAATCACCATCGACAGCAAGTTTCCCTCTATGACCTCGAAATATGTTTTACCTTCCTCTCTGTCATTGAGATAAAATTCCTCAACTCCCTTCCTCTTGTGGGAATGACTTCATCAGAAGGACTGTGCAGTAGTTTAAGGTGGCTAGCTTTCTCGAGTTCATTCGGGATGGGCAGTCAATGACGTAAGCTCACATTTTGTAAAGCAATAGAAGAAACCATTCTATGATCTGAAAATTCATTATTATACCACTTCTGGTAACTTGTTTATTGAATCAATCAGGATTATTCTTTGTCATCACACTAAGTTCAGAATGATCAATACTAAATTCAAACTAGACATGAATACAAATTGTTTACCAGCATTTGTTTTTCTAATTTGTAAACCAAGGAATCTTTGAAATATGCTAATGTTGAGGTCTTTTTATAGAAAGCAGTTATTTTATGTGTTGGTTTTTAAGTTGTCAGAACAGCTGTCATCTCTAATAGGCAATCCATCAGAAGAATAAATGTTGTTTTAATTTATTCATTTCCTCCATCATATATATCCTAAAAAAGTGAAATAACTGTACACTTCAAATGATCCATGACCTCCCTTCTACATAATAAAACATTAACCTAACTCTACCTCACTTTATTTCTCAGAACTGCAACTTATCATAATATTCAAAATGTTCAGTGTTAATTCTTATTTCAGCACTCCTCCAATACCTCTCCTGTTTGTATTAGTGTTTCTTCCAAAGGAAGCCTCATCTCTTAAAAATGAGTCAGAGAGGAATGGATAGTAAATTAAACCTCTCCTTTTAAGATTATTTTTTGTAGTTTGAACCTCGGTTTATTCTGTTGTTCTCTCAAGATTATTATTCTAAACACGGGGTTCTATTATAAAAATTATTTTGCTCAGTTGCTGACCTTCATTCATTATTTGCTCATTTCCACACATCTATTGGTTCTTCTTAATTGCTTTTAATAAAACAAAACAACACAGGAAAAATCACAGACAAAAAAATCATTTAGTCATGTATTAGCTTCCTTGGTTCAGTAAACTGATTCATCTTTACGTTTTTGGCCATCTCTAGTCACTCCTCATTCCTATATTCTGATAGAATATAGTTCATGAACTTGTCTGTAAGTGAAGTTATGATTAGAAATAAATGTTTCTTCTATCTTGAATCAACTTTAATGACTAATTTCTTAATTTTCATTGGTTACTTTTGACAAACTGCGATATAGTTGGTTGCATCTATTAAAAGAGTGTATTTCTCAACTGGTGCATTAACAGAATGAGCCGTTAGAACATTTCAAATGCAAAGAAAAATTATATGCATTTGTGCACATCTTGGTTTGGGATTGGCTATGTAAGTTGTGACTCTGTGTCATGCATTGATGGAACTGTTGTATTGGTTAATAATGATAATAATGAGAATACTGAAGCAGATTTTAACATCCAAAGCAGAAGAGTCATGTATCAATGTCAATAATATTATTCTGCTCAATATCAATACTATTTCCTTGTTAATTCTATTGCAAAAAATAAATTGTTGTGACTCAATATTAACCAGAATGGTTGGGTGTTCAGAAATCCTTATATTGAAATCTTTCTACCTGTCTTAATTAAAATATTCTACTGTTTCTTTATTCTTTATCACATATTTTTTATCATAATTACTTTGTCCCAAAAATAAATGTTAGTATTACAGGAAGTTTTGAAGTTACTGGTGAATGGTAATGGTTGAGAAATAAATGAAGGATTATGGATTGGAAAGGTTTATCTATGGGAACATGAAAGAAGGGATAGCTTTTGAAATTTCTCATTAAAATTGTTCAGGTTTGATTACATTCCTTCCTGTTTTTGATGTTATTACATGAATATGAATTCATTACTGCACTGTAACAAATTTGTGCTGAAATATTTCACCATTCAACAATCTTTGCCTTGACCAATGAAGTATAAAACACTTAGTTAAATACTCAAAATGGTTTTTTTTGTGTTAAGTAAAGTACTTCAAATGTTCAACTGGTCTGGCAGTTCAGGTCAATTAAATATTCCAAGTTTTAAGATGCTGATATAGAGAGAAAAAATATCCAGCGGGAAGATTTGTGTTAGGATGAAAATCCGGAGGGGTTAATAGACCAAGAGGATGAAGGTGTAAGGCGAAAGGAAATGATGATGAGATAAGCAAAAAGGTGCCTGGAAGAGATGAAGTAAGAAAAGGTAAATCATTATCTGACATCAAAGAAAATTAAAGAAGTTCTTTGTGAATTCTGACCAAATTTACACTGAATTATCAAATTACCTATTTTTATTAATGAGAAATTGGCATGGATTATTTTCTACATAACAACTTTTCTACATTACAACTTTAAACCTATTTCATGGGCTGTACATTTTGGAGCCACCTTGAATTTCCTCCATCCAAGTTTTTTTTCTCTATATTTCCTGTGACACAATACCCAGAAGCGAATACAGCAATCCAACAAATGTCCAACAGCATCTTGGGCAAACAGAAACATCAGCTTATTTTTACATTCAATGCTCCAGAAAACATTTGATCTTTTATGTAGAAAGATAAATATGTAGTGGTGAACAATTCTCTGCAAAACATTCAAAAGATTAGACTTTTTTTGGTTCTATTCTCTTTGATTGTTCCTGCCATCTGCTTATTTATTGAAAAAGGACAACCTTGTAGTACTTACAGGTGACAATATTCCAGAATCACAGCTCTGCTGCAATGTCTCTTTCCGTCTGCAGGGTTCTGACCATGAAACACTGCTAGCACTGAGGTTAGACCACGGCGAAGGTTGTGCTTTAGGGATGGTACCACAGTTCGTGTTGACCCCTGAAGAACTACAATGTAACAGAATTTTTTTTAAAGCACTATATGTTTTTCAAAAATTTGGGTGGATTTGAATCAATGTAATTTATGAGTCCAATATCCAAATACAACTTTTACAGAGGATTCAATTATGTAATGATTCAACATAATTCCTTTGAAATTTCACAAAAAATATCTAAGTACCTAAAGTGAAATAAGTGTTATTTATCACTGTTCATACCTTATGCTGTAAGCTCAAAAAACAAAACCCAGGATAACTTAGCAAAGAGTATTTTATGGACATCTGGTTTCCTATTCTGATCCACTTTGCAGCACCTCTTTCACAGCTTTTGATTTATCTAATTCCACTTGTACTCTGTCCATTTGCCAGTTGTCCATTTGCCAGTCATTCTAATACTTCTTTCCCTGATGTCCACTGTGCTCTACAAAAGTTCATTAACATTTTTTGAAAGCAAGACTGGGACAATCCCTTCAACTTCCTGTTATTAATTTCCCTCTCTACAAAGCAACCCCTCCCTTCCCAAAAGATTTTTTCTGCCATATCCTTGTGCTTTACCTTTCTCTAGCTTTTTGACACCATTTTTTTTGGAACTGATTTGCCCAAGGTTCAAGGTTCCCAACTAACTGATAACCTTTATTCCTAACTGCGTTTGCCATTCTCTTACTGAAGTAAAACTTCAGTTATCTTGTGGAAAACAAATAAATGTAGAACTAACAAGGAAATGCTGGAATAACTCTTGTCAGTCAAACAGCATCTTTGGAATGATAAAGCAGGGTTCTGAGAAATGGTCCCTGACTCAGGGCATTGAGAGGTTTCTCTCTCCACAGATGCAGTGTGATTGGCAGAGTTCTTACAGCATTTCTGTTTTGATTCTGTCCTTGTTAACATCCCAAGCTACCCCTCTACCGCTCTTGTAAAGCACTTTCCAATCTCTACTTCTTCTCCAATTTCTCTCAGCATGTAATTAGTTCCAGACAACATGCCTAGTCTTCCTTCATCTTTATACTCAAACTTCTCCTATCAGGTTTCTTTACATGCCATGCTCTTACACTTCTATACTCAATGTCACAAATGTTACTCTCTAAGTTTGATATGATGCCTATCTTTCCTTGGCGCTTTTGACACATTTGTAGCCTTTGACAGGATTCATCACATTATTCTCTTGTTTCCGAACAATATCCTGTCCCTCAGTGGCATAATTGGAGACATAGCATTGGTACTACAAGTACACAAAGGCATACTGCTTTACTTTTTCACTATTTTGTCTCATCTATTGTTCACGCATTGTCATATTTATTGCACAATACTCCTTTCTGAATAAACTTCAAAATATTCCAACTAAATTCCAGAAAATTTTTAGCTTTTGCCTTCATTTTTTAGCATTGATTTTACCTCACTCTCCAGTGACCTAGCCTGAACCAATCAAGAATATTATATGTTGGTGCCTATTATAAGACTGCAGCTTTTCCACTAGCACTTTCAGCACTGTTTGTGGTGAAGGTCTATTGAAGACCACAACAAAGTATGGCTGCTCCAGTAAGTTTCTCACAATTGTCTGACAACTCCATGATGTTATCTTGGACAGAATAATGGATGACAGAGTCCTCAGACCCATTTCCAGTGACCAATCCTGTCAATACAAAGCTGTGAGCTTGCCCCTGCTTTTTTAGTTATTATGTTCTTTGCAGGGCTGAGTGATACCTACCCTGATATAGAAGATCGAATCAACTTTAACAGCAGGACTTAAACAAAACAAAAGTATGAGAAACTACCTGAAGGGACTTCCTTTTTGCTGATAACTGCATTCAATGCATGCTCAAAAACTGATATGCAGGAAACCTTGGCCCCAAAAATAGCATGAAAAAAACAGAAATTATGTACCAACCTGAACCACACAGAATCAAGCACCCCCTTGAATGGTCAGAGAATTTCAGTATATTGGCAGAAATCCCTCAAGATTAGGCAACAATGATATTAAAGTCAACAAAAGGATAGTAAAATCCAGCTCTGTTTTGCATGATAGAAATAAGGTGTGAGAAGGAAGGAGAATCAGCCAAAAGACAAATCAGAGGAAGTTTTCTGCTGTTGTCAAATCTACCTTATTCTATGTTTGCAAGTCATATACAGGGTACAGCAGACATGCCAGACAGTTTAACCACTTCCCCAAGACCTGCCTGTACAGAATACAAGTGGGAAGACAAGATTCCAGACCATCAAATTCTATCCCAGGCAAACGTCCACTCCATTTAAATGTGGTTGAAAGAATCAAAGATCAGACGGGCAGAACATGTTAGAAGAAGTGCACGCATCTAAGGTGGGAGGGGGGACATTTCAAGAATATGTGCAAGACAAATCTTTACACAGACAGTGGTTGCTGCCTGGAACAGGAAGCAGATAGCAGAGGCAGACACATTGATTAGATAGGCAAACAATCATCAGGAAATGAAAAGGTATGTATCATGTACAGGATGAAGAAACTCTGTTTAATTTGCAATCGTGTTCAGTTCATACATCGTGGGGGGAAGGGTGAGTTCCTGTGTTCTGTGTTCGAACGTCTAATGGTGGAGAACATAAGCATCTACTTGATGGAGAACTGACAGAGCAAACAGTCATGTGGTGAACAGAATGAGAAATTCAAAAACTCTCTTAAAACATCCCTGAAGAGTTTCCATGTTGAGACACGCTTCTGGGAATCAGAAATATGGGGTCATCCTTTTTGGTTAACTAATGTGTTGCACTTTCATATGAGGATGTGAGAATGGAGAAAGCAAAAAGAAAAAGAGAATGTCAAAAATTAAGATCCACTGATACTGCAACATCCCTGTGCCTTCAGATTAACCTAACCAGCCACTCCCATTCACATCACAACAGTAGAAATTAGATGTCATGGTCTTACTCAAGAACAAGTGATGAATAACAACATTTTACTGCCATCTTTATGTTTTAATAGTAATATGTTGGGTGAGGGTGATGGGAGATTTGTTAGTTTGGTCTCAGTAACTGAGTTTCAAGTGTATTTTCACATATTATTTCTTCTTGGCTCTTAGTTTAGAAGTCTCGTCTTAATGTTGATCTACTGTCATTCTGCAACTTACCCCTTGTCTTTTGCCTGGCATTAATGAGATTTGGAGATAATTCTCATATAAACATTACAGTAGACTTCAGAACTGCAGAAACTTACATTAGTCAAGAATTGTCAGAAAGGTGAACTGTGAACATGAGTGTAAACCCAATGATGTGGTTCAAAGGCATGATGGAACCTACTCAAAAATGTATTAATTGAAATATTCATGACTTTCCGTACCCAAATGAGATGCACTTTACCCTCTGAAACTGGGAAAGTATGAAGAAAATCCAAAGGTTTGTACATCCTGTTTGATTTGGTTTTGAGGGGAAAGTTATGAATGATTGCTATGATCAGGTTGCAATTAATCCCCATGATTAAAGTTCTCTGCATGAAGTAACCATAGAAACTGGATACATCAGCAGGTGTAATTGAATCATGAAGGTAACATGTTTATTTAACCAGAACCAAACTCACAGATGTGAAACACAATACAAAAAAACCTCTTACAAAATAAATCATTATTTCTGCATCAGTTAGTATTTCTATATATATTCATGTTTGTTGTTTTATTTTAATCATCAAATGAAAAGGTTGCAGTAGTTATGTTTGACAGCTGCTCATCAAGATGTCTTTACAAATATGATATTGCCTTTTATCAAACTAATACTTTCTTAAAGTTCTTACCTTTCTGACATATTGTGACACTGTTATAGTTGGTTTCTCAACTGCCTGAGCATCAGCATCTGGTGTAATGAATTTAAATTGTCCATGGGAAGATAAAGCGAGAGAGCAACCTGGTCTGTTACCTGGTAACTCCCTAAAGCTAAAGTGACAGACACATGAGATGGATGTTCAGATGCAGATTGGATTGCTTGTCAGTTGGTGGTGGTTACTAAAACTGATAACGTGGGAAATCATTACTTCTTAGCACCATACAAAGAAGGAGAGCTTTGGTTTAAACAGAACCTTTATTTATGCAGAAATCCTACATGAGTGTAACTCAAGATTAACAAATATTTCTGTGATACTATGTGTGATAGTACAGATCTATCACCAATGTACATAGTGTATATAGTTACTGTATCTAGACTGTGCTTACAGCGATTGGCTGAGAGCTAAGCCACACCTATTGTTTGGGCCTTAAAGGGTTGTGTCCCTAGCCAGGTCGGATCATTCCGGACTGGTCGGCCACCTGTGAAGAGCTCCGGTCTTTTGCTAATAAAAGCCTTGGTTTGGATCAACAAGTCTTTGGTTCTTTCGACGAGCTCTACACTATGCCAAGACCAAAACCTGTTGCACTCTCAAAAAAATAATTACATGTGTTCCAGGTAACTGTGTAACAATCTTTTCATCTGTCAATTTACAAGAAGAGTGAAACTCAGGATCAGCATGAACTGAAGTCTCTTCTTCTCAAAAGATAAAGTGGCAAACAGATTCTACAGAAGCTTCCCCATAAAGACTAATTTGTGGAATAACTTTTAATCAGTCCAAAAATGAAAATAAGTAATTTGTCTCAACTTCCTCCTGACATTCTCACTAACTGAGAAACTAATTTTCAGACAATTTGACTCATTCCATTGATATTAGAGCAGCTAGGAAAGCTAGAAGGCTGTGGGACCAGACAATATCTCAGCTGTCTCATGGAAGACCTGATCTTCAGAACTTAGTCAAGCAGTTCCAGTATATTAACTACATTGTCATCTACCTGATAATGTAGAAACTATCCAGGAATGCCCTGTTCACAAAACTCAAGACAAATCCACCCTTGCTGCAAAATCACCAGCAAACCGATGAAAGATGTTGTCACCATCAAGAACCAGTTATTCACCAAAAATGTTCACACGTGTTCTGCTAGGAAAATGCAGCTCCAGACCTCATCACAGCCTTGGTTCAAACATGAAGCAAAGGGCTGAATTCCTATGCTAAGTTGAGAGTGAAGGCTCTGACATCATGGTAGAATTTGGCCAAATGGGAGCAAGAAAATTCTCTGATAAACTGATGCCAATGGACATCAAATAAAAATTCAAGCAAACCATATCTTTTGGAAAAGAAGTTGTAGTTGTCAAAAGTCAATCAACTTGGGCTCAGGACATCACTGCATGAGTTCCTCGGGTCAGTATGCCAGGCAAAATTCCTATTCATTTGCTGCATTAATTACCTTGTTTTCATTGTACGATCAAAATAGAAATGTTTTTTCATGTTTACAGAGAAGATTTATCAAAATGTTGCATGGCTTGGAGAACATGTTATACGACAGAAAGTTGAAAGAGATAGGGACTTTCTCTTTGGAGTGATGAAGGAAGAGAGGCAACTTAATAGAGGTATATCAGATTGAGGGACTTTATTCTGGGGTGAACAGTTAGCACCTTTGGCGACAATAGAAAATACCAGAGAACATCAGGGGAGCTGTCAGAGGTAAGAGAGTGGTGGGTGCCTGGAATGCATTGCTGGAGATGATGGTGGAAGTTAGTACAATAGTCACATGGAGGTTAAAAAAAAAGCTTTATTGGTGTGAGCTAGGCAAAAATGAAATGGTTGTGGAGTAGGTCTCCAGACGTCGGTACAACATCATGCGCTGTGCTGTAATGTTCTATCTTCTATATTTTATATTTTTTATTTTTCATACTTTTAATGATTTTAAACATTTTTAGACACTTAATTATGTATTCAGATTTTTTAAGCTTGTTCTTGACTGCTCACATTACGCCAAGTGATATCCTTCCATTATGTAGGTGCTTGCAGCTTTAGATCCGAGCTGTACAGTATTCGTTGTGAATTAACATCATGCACAAGTGCAGATAAATGCGTCCAATGTGCATGGGAAGCTTGCAAGGCTTTAAAAACCTCTGGCAGAAGAAACCATCCGTTCCTTCACTGATCTCAAAGCAGAAGAAATATCCTTGTGAACATTATGCCTGGGTGATCGTGAGGGTTTGCTGAAATCTGCTGCAGCTACTTGAAAAGATTCTCTGACAAGGAAGTTGAACGGCAGCATGGCCTTGACCTCAATAAGAAAGCCCAAAGGATTTTTTTTTTGCCTCCTGTTTTCTGATTATTTTGAATGGTCAGTTGTTGCCATTGCAAGACATTAAGTTTTGTATTGCTGCTAAAAATGTCATAACCGAGACTCCCAGTGAATGGATGTTAGCTGCTAATTGCTTAGCGGAACCACTCATTGTGACTTGTAGAAAAAAAATGTGATGTACTGCATCTTTGAGCAGTAAGTTGCTCAGAGAGATATCTTGATGTCAGAAGAGTTAAAAGTCAGTGTTGCCCTCCTAATTGTGCAATGACAGTTGTATGATGTTTTTAGATCATGCTTCATTGTCTAATTTAAGTGGGTATTGCGCAAAGGCTATCTCATCTTTACCACGCAAGCATGGCATGAACGATAAATAAAGGTGATTTGACTTGAGCTTGGTGGACATCTAATGCCAGAAATTTGTCAAATAGGCTGATCTGAATAACACAGAAGTATCTGGTCCATATCACAATGGCATCATTTCACCTGGTATTATTATGGAGTTAATCTATTCCAGGTCCAGGTTAATAATTGATCAAATTTCTTAATAATGGTTGAAAAATACTTGTAATGAGGGTGCTGCACACCCAATGTCTGTCTCCAATTTTTGCAACGTTTTCCTGAAACGTGTTTTTAATGAAGATGATTATTGCAGCTCAAGTGAGCAATAATGTTAAATCTATTTAAACATCCTTTCTACAAGTCATTCCTCCTGTTTACTGTTAGTTACTTCAACACAAATAAGCTTCCACAATACAATTAAAACATGTCAAGTAGTTGACCTGATTGTTTTCAAAACAATTAGGGAGATAAAATCCCTCCTTCAAGGATTGTTTCTGTAGTCAATATCACATTAGACTGAAAGATTTTATAGAAGCATGATCAAGCATTGTCCCTAAGGTAAGAACTTGAAACTTTACTTTATAAACCAAGATAACCTACTAAAATTTAATAAGCACCATTATCAATAAAACAAAACTTTGAATTTGATGTTGTGTACTACATCTAAGAAACAAAATATGAATTCTTATTAATGGCTTCTGTAAAAATTTCTGAGCAGACAAGATGCAAGTTCTGAATGTGCATTCAATTGAAAATTTAGAAACTTTTTTTGTTAAATTGACAAAAAAGTGATTAATTGGGTCTAAATATCAACAAGCTGCCTAGAAATACAATTCGGATATTGAAATGCATAGTGAATAGGAAATAAAAATGGCCATCGTAAAGCAGGATATTTTGAACTTTATTCGCTATTTCATTACTGATGCTGCAATAATTCAAGATATACTTTTGTGTTACCTCACTCAGTGACATCAAATTCATATTCATAAGCTGACACTTAATATTGCATTTATTTCTCATGTAAGGAACCATTTTTCACACCACTTCTTTGCACAATAAAAAAAATCCTGTCACTCTCCACAAGAGTATTTAATTTCTTAATTAAGGAACAAGTGATTAATCAAAACAGTAAAGCAGAGATGACTTAGTATTTGTGCCTTCAGTTGATCAAAGAAATGCAAACATTAGTATTCATTTTAACAAAATCAGTAATCCACAGTGTGTGGTGATGACAATTCATATTTGAAAATTATGCTATTACAAGATATTTGCATATTAATTTTCAAATAAAGTACCATCAGATTAATTTTAATCAAGAATATTAAAAATAATTCTGAATGATGAAATCTAATTGATGCAAATGTTAAAAGCAATTTTCTATTTTTCATTTGTCTAATGAATTATATTCCAGACCTCAAAAAGGATTTCAAAATTAATGTTAAATTACAATTTTTCTGATTATATTCTAATAGGATTAATTAAGATGTTATCCAGTGAAAATTGAAGTCTTTTTTTCACTAATATTGCTTAGAAAAGTGTTAAAGTAATTTTATAGCATGCTAAATAGGTAGGATATTTTTCTTGTTAAAATGTGTGACACAATGCCCTGTAACCCTCACGTCAACATTAATAGATAATGTTGAGGATACCTCTTTCATTTCAGTTTTTTTAATTTGCAAGGACATATCTGAGTCATCCAATAATTACTACAAATATATTCAGTCTGATGCAAAGAGTGTATGTCAAGAGAATAGTTGTAATATGTTTCCATTCTAAAAGCAACTTTTGTAAGATATTTTTTTCTCTCTTTTTTTTAAAGGAATCAACCAGGGCCAAAGTTGCTCAAAGTATTAAAAAATCCATATGTATATCACGGTGAACATGAACGATACAGCAAGGTAGCCACTTAAAAAAATTAAGAATAAAAGTAGAACAATATGTAGTGACAATATCTTAAATTTTGTAGAAAGTTTTGTAAGGGGTAGTAAATATAACCCCATTATTTAAGAAAGCAGGGATCCACAGATCAATAAGCCTGAATCTAGTAGTAGGGAAAATGTTCAAACCGATTGTAGAGTAGAAGCTAGCATTTATAAAAAAAAGAATATAATTGGCCAGAGTCAACGAGATTTTATAAAAATGTTTGTCAAATCTATTCATGCCTTTGAGTTGTAATGAGTAGAATAGCAAAGGAGGAACCAGTCGATGTGGCATATTTGGACTTTCAGAAGATCTTTGATAAGCCATGAAAGATTATTTATTTGAGCGCATGGCATTAGGGATTACATACCGATAGTGTTCGTGGATTTGTGAATGGGCAGACAAAAAATAATAGGAAAAAGTCAGTCATTTTTAGGATGGGAGGCTGTGATGAATGGATTAGAAGAGGGATTGGTGTTGTGACCATAACTGTTCACAATCTATATTAGTGATTTGAACGAGAGGATCAACTGTAATATCTTAAAGTTTGCTGATCCACCCTGATGATCTGTAATGAAAATGCAGAGAGATTTCAAAATTCTATGGACTGGCTAAGTGAAAAAAGATGGAAGTTATAGATGGAATATCATGCTTAAAAAATGTGAGGTTATCATTTTTTAAAATACAAAGTAATGTTTAATTGGTGAGAGAATGAAAGATGTTGTTGCTCGGAGGTAGCTGATGGCCTCCTAAACATATCATGGAATGTTAGCAATTCCAGCAAACAATTACAAAGGTAAACACTATGATGAGGGATTAATGAATTTCATGACTCATTCACGACAATAAATTCTGATTGCATTAAGAAGAATAAGGGGTGATATTATTTATTCATATCAGGTACATGCAGGGATGATGTTGCCACAGTCTGGACACTAAGGAATAAGTTAAAATCAGGATCAGTCAGACCAAAGTCAAGAAAAATATGAATCTTTAGAATTCTTTACCCAAAAAATCTGTGGATGATTGGTCACTGTAAATCAGGGCAGAGATTATTAAATATTTTGAAATGAAGGGGAAACATAATATATAGTGGCATTGAGCTAGAAAATCTGTCACGACTTTTTTAAAAAGCAGAACAAGCAAGAGGGTTGAATGGTCTTCTCCTGCTTCTCTTTCTTATTCTTTTGAAATATTTGAATTTAGTTGACAACTGCAAAGAAACTTAAAATAAGCAAAATGATATCTTAAATTATGAATATATTTTTGATTGTTTTATCTGGATGCCAAAAAAATTGAGGTCACCAAATATTTGAAAAGAGGTATGTAAACGATGGAAAGAACAACATAGATCAGATCAGAACACAAGAACAACTGGACTAAAGTTTGGAGAATCCCTTGTTGGTTTTGGGTGTGTTGGGATTGGGGTAGGAGAAACAGGAAGATGGAATTAACCCAATAAATAGAGAAAGGTTAAAAAAATTCTCTCACTAATTAAATTCGAACATGGTGTAAAATATTGTGAAAGTCTTCTCAATCCTCATTTTGATTAATATATATACAAATGCTTCAAATGAAATATTTGGAATTGATCCTTGGTCATTTATTTAAAAAAAGAATAGTTTTCATCAACAGGAAATTTGGAAAAACTCAAATGATCCTTTGTTCGAATTAGTGAAGAATTTTCTATTTTACAGACATGGAAGTGAGTTTTTTAAAGCAGCTCACATAAATGACACTGTCAGTATGAAGTCTTTATTAACAAGTAAAGATTTTGATCCTGCGATTCGAGGTGGGTAACTTGTATCTGAGTAAATTGCAGGGTCTTGCTCCAAACCCTTAACTTGCACATTTTGCCTCCACATATGCAGGTTGACTTGCTGAGATCTACTTTCAGTTCTAGAGCTCAGTGGCAGCACTCTCTTTTGTCTTCGGTCACCATTTTAGCCACTTTCTGCAGTTCAGTTTTCTTCTCCCCACTTTATACTCTATTATTAGCTATAAAACTTATGCTGTGTACAAATCAAGCAGAGAAACTATATTTACTTGCTAATAGAAGGCAAGCAATAGTTTGAATTAATCTGATTTGAAACTTTCCTTCAGATATTAGCTGATAGAAGGGCACTTTATATATTGAAAATTGGAAGTATATACTTCAGCATGCTATCTCAATAAAATTCATAATTCTCCTTTAGAAACAACTTGCTCTTTAACTTCCTTCAATTACGGGGACCTTATTGTAAATACAATAAACATCATCATGAAGGTGAAAATACAGAAATATTGGGGGAACTCAGGACGTCTCACCGCATCCATAAGAGGTAAAGATATATGTGACATTTTTTTGGCCTGAGCGCTTCTTCAAGGTGTGAGTAAAAAGCCACCAGGTGCCTGAATTAAACGGCTGGGGAGATGGAAAGAAAGGTTAGGGGTGAAGCAAAGACTGACAGACAAAAGATGACAGATAGGACAATGTCCAATTATTAACTTTTGTCTGTTGGTGAGGGCTCCTCCCCCTGACCTTTCTTTCCTTCTCCCCAGCCACTTAATTCATGCACCTTCCTGCTTTTTACTCATGGTAAATGTCAGTTATATCTCTTTACTTCCTATGGACACTGCAAGGCTTGCTGAGTTCCTCCAGTATTTCAGTGTTTTCGCTACAATCGCAGACTTGTGTGTTTCTCTAAACTCATCATCAGTATCATTCAAGGCTGAGACCTCGAATAGGATTGGAGATACACTTTGTGAAACTAAAGTATGCAAAAATCATCCGTGAGTTATGTAGATAATAAATATTACCCGTGTGGCATTGAACATTGGTGAACCAGCTCCGCGTGTAACGCCACGCTAGCGGAGCAGCTGCGTGAAGATGGGGCCGTCGGGGGTTCAACAGCGCCTCTAAGCAGCAGGGTGACGTCACCGCCAGCACAGGGCGGAGCTCACACCGGCCCTTAAAGGGCGTAAACGAAGATTCAAATAAAGCAGCTCAACTGAAACCTGTACTGACCTGTGGTGTGTTTCAGTTGTTGTAGCTACCGCTACACCCACATGTTTAATGCACCAAATATATTTGGGCTGGACCAAGATTACAAAAAGCAGTCTTCCTTTCATATTTTGTCTTCCACACAGGGATCAAGCTCTTGTGAAGCAAAGGAAAAGAGGCAACAATTTATATTCCCAGTTAATGTAATACTAGACACTATTGAACAATCAGGAAATAAATGTTGGTTCACACATCAGTTTATGCCACAAAAATATGCTGTATTGCCTAGTTATATCATAATATCTAACCTTACGTTACTAATGTTTTAATAACAATTATTTGCTTTGAATGACTGTGAATATTTCCAAATAATATTCCAAAGTATTTGATGCTCAGTTGTGCATTTATCCTGAAATTGAAATAAATAAACAATATCATTTTAAGGGAATTTAGAAGAAACAATACTACACACTGCATTGTTAAATGGCAATAAAGAAATTGCAGAATTTATTCTGGATATGATGCCATCTCTGATTAATGAGCCAATGACATCTGACATGTACCGAGGTAATAATTTAAAATTTATATTCTCATTTTTTATATGGTTATGACTACATTGCAGCCTCTCCACAAATGTAATTGGTATTATCATTCCAGAATTGCTTCTCATTTAGAAATTCAAATCCTACTTTAGAAGTACTTAACTAAGCAAACATGAATTAAATATTTAAAGATATTTAAACATGTATTACTGTCACTCACCACATTTAAAGATATTTTAACATGTATTACTGTCATTCACCACATTTAAAGATATTTTAACATGTATTAGTGTTACCACATTTTAAAAATATTTTATTGGTTGTAAAGTGCTGTAGGCATCTTGAAAAAGACATGTTGCCTACCATATAAATGCAATTAAAACAGAAAATACTCAAAACACTTGGAAGATCAGGTCAGATCCGATACTATTTATTGTCATATAATAAAACAGAAATGTGATATTACATGAAATTGCCTTTCATCTGCCATAAAACAGGCAAAGATTGCCTGGTGCCTCTTTCAGTCAAAGTGAAGCAAAGGAGAGGCCCCCTCTGTGTGTCCATGAGTTTTCCTCCAGCGCTCCCGCAACCCCTACAGCTACACAAGACTCCAATTCAGCGCAAACCATTGGCAAGCTGAGCCCAGATTGAAACCTCCGACGCTATGAGGAAGTCTTCAGTGCCCAGGGCCCTTTGGGAGCCTTTCTTGCCCTCAGCACCCTCTTAAATCCAGGTTCCAATACCTGGTTCTCACTAGCCAGTCTCCAGAAACCCACAGCAACTATAGAAAGAAAAAAATAAGGAAATGTGACTGTTACATTTGATACTCCTGAAGGCTGCAATATGTCCAGATGGAAGATGAGGTGTAATTCCTTCAGCTTGGACGGCCAGAGGGACTTCTTGGGCAGTTCCTCTGTGTGATAGTACAGATTCTATCACCAGTGTGTATATGTACATATGTACAGATGGTAGTGTAGGATGACTGTGATTGGCTGAGAGTGTAGCCACACCTAGATTCTATCACCAATGTGTCTATGTACAGATGGTAGTGTAGGATGACTGTGATTGGCTGAGAGTGTAGCCACACCTAGATTCTATCACCAATATGTCTATGTACAGATGGTAGTGTAGGATGACTGTGATTGGCTGAGAGTGTAGCCACACCTAGATTCTATCACCAATGTGTCTATGTACAGATGGTAGTGTAGGATGACTGTGATTGGCTGAGAGTGTAGCCACACCTAGATTCTATCACCAATATGTCTATGTACAGATGGTAGTGTAGGATGACTGTGATTGGCTGAGAGTGTAGCCACACCTAGATTCTATCACCAATGTGTCTATGTAGAGATGGTAGTGTAGGATGACTGTGATTGGCTGAGAGTGTAGCCACACCTACTGGCAGGTCTTAAAGGATTGCTCCTAGCCAGACCAGGTCATTCTGGACTGGTTGACCTACTTGTGATATGCTCCAGTCTTTTAGTCAATAAAAGCCTTGGTTTGGATCAACAAGTCTTTGGTTCTTTCGATGCGCATTACACTCTGAATCGAGGTTGACCTTCTACTCCAGTTTCATGGGTTCTGGTGTGGCTAATGAGGCCAAAGTGGGAAATGTGGATTCCTCAACAGATGGTGCAGTTTGTTCAGGAATGCGGGGAGTTCTTGCTGCAGGACATCTGCACGCTCCTGACACATAGACCATCCTGAATGTTCTTTATTCACTTTGACCCATCATAGGCCAGAAGTTTGCGGGAATATTGCATTTCTTCAAGGAAGCTTTAAGCACATCTATGAATCTTCTCCATCTACCTGATAATCTCTTACTTCAGCAGAGTTTGGAATAGAGTGTTAGTTTCTGGAGTCTGGTGAGGGACATGTGAATGATGTGGCCTGCTCAATGTGGCTGAGTGAAATATAACAAGGGCCTCAATAGTGTTGATATTGCTTTGGGAGAAGATACTGACTTTGGTTTACTTATATCTGGCAAATTTGGAGGACCTCATGGAGAGTGCATGGGTGATTTTTTTTGCAGTTTTGAAGTGAATGTTTTAGGTTTAAGAAGTACATAGGAGAGCAGGGTTCACTGCTGCCTCAGAGACTATGAGCTTGGTGCTGTTAGAGTTCTCGATACTCTTTTCCTCAGTGAACCAAATGCTGGGCTGGGGCATGGTAAGTGGTGGTAAGTTTCATCACCTATGTTCACCTTTACCAGAATTAGCTCCCAAGATTTGATCTACATTTTCCAGCATGATGCTGTGAACTTTTATTGCTTCAGGGGAGTCTTGTACATTGGAAAATACTTGACCTTTATCTTATGGATATTGAGTGTAAGCACATTCTTTACATTTGTTCAGTGGTAGCACTGACGGTGGCTTGGATGCAATCCTCTGAGCACTTGCAAACTCAAGTGTTATCTGGTAGGTGCAGCTGAATTACTGAGGTTTGGGGAACCTTAGAGTGTGGATGGTTTTTGTGGTGATATGTAATTACACCACTAGGTCACCAGGGGTCAACCCGGTGACCTTGTATATAAAGCAGTCCAGAGCTACAGTCTAGCCTTCCAGGTTCATCTTGCAGAGAGACAAGACCTCTTAGTGTACATATAAGTTTATTAAAGCTGTCTTATACTTGCACTGCTGGTGTGGTAATTGTCAGTACAATTTAATAAACTAATATGTACACTAAGAGGTCTTGTCTCTCTGCAAGATGAACCTGGAAGGCTAGACTGTAGCACTGGACTGCTTTATATACAAGGTCACCGGGTTGACCCCTGGTGACCTAGTGGTGTAATTACATATCACCACAGTTTTTGCTGAACAGTTTCTCATTTGATCTGAGTATGAGGTTTATTGAATTTGTGGAAAATGAGGTGCAAAATTGTGGAAAAAGGAATTGAGAATAGTGTCAGACAATGATCCAGCCTTGTATGACACTGGCCTTATGCTGGTATGGTTCTATGGCAGACCCATCAGTTAATATCATGTCTTATATGCTGCTGTAAGACGGAGTCAAATGTGTTCACATCCAGGGTGCCCTCTGATTTCTAGCCAAGGAGGTCATGCTTTCACCAAACATTGACTATCTCTTTGCTCCTGCTAAGTTGGTCCATGTTCCTCGCTCTCAGGAGGGTATGCCTTGGATATTTGGACCAGGATGGGTTTTACAATGCTGAAGAAACAGTGCTGACAATAAATTGCTAAGTTTTTTGAACTCTTTCCATTCCTATTCTGTATTCATGACACACAGAAGCTTAGAAACAAACTTTGTTTTTATTCTCAACTAGATAAGGCAGTGCCATATTAAAGTATTGTAAGGCCTGTAGCATTTATTTTAAAGGGGCCCTAAGCTGTGCCAGATGGCGCATGCGCAATGAGAGGGAAATGGGATTGAAGCGCACCCCCCCCCACCCCAACCTGAGATAGTTTATGACACTGATCCTGCATGTCCATTTTGGTAAGTTTGAAATAGTCTTAATTATTCTTAACAAAATGATGCTAGCTTTCTCAGATCACTGTATATTCAGTGATTACCAGTGGTGTATCTAAGGAACATAGTGCCTATGGCAAGCACTGAAATTGCGCCCCCTCCCCTCTGTTAAAACTTATTTACACATTTTGCAATTAAACATACTGAAATGACACTTACACTAAAATTGTGCCCCTCTCCTGTAAAAACTTGCACATCTTGTTAAAGCAAAACTTACAGCAGTGGCGGCTGCCTTTAGGTCAGCAATTTTAGCTAATTATCACCTTTAATTGGGGTTATTAACAGACTATCCATGTGGTATCTCATAGCCACTGCACAAAGATGAAAACAAAAATGTTTCTCATAATTCACAGAACATAAACGCAGAGGCTCTTGAAAATCTGGGGCCAGTAGCATATGCTACTTTCGTACTTCGTTAATCTGGCCCTGAGATAAGGGATGTTAGCACTGAAAACCTTTCACTTTCAAGGCAGCCAATTTATTATCAATCATGAATATGCTTCAATAAACCTTGCAAAGTTTAAAAAGTACCAGGAAAAGTTTCTAAACAGTGAACCATTTTCAAGGTAATTTCAGGTCTTTACAGGGAAGAGATACCTGTACTTTCCAACCCTTTTCTC
Source organism: Narcine bancroftii (assembly GCF_036971445.1). NCBI lineage: Eukaryota > Metazoa > Chordata > Chondrichthyes > Torpediniformes > Narcinidae > Narcine > Narcine bancroftii. Next base: position 93,466,946 of record NC_091477.1, on the reverse strand, counting down.
AATCTGCAGGGGAAACACCTATGCACATAGCTGTTCTGAAACAAGATGTGGAAATGGTCAAGGAGCTGTTGAAACGAGGTGCTGATGTGATGAATGCACGTGCAACTGGTTCCTGCTTTGTTCCAGGAGAAGAATGCCAGTGTTACTATGGTAAGACCTAATATCTTTGAATTAAGATAGGGAATGTTTCCATTACATCTATGTTTTGAATAGGAACTAACCACATATGGTGTTCTGGTATAATATTGTTGATTGGTCATGCTAGCTTTAATGGGTATAAATTCTTGGCATGAATTTCATTGGTAAAGTCAACCATCAGATGTAAAGTCGATTGGAGCAAAAAACCGTAGATGTTGGAAATCCAAAAAACCAGAAAATACTTGAAGGATTCAACAGATGAGGCAACAATAAGAGAAACAGAGTCGAGGTTTCAAGTCAATGAGCCTTTGTCAGAACAAACTATCCCTGAAAAATCGATTCTGGAATCAATTAGATATCGGAGAATAAGGCAGTGAGAGCATAAAGTAGCCAAACAGTGTTTTTTAATTGATTCCACTCTGAGAATTGCTTTGAAAGATCCATCTATTTTTCTCCTTGAGATTTTTGTGCTGTTCATTTGACGTGCAAAGTATTAGTATTTTACAATTGTGGTGTTCAACTGGATAATTAATTGCCAGGGAGCACAAGTCAGCTGCATGCCATTAAGTTTGGAAAAGATATAAAAGAAGCTCTAAAACTACGTAACAGAATAAATGGAGTGTGCTTGAGATACAAGAGGCTATGGAATTAATTGGGAAACTGCATTCACTATGAAGGTTATTTCTGACAAAAACTTCACATTCATTTACTCTATTATGATAGAAGGGGTTCAAAATCTTGATGAAAACCCTGTCAGCGGTGTTGATGTTAACATTAGCAGTTGTGGCTTCATTGGTGACATTGCTGAATTATCATATTTAAAGGGATGTGTGTTTGAGAACATCTAAATTTTAAAAAAAATCCAGACTGGACACTTCAGTGTGGAACCGATGATGTTGCATTGACACAATTGCTGACCTTTGGTGACATGAAAGTCAAGTGTCCAATTGCAAAGAAAGAAAGAGAGTCCCATTTCCCTGAGTTTGATTATTAGTGGTGAAAATTGCCTGTGTTGTTTTCTACATTATACCATCAACTACACTTCACAATGCCATGAAGCACAGAAAAAATACATGAGAGGTAATTTGTGAATTTTAACTCTTTCTCCAAAGTTGACACAAGAGATTGATAAATTTTGAGAAAATTAGCTCCTAAATATTTAGGGTTTTTTTTTCTGGGGCTGCCGATATGAAATTAAAATAGATATGAACTGCAAAAAGTTATCTCCTGGGCAAAGTGGAAATTTCAGATGAAAATGGAAACAACAAGGGACACCCGACAACTGTGGCAGGGCCTAACTGTCATAATCCACTTCAAAACCAAATCCAGTGAAGTAGCAGATGGCAAAGCTTCACTCCCAAAACTTCACTGCCTTCTACACATGATTTGACAACATTAACAGCAAAGAACCACCCCTCCACACCCCTACATCCCATGATGATCCCGTCCCTTCGGTATTCGAGGACATTGTGCAGACTGCCTTGAGGAAAGTGAATCCGAGGAAAGCATTCAGCCCGGATCGAGTATCTGGCCAGTATTAAAAATCTGTGCTGACCAACTTACCAATGTATTCACGGATATCAATATCTCACTCCAACACGGCATGGTACCCACCTGTTTCAAACAGGTGTCAATCATACCAGTGCCCAAGAAGAGTGGAGTAACCTGCCTAAATGACTTGACCAGTAGCACTTGCATCAACAGTGATGAAGTGTTTTGAAAGGCTGGTGCTGAAGCAGATCAGCTCCTGTCTGAGCTGTGACATGGATATGTTCCAGTTTGCCTATCATAGTAACAAGTCTACAGTGGATCCCACTCACTGGCTCTACAGAAAGCCCTGGAACAACTGGACAGTAAAGATGAAATCATCAGGATGTTCTTTATTGACTACAGTTTGGCATTTACACCATCATCCCCTCAAAACTGATCAGAAAACACCAAGACCTAGGACTCAACACCTCCCTGTGTAATTGGATCATGGATTTCCTCACCTCCAGACCACAATCAGTGAGGAGTGATAAGAACATCTCCTTCACAAACTCCATCAGTACTGGATCACCATAGGGCTGTGTTCTTAGTGCCCTGCTCTGCTCACTTTACACCTATGACTGTGTGGCTCGGTACAACAATAATACCATTTACAAATTTGCCAATTACACCATGGTAATGGTTGTTTAAAGAAAGGTGATGAGTCACCATACAGGAAGAAGAGTGAAAACTTGGCTGAATGGCACACCAACTTCAAACTTGGACTCATTGTCACCAAAACTAAGAAATTGATTGTTGACTTCAGGAAGGGAAAGCCAGATATATACAATCCAGTGATCATTGGGGGATCAGAGGTGGAGAGGGAGAGCAAATTTAAGCTCTTAGGAGTCACTATCTCAGAGAATCTTTCCCATCACACTAATAACATCGTGAAGAAAGCATGTCAGCACTTTTACTTCCTCAGGAGTTTGTGGAGACTTGTTATGACAACAGAAATACTGGGAAATTTCTACAGATGTTTAATGGAAAATGTGATGACCAGCTGCATCACAGACGGGTATGGGGACACCAATACTCCTGAGTGTAAATCCTTCCAAAAGGTAGTGGACACAGCTCAGGAAACACTGCCGCTAGAGAGTAGAAGCAATGATCAAAGATCCACATCACCCAGTTCTGTTCTTGCTGCTGCCAACAGGAAAGAGGTAGAGGTGCCATAAGATTTGCACCTCCAGGTTCAGGAATACCTGCTACCCCTCCACTATCAGACTCATCAACCACAAACTCAATTAGGGACTCATTTAAAGACTCTTGCATGCGCACTTTATTGATTTTTTTAAATTCCCTCTCTATTGCAGAGTCAGTTTGTTTACCATTTACTTCTATTTACAAGTTTTTATTTGTTTACATGTACAATTTTATGCACCACCAATGAGTGGTGATTCTGCCTCACCTGCAGCAAAAAGATGTCATGTATGTACTCTGACAATAAATCTGAAATCTAATCTATACAGTATTTTGATATTGCTGAACAATGTTATTCTTGAAAAATTCCAGAAATGAACATTCAGGCTGTATTAATTGAAATAAGATCCTCATTACTGTTCCTTCTGTTTCATAGCTACCTTTGAAATTCTGAACATAACCAAGCCTGAAAGGTTTTAAAGCACAAAAAAACCACAGACAGATAAAGACACTTAACAACTAATGACTAATGTAGAATAATCCCTATTATAGATTTCAATAGTACTGAGATTTCTGCATGGATTATTGAAATTCTTTCAGAACAATTTATTTGCAGGTACATAATGTTTGAATTAATTGAGAGATTTGCTTCATGAAGGTTCTGTAACATTCAAAAGACCAGTTCTTGATTCACTTTTATATTTCTGTCACTTTTTCGTCCTATTTTGTGACTTGCAGGTGAATATTTATTGTCGTTTGCTGCATGCATTGGCAATGAGGAAATTGTTCGAACTCTTATGAAACACTGTGCTCCACTGGAGGCACAGGACACCTTAGGTGAGAATTTTGTATTATTTTAGAAGTTGCCTTGTACACCAAACAATTTGTGCCTTATTTTTAAAATTAAAAACATTCTTAGCTTCCAAAGTATTTGTACTGGTAAAATTTTATTATACAATTAAACAGTATAGACTCACGCCCTTCAGTCCACAAATCACATTTTTTATTCCTGTATTACCATGAATTCTCCATTGCTCCTACCCCAATTCTACTGTGATACTGTGGCACAATCACTGCATTGTTTGTATTGTATGAGCTGGCCTGCCCCCTGAACTTGTGACTTCTCCCTCCTGGAAATCCCTATAAAAGCTGTTAGGCCAAACTCCTCCCTCAGTACCTGGCTTGGAACTGGACCAGCAACATATCTAATATCAATAGCGCTACAATTTAATCACCTTAAATTTTTGCGCCATGGACAAGGTAATCTGGGCGGATAAACTGGACACTAACCCTAAAGATCTGGAGTCCTCATGAGAAGCAATGATGTGCAGAGTGAAGAAGACAAACAAGATCTACTCTTCGCATTTGCAAAGCCTAGAATAATCCTGATTATTTCTATTATAATTGCGGGATAATGTGCAGAACATTGCAGCCTTCATCATATGTAATTAACATCATGGAGGATATTCAATGTGGAACATTTAAGGCACTTTAGATAAAAATATAAATAAAAGGAATAAAGATATTGCCACAGAGCCAGGAGATGTGAGCTAAAGCTAGACTGAAGAGATTGATTCTATCTTGCTTTAAGATTGATTGTGGTATTTAAGAGGGGAAGATAATGATGTCACCTCCTCAGCATTTCTCATAGCTGCTATCCAAACTTTGGCTCTGTGGTGGCATCACCTGTACCTGCAGGAGTGTAAGGGGACAGGACAACACCTGGCCGGCTGTCAATCACCCTCCTGGATATAAGCTTGAGCCGGCCTCCCAAGGCACTGCAGAGGGTAAAAAGTTTGGTTGGCGATGTAGTGTTTAGTTCATTAGCGGCAAGGACCTAACAATTCAGCAAGAATGTGAGTGACAAAAATAAAGATGAATTTCAACTATTTAGGGGTCATAGAGTAATAAAGATGTATTAGCATAGAAACCGAGACCTTGGCCCAACTCAAAATGCTGACTATGATATTGTCTGCATTAGGGCTCATCAGGCTCTGTTCCTTTTCTGCTCAAATGTCTGTAATTACATCTGTCTTGACCACATACTCTGGCAGATTGTTTGGCATAACCACAGCCCTCTGTGAAAAACACTTCAAATTTCTTAATCTCATCTTAATATTTTGTCCTTTAATTATGACTTCCTTCCTGAGGGGGAAAAAAAACTCCATCTACCCTCCCTATTCTCTTCACATTCACACTCTCATTAACCACTGTGAAGTCATCAGTGAGCCTCCCATGCGCCACTGAAAGTAAACCCAGCCTGACTAATCTCTCGTTGTACCTAAACCCTCCATTCCAGGTCACATCATAGACCCTCCATTCCAGGCCACCTCATAGACCCTCCATTCCAGGCCACATCATAGACCCTTCATTCCAGGTCACATCATAGACCCTCCATTCCAGGCCACATCATAGACCCTCCATTCCAGGTCACATCATAGACCCTCCATTCCAGGCCACATCATAGACCCTCCATTCCAGGCCACATCATAGACCTTTCATTCCAGGTCACATCATAGACCCTCCATTCCAGGCCACATCATAGACCCTCCATTCCACGTCACATCATAGACCCTCCATTCCAGGCCACATCATAGACCCTCCATTCCAGGCCACATCATAGACCCTTCATTCCAGGTCACATCATAGACCCTCCATTCCAGGCCACATCATAGACCCTCCATTCCAGGCCACATCATAGACCCTCCATTCCAGGCCACATCATAGACAGACCCTCCATTCCAGGCCACATCATAGACCCTCCATTCCAGGCCACATCATACTTAATGCCTCAGCCTATGTCAAATACCTTCTTCACTACTTTCAGTGAACTGTGAACTTTCACCCCAAAGTCTCTCTGCAAATCAATACTTCTATGGTTCCTGCTGTTTACTACACATGTTATTTCAGTATTTGATTCCAAAATGTGTCACTTCACACTTGCCTAGGTTCAGTTCTATCTTCCACCACTCCAACCAATTGTCCAGCTGTCTCTCCATACCCTTCAACAAATTTCTTCACTATCTGTTACTCCAGCAGTTTTTATATCCATCACCAAACTTCCAAACTATTTACATTTCTGTCAAACCAGAAGGAATTTCTGTTCCCAGGAGGAACTTAAAAGAGATGAGCAATTGCAAGGAAGAGCTTGTAGAAATTAATCTTATGGAGCCTGTAGTGTGCTGCGAGCCAGAATCAAAGACACACAAGGTAAAGACTGTACAACAGGCTTTAATCCACAAAGACTGCCACAGAGCCAGGCTGGCTGTGGCTGCAGTAACTCTGAGTGAGGCCTTGGGAGGCCGGCTCAAGCTTATATCCAGGAGGGTGATTGACAGCCGGCCAGGTGTTGTCCTGTCCCCTTACACTCCTGCAGGTACAGGTGATGCCCCCTGCAGTAGGCCAGTGGTGTACCACCACAGAGCCAAAGTGTGGATAGCAGCTATGAGAAATGCTGAGGAGGTGACAGCTTGACCCTTACTTTACATGACCCAATTCAATGGGAATTGTCTGGTCCACATCAATTCCTGTTAGCCAAAATACAACCATGAAATTTCAAGCAATGTGGCTCCTGCTTCCTCTTATTCTAGATGAGAACTCTTTGTGATGTAACCTTTGGCATAGATTCATTTTCCATAAACAGCTAATAAAAGCTATCACAACACATTCTTTTAATGCAAACTTATGAACATACATAAATGAAATAAATAGAATAACTGAACATGGTGAATTAGTCATTAGTTCTGAAATTTCACAGCAGCTAGTGGATATGCTCATTTTTATTTAGGTTAACTTTACAAAATCCTCGCAATGTGTACTTTCTAATGTTGTAAGTGGGAGGCTCTGACACACCAGGAGCTACACACATATTAGTGTTTACATGCTTTATCTGGATGTGAGGGGAAAATACTCATGATTATGACTAGAAACGAGATTCCTTTTGTACAGGTAATACAGTGCTTCATGTATTAGTCCTACAACCAGAGAAAGAGCAGGCATATTCCATGTATGATCTCATCACATCACTTGTGTCTGAGAAGCATCATCAGTTTGTTGAGAACATTGTGAACAATGATGGCTACACACCACTGAAGCTTGCTGCAGCTGAGGGGGACTTTGTGGTATGTAAACAACTTCTCCACTTCTTCCCTGCAAATATTCTGCTACTTTGAGCTTTAGTGAGTTTTGTTAGATGCAGTGCTCGGAGTAAACATGTTTATTTTGCTACCCCAGGATGAAGTTAAATATTTTCAAATGCAATTGTCCAATTTTAGGTAAGTCTGGGACAGAAACATCCCACCTGTGCAAACTTTGTTTTTAATTCAGATCAAGAGGAACATGAGGACTATTTCATGTAAATTTAAGAACAAAACACATAGTCACACACAGAGGCACGCAGACACTCACACATACACACCTTTTATCAATACATTTATATTTATTATCTGTTGCTTCTGTCATTGTTCATGTAGGTGGCATACAAATGTATGCAACAAGCAAGAATTTCAGTCTATCTGCACATTGCACATGTGTATGACAATACATTCTCATCTTTAACATGATTGCAGTAAATCTGAATCAAAATAAACTTTTAATATTTAGTGCAATTATTTAAGGCCATTTTCTTCTGTAGATGTTCAACTATTTGGTACAAAAGCAAAAGAAAATATACTGGACAATGGGAACAATTTCTTACTGTGTTTATGACCTTACCAATATTGATACATGGGGTGATCAAAAATCAGTTTTGGACATAATAACAACAAGCAGGAATAGTGAGGTAAGCAGAAGATCCAACCAGTCAGGAGTTTGTTGCATTGGTCGATTATGCCATTCATAATTGACATCTTTTACGTGTTGTCCTCAAGGTCTCCATTTTACAATATATATTTACAGCTTTCGTGCATGCATTTTTTTTTTGTTGGTTATGCATCCTGTAATGGCACTAAATTACCACAGCTTACAAACAAATAGGGAATACACTCACTCATTTCTTTCACCACACCATGAAGTCAACTTTCTTTTATTATTCACTCGACACAACTTTGCATTCTTCAACTCCCCAAACTCCACCCAGCTAAACACCTTTGACCTTCTCATTGGCTCATGGCCATACAGGTGATCCTGACTCTCTCACTCTCCTTCTCCTGCATTTGAGATTCACCACCTATACACTGACGCTATTACTCCGACGCATCGCATTGCTTGCATTATCAGCCGAGATTGGCACCGTTCCCGACAAAGGTAAGTACGTGACGGCGACAATCTTAACATGAATTCTAAATTCATTGGCTATCAAAGATGCAGCAAGAAGAGGGGATCATAACTGTTTTTAAAGTTAGATTTTCATGTACTGCATTTCTCGTTTCACTTCATTATGAATATCTTTATACCCAAGAATTGATAAAGGCAGTGACAAACTTGAAATTATAATGTGTGTTTCAGCTCACCTCAGCTGACATAGCAGATTAGATTTTCAAAAAGGAAAAACATACAGATGAAAAAACTAGTAGACATTAATTAAGCCTGTTTTCATAGGTGCGCAAGCTTGTTGATGCTAAACCAGTGAAAGAGCTATTACATCAAAAGTGGAATTCGTTTGGCTACAAATATTTTCTCATATGGATGTTCTCCTATATTATGTACATCATTATATTCACAGTCTCGAGCTTATATCGACCTTTGAAGCCAATTCCACCAGGTTTATCTGACAACCTCACCATTAGGACACAAAAGACTTTGGCAGTAAGTAAAAACATCTTGTAATACAGATATATCCTGTTATTTGGAGATGTAAGAGTCTGCTGATATTGAAATCTGGAGTAAAAGCAAAGCTCAGTGGGTCAAGCAGCATTTGTGTGGAAAAGGGAGAGTAAATTTTGATTCTGCTATTTTAGATTTTAATTGTTTTTTTTTCATCGGTATTCACTCAGAAAATGGGCATAGAGTCATGGGAAGTAAGGAAAACAAGTAATGAGGTCATGGAACCTACACAGATTAAAGAGGAGGAAGTGCTTGCTGTCTTAAAGTAAATAAGGGTGGATAAATCCCCAGGGCCTGAAGAGATATTCCCTTGCACTTTGAGGGAGGCAGGTGTAGAAATTGCAGGGGCTCTGGCAGAAATATTTAAAATTTCCTCAGCCTCGGGTATGGTGCTGGAGGATTGGAGGGTAGCTCATATTTTTCCATTATTTATAAAAGGCTCCAAAATTAACCCTGGAAATTATAGGTCGGTAAGTTTGACATCAGTAGGAGGTAAATTATTGAAAGGTGTTCTAAGAGATTGGATATACAATTATTTGGATAGCCAAAAACTGATAAGGTTTAGTCAACATGGCTTTGTGTGTGGTAGATCATGTTTAACCAACCTTATAGAGTTTTTTGAGGATATTACCAGGAAGGTTGACAAAGGAAAGGCTGTGGATGTTATCTACATGGGACTTTAGTAAGGCCTTTGACAGGGTCCCACATGGGAGGTTAGTCAGGAAGGTTCAGACGCTAGGTATTCATAGTGAAGTAGTGAACGCCGGGCGGAAGAATCCAGAGAATGGAGGTGGATGATTGCTTCTCAGATTGGAGGCCTGTGGCTAGTGGTTTGTCTCAGGGATTGGTGCTGGGACCATTGTTGTTTGTCATCTATATCAATGATCTGAATGATAATGTAGTAAATTGGATCAGCAAGTTTGCAGATGACACTAAGATTGGAGGCGCTGTGGACAGCGAAGAAGGTTTTCAAAGCTTGCAGAAGGATCTGGTCTAACTGGAAAAATGGGAAGAAAAATGGCAGATGGAATTTAATACAGACAAGTGTGAGGTGTTGCATTTTGAAAGGACATACACAGTAAATGGTGGGGCACTGAGGAGTTTGGCAGAACATAGGGATGTGGGAATACAGATACATCATTCCCTGAAAGTGGCATCAAAGGTATAAAGAAAGCTTTTGGCATATTGGACTTCATAGATCAAAGTATTGAGTATAAGAGCTGGGATGTTATGGTAAAGTTATATAAGACAATGGTGAGGCCAATTTTGGAGCATTGTGTGCAGTTTTGGTCACCCAACTACAGGAAAGATATCAATAAGATAGAAAAAGTGCAGAGCAGATTTACTAGGATATTGCCTGGTCTTCAGGAACTGAGTTGCAGGGAAAGGTTAAACAGTTTAGGCTTTATTCCCTGGAGTGTAGAAATTGGTTTCTGTATTTTCTATGTCACTAATGAGGTTACACATCTGGAAGAGTTAGTTAACTGTAGAGTTGATGGCCATCAAGATATCGTGAAATACGCTGTACTATTGGAAGGCATTTTTCTTTGATCCCTTTGGGGAGTTTGAATAAACTTTGACGTGCTATCTGGATAGTGATTTGTTTGCGCCAAATATTGCATCAGGGTCTTGATCCAAGCACAATCCTTGTTGCTGTGGAACATTACCATGATTTTTAAAGTGATGGATAACCACCCATTTTGAATTTTTCTGGAGATGTCGTTCATTAGCTTTGCATTACTGACTACATTTAAACTTGACATAACAATAAGGAAAAAAGGACAGGTTCAAATTATTGCTTTTAATTAAAAAATAAATAACCACATACGGCAAACCTTGGTTGACATTCCAGGTGCAATTCTAAATTCGACATCATATTATACTACTAAGCATGGTAGGGAATTAATTTTAATCTTTATATTCATTAACTGGTTTCTTTTATAATGACACTGAGGTTTTTAAAATTAATTTTAGGAATCCTATCAAACAAAGGAAGACTACCTGAGACTTGTCGGTGAATTAATTACTATCGTTGGAGCATTGGTGATACTCATCAGTGAGGTGAGTCACAGTCATTTATGATGTGGAATAACATGTTCAAATAATATACTTGCTGGTTTATGGCATGCAGACAGGCGTCGGGGAGAAACATTCTTGAATTGCTCCGTTACGCCAGCTCTTAGAAAGAGACACACAGAGGAGGCTCAGCAGTCATTGATCAATACTATGAGAATGACAGATCCTACACAAGAACTAAAATCCAATACTGTCGCTCGAGTCCATTCATCCAAAATGCTGCAAAAGGCAGCAAAGATAGTTTAAAAGTTCATTTTACTTGACTGACCATATTCATATGGTGTTATAATGGAAGGACGCAGGGTCACAATTATGAATTAGGGTGCAAAAGATTAGGATACACAGCCTATAACCATATAACCACTTACAGCACAGAACAGGCCAGTTCAGCCCTACTAGTCCATGCCGTAGCAAATCCCCACCCTCCTAGTCCCACTGACCAGCACCCGGTCCATACCCCTCTAGTCCCCTCCTATCCATGTAACGATCCAGTCTTTCCTTAAATGTAACCAATGATCCCGCCTCGACCACGTCTGCCAGAAGCTCATTCCACATCCCCACCACCCTCTGCGTAAAGAAATTTCCCCTCATGTTCCCCTTATAATTTTCCCCCTTCAATCTTAAACCATGTCCTCTAGTTTGAATCTCCCCCTTTCTTAATTGAAAAAGCCTATCCACATTTACTCTGTCTGTCCCTTTTAAAATCTTAAACACCTCTATCAAGTCCCCTCTCAATCTTCTATGCTCCAGAGAAAAAAGCCCCAGTCTGCACAACCTTTCCCTGTAACTCAGACCCTGAAATCCTGTCAACATTCTCATGAACCTTCTCTGCCTAGTGACTCAGAATCCCCAATAACAAAACTTGCAAAGATTGTGCTTGATTTTAAAAAATCCAATGAAGAATACGCTGTTTTAATGCCCTGCTCAGATGCCTCTTTCTCAGTGCCTGCAAAAGTCACAATTGTGTTCTATATTCTTACCATTAACATCTACAAATCTTTGGTAAGGCCACATTTAGAATATTGGTGTTCAGCTCTGGTCACCTCGTTATAGGAAGGATGTGGAAGGGTTGGAGAGGGTGCAGAGATTTACTAGGATGCTGTCTGGATTGGGAAACAAGTCTTTTGAGGCAAGATTAGCAGAGTGCAGTGAACTGAGATTCACTGGAGGTGTGTTATACTCCACCTCCATCTACCCATATGTAACCCTGGTTTCCTGCCTAAACCCTGAGCCCCTCTGAAGACCACTATTAGATCCTACCCTCAGTTATAAGCTAATAAAAGCGTATATTCTCCCTCCAGTTGTGAGAGCTTTTATTCATGCTACAATTTTATTAGCTTATTCCCTAAATGATGGAAGTGCTACTCAAGCCAGGTATGTTGCTGATAGACCCTCCGTTCCCTGACACAGCGGAGGAGTTCATGTAATGGCTAGACTACTTCCAGGCCTACCTGAATGCAACCAGAAATGACTTCCATACTGATGAACTCAGGAGGTCCACGTCTCATTTCGAGGGTAGGAACGAAAGGGTATGCAGTCATCAGGGATTGCTCTACACATGATGCTGACATCGAGGCTTTGAAGGCTTAATACCTGAAGTCTCAAAATGAGGTCTTAGTGAGCCACCGACTCGCTCTACGTTGCCACCGGCCAGGAGAGACCATCAATGACTACCTGCTGCATCTGTGGACACTTGCCAAGAAGTGCAGGTATGAAGCAGCTATGGTCCATGTTTGTGAAGAACAGATTTGGAACACTCTACTTATGGGGGTCCACTCGAGTTACATGAAGCAGTGACTGCTCGAGTCGGGTAAGAAGCACCTGGCTAGCCACATTTAACTGGCCAAATTGTTGGAACAGGCCAAGCTCGAGAATGATGACCTCGAAGCCAGCGAGTTCGCTCACCCAGTTGACCCCTTCCAAGGACTGGCTGATTCCACTACCCCAGCCCTAACGGCTGCCACTTTCCCTGCTAGGGAGCACTCCTGCACTAGGGAGTGCTTTTTCTGCAGCAAGAACCAGCATTCCCGATCTTGTTGCTCGGCATAACACTCAGTGTATTCCAGCTGCGGCAAGAAAGGTCATTGGGCGAAGATTTGCCATGCAAGGGGAAGTCTGGGGAAGTTCACGGCCTGCACCGCTCCCAGATCCAATTCCAGCCCCAAGCCGTCTGCACCAAATTCACCTGAACCCACTTGTTACACTACACGTTGATGGAGGGTGGCAGTGGCCGTGAGGAAACAGGCGAAAAGGCTCGATGGCCATCTTGCCGCAACTCAAATTCAAACTCAGTAACATCATTGTCAGAGGAGGGAGGAGGGGGGCCATCTTGTCGCTGCACCTAGAATTATGACGTTGCCTATCGGCTAGGAGCCCTTAGTGACCTCCGCCCCCAGATGCCTTATCCAGAGGAAGCTGTGCCTCTGCACACACCGGCCAACCGCGGTCTCTGCATAATGAGCTCTTCCATCCAGGGGTTACCCGCATGGCTCATTTTGTCAAGATGTGCAATCTGCCCTACTCCTTGGAAGCTGTCAGAGAAATGACCAGGTCTTGCCAGGTCTGCAGAGTGCAAGACGCATTTCTACCACCCCACAAAGGCTCACATGATCAAGTCATCCAAGCTCTTTGAACGGCTCAGTGTTGATTCTAAGGGACTCCTCCCCTCCACAAACGGGAACTTTTTCTTCCTCTCTATCACTGATGAGTACTCCCACTTCCCATTCCCCATTCCATGACCAGACACATCCACTTCATCAGTCATAAAGGCCTTAGATTTCACTTTTGCCCTGATCGGGTATCCCAGCTATATTCATACCGACCGGGGCTCATCCTTTATGAGTGACGAGCTACATCAGTACCTGCTGGCAAGGGGCATCGCATCCAGCAGGACTACTAGCTACAACCCCCGGGGAACGAGCAGGTTGAAAAGGAAAATGCCACAGTCTGGAAGGTTATCAAACTGGCCCTGAAGTCTAAAGGCCTTCCAGACTCATGCTGGCAGGAAGTCCTTCCTATGGCAGTCCATTCCATCTGGTCACTACTATGTACTGCAACCATCGCTACTCCTCACAGCTCCTATTCAATTTCAAGAGAAGGTCAGCATCGGGAACTACACTCCCAATCTGGCTCATCACTCCTGGTCCAGTCCTTCTCAGGAAGCATGTGAGGAGAAACAAGACTGACCCCCTGGTGGAAAGGATGAAACTACTCCACACAAATCCCATGTACACCTATGTGGAGTACCCGGATGGCAGGGAGGACAGTATCTCCATCAGGGACCTGGCACCCGCCAGAACAGAGGGTCCATTGCCTCAAGTGCCCTTTGAGCCATGGAGCTCAATCACACCACCCACAATCAGGGCCTCAGGGAATCCGGTTCAGGAGGAAAGTGCATCCCCCCTCCACCGTAGAGCTGGAGACACTCCTCCCCCACAAGGGGACCAGGAGACCCAAGAAGTCCAAGGCCATCCCATGCTTAGGTGCTCCACTAGGATCTCCAGACCCCCAGACTGCTTAAATTTGTAAATAACTGTAATTTTTTTTTAAATTCTGAATCAATGTTCTCTGCCTTCATCCACAGACCCTAAATTCTGCAGAAAGGGTGAATGTAGTGAACTAAGATTCACTGGTGGTGTGTTATACTGATGGCTGGCTCCGCCCCCATCTACCCATATATAACCCTGATTTCCCGCCTAAACCCTGAGCCCCTCTGAAGACCACTGTAAGACCCTACCCTTAGTTATGAGCTAATTAAAGCATATGTTCTCCCTCCAGTCATGAGAGCTTTTATTCACGCTACACAGAGCTGGAACTTTTCACCTTGGAGCATAGAAGGATAAGAGGAGACTTGAGAGGGGTCTACAAGATTATAGATAGTGTGGAGAGCAGCGCTTATTTCCCGAGGCAGGATCAGCAATACATAGATATACAAAGTTAATGGAGGGAAGTTTAGGGGAGATATCAGGGGTAAGTTTTTTTACACACAGAGTTGTGGGGACCTGGAACGCCTTGCCGGGGATGGTGGTGGGAGGCTGAAACATTAAGGGAATTTAAGAGACTCTTAGACACATGGATAAAAGGAAAATAGAGAGTTATGGGTAGGGAGGATTTAGAAATTTTTTTTGGAAGGAAGGTCGACACAAAATCGAGGGCCAAAGGGCCTGTATAGTGCTGCATTCTGCTATGTTCTAATAACTGATGAACTCAGCACAGGCATCATATCCATGATTAGTCAACAAGCTATTTCACTCACATGCACAAGGTTATGTACTGATGGGCAACCTGGATGTGGTCATCTTTATGAACAACCAAGCATTCTCCAAAGTCCAATGAATCATTGCTGGCAGTTTGTGACCTCTCCCTCATTTTAACAGCAAAAGGTTTCACACTCTGCCTGTTCAGCTCAATTCTGACAGGCCATGCCATCTCATCGAAGTGAATGATTGCTTTCTCAGGAGTTTTCATGTTAGATTTATTTAAAGATAACGCCATATCCTCATGTTCTTTGACACTAAACCCATACCTTTGCACTGCCTTTAGTCGATCAGACTACTTTGTACATCTTGCAGCACATGAAAACCTCGTGCATGTATAAAATGTCAGAATAACGCCCACTCGATCGCAACCTATCAGCTACCCATCACCTGGTCTCATGCAACATCTCTCCCTCAATACCTAAATGGCGATGTTCTACCCACACCCACCTTATTTTTCCTCTGCTTGATCTCCAGCTCTCCCATACTGGATCTTTTACTTTTGCCGCTCCACCCCACCCACAACAATTGATCTACTCCCTGGATCCTACTTGAATTCCTCTGTTTGCTTCACAAGTGGACAATAGGCCTTTGTGTGCAATATTCAGATAAGCCTGCTCGGTTTCATACAATACTTGACAACTGGTGAGTAATTAAATAAGCACCTTCGAGGTTTAGACAGTCGTGCCAAACTATTTTTTTTTTAATTTTATTTTTCACACTATGAACCATATTAACCAAAATACACACAAACATTTCCCTCTTGAATATACACAGTGTAATTTTCTCCCCTTTTCCACCCTCCCTTCCCTCCCTCCTCCCCCCCCCACCCACTAAACATTCAACATATACAATACATTAAACCCGTTAAACAATGACATCACACAATGAAAATAAACAAGAAAATGGTGTCATCTACTTTAGTGCCAACTATTTTGAGGCATATACAGAGCCATGGAGTCAGAAGTCCCTTTTACACAGTGCTTGAAAGCTGGGTTTTATCCAGCGTTGAAAACTTTGAAGGTGGATTGGGGGAGTTTATGGGGGAATTTATTGTGGCCTATTAGCCTACCTTCCTGTGTATTTTGTAGATCTGGGATGAAACTAGAGCATCAGGAGGGAACCCACTCTGTCACAGGGAAAGCCTAGTAACTCAGGCAACATTCCAAGGTTTGGATTAAGCCCAGGTTCTGACGCTGTGAAGCAATAAATTTACTATCAATGCGCTATGTCACGAGTCTTACTGCTACAAATCTCTTTAAAGAGGAGAGAAAATATAGGTAATTTCCAGGTTTTTTAAAAAAGATGGATTTAAAGTAGTATAATTAAAAGCCAAAGGTCCTATTGATGGTTTGAAAAGATTTTTTAATAGTTCTTGTTTCTTTTTTAAAGAAATAAGTTCTTCAACTTTTATTTTATTTGCAGATCCCTTATCTGTACAGGATTGGACCAAGAAATTACCTAGGAAATACTTCAATAGGAGGGCCTTTTCCATTACTCTTGTAAGTCTCATGTATTATTTTACCATTTTATGTTCTAAGTGAGTCCAGGAATTAAATTACAATCCAATTCAAAATGATTGTGTCGGAAGCTGCAGATTAGAAATCACAAGTAAAAATCACACTAAATTATTATTGAGCAGGTTTATTGTCATATTTATTCATGCTTTTCTGTTGTTATTCAGGTTTTATATACATATTAAGCAAATAGACTTTTTATCTCCTCTTAGCCAACTATATTTACACAGACAGGCTTTGAGTATCACCAACAACACACAAATTTGATCCTGGGACTTGATTTCTGATTATATACCAGAATTTCTCATTCTCTGTCAATCTCTCTTGGGTTGAGATATTACAATAAAAGCATCATGGTTAACAGTACAATCTCTGATATTGTCTCTCTCATGTTAATGAAGTTAACTCCAAATTTTCACTACCAACTTGTAGTCAATATACTTTCAGTCTGATGAAGAACGTCTTCTGGTGACTGATCTGATCATCCTGATTCCAAAGCTGATGGACTAAACAATCGCTCTTTTAAGGCCAAGATCTGCTGTGCATTGTCAGTAATCTCCCCAATATTTTTGTCCCTCAATGCCAGTGATGTGATCTTCCAGTTAAAGTTCACACTACTCCTCTTAGGCATAAGCTACAAATCTTGCTTATCAGCTCTGAGGACCATCTGGTCTTAAGAGTTCAGTTCACACAAGAATTCAGTTTGAACAAAATTGTTTTTTGTGTGGCCTCAGATTTGACATGGAACAAATGAATAAATCGTCATCCTGCAATTAATTTACACCTTGTGTTGTAAAATGCATTGATAATCCTGCACATCTTTCTGCATGCCCACACCCAGACCCTTTCATAAATTTTATTCTGGTTGATGGTTTAAATAACGCCTTAGTGTTTTGATCAGGAAAGTTCAGATCTTTTTTTAAATTAAATTGTTTTCAGACCAGTCACTAGAGCACAATTGCAGCTTTTCATTGAAATTGAGTTTCAGATTACAAACTCAATTTCTAGAACAGTTGTTCAAGAAAAGCCTTCAATCAAAATAAAATGTCATTGTTTTACATTTCAAACATATTTCATTTCCCTCAGCACAGAATGTAACATAAATAACTGGAAAAAAAAGCAAAGAAAATCCTCAGTAAAATACAAAAGAGAAAAGACAATGGAAGACACTTTAAACAGCTCTCAGTTCTGCACAAATGAAAGTGATGCTACCTTTTAAATGAGACAGAAACAGAAACAAATCAAGGTTTAAGTTATTTAGGTCCCTGAAAGTATGTGTTGCTCAACTATTATTATATTGAAATAAATAAACGTTTCTGTAAAATACTTACATACGGTAATTCACTTTCTCTTATAGACCATGATGGGTTTTCCTATTGTTCTAGGGTCTGTTACTCCCTTTTGATTGCTGTGGCAGTAATTATGAGAATCCTTGGGAATGTTGAAGAAGCAGTTCCCATTTCTTTGGCTCTGATCATAGGCTGGTGCAACACCATCTATTTTGCCCGAGGATTTAAAATGCTTGGGCAATTTTCCATTATGATTCAAAAGGTATGAAACCAAATTAAATAATTGTGCAAAATAATGGAAAATTGGAATATATTGAAAATTGTTGGGGGTTTTTTTGTTTCCAATTTGCTGTCTTTTCATTTGTGAGTTTCAATTGCTGGCTCTCCCTGTAAACTTTATTCCCAAATCACTTTCCACCTTCTCTCATAGCATTAATTAACAAATTCAGAAATGTTGCTAGCTACTCAGCTAAATTTGGCATTATGTGACTAGAAAGAGAAGGCTAGTATCAAGGGATTTTTAAAAAGGCTTTAGACATAGTGTCATATTTTAATGGCCCATTCATGTAGAAAATAACCTAATGTAAACCATAGATCATAGAGCACAATTGTAACAAACTTTGTGAAGGTTCTTATATTTTGCATGAAATTAAGTTTATGGAGAACAGATATGTCAGTCTGAGACCTTTTGGTGTATTTGAGGGAGTTGACAATGGCGTGGATGAGGATCAAGAAATAGGCTAAAATTTAATAGTATCTCAGAGATACAGTTGCTTTTCTGTGTAGTGGATTGTATATGGAGCAAAAGCTCAGTTTGCATTCGTGGAAATATATAACCAGGATGAAAGATGGAAGTGATGTGGAAACACCATTTTTGGAATTGGCTTCAAGGTGTCAGGCAGCAATGATTATATGTTCCCACTGTTTAACAGAACAAAAATGTGGTGATTCCAAGAATGATCAGATTTTTAAAAAATCAAGGGCAGCTGAAGTAAGTTTAGCGATGGTAGAAAGACAGGAAATTGAAAGAACAGTGTTGGAAACAAAGAGGGAATGGTGAAATAGAGCTGAAAGGGACTGTGACCATCTCTAGATAATGTCTCTGGGTTGCAAACTGTAGATGAGGAACAGAGTGGGTCAAAGTTAATCATGCCATAGTTGACAGCATAATTTCATCACGGTGGTTCCAACTATTATGTTTATTGAGAAAACTGCTGGGCACATGTGGCACAAAATGATCCATATAAATGCTCACTCAAAACTGGAATTTATTTTCCCTGAGAACCCAGTCGTTGCCTAGCAGGATAGACAGTGAACAGATCATTTGCAATGGTCTGCCTCTTTGGTAGCCTAATGAAGACTGGATTTGGGTTTTGTGCAGAAAATGATCAATCCCCAGGGGTGCAGTGCTGCCGGAGCTCACTGGAGCACTGCCCCGGCACCTCATGGGGCCACTCCAGGCACCTCATGGGGCAGCTCCGCACCTCCTTGTTGCTGTCTTTGGTGAGCTCCAGCACCCAAATAATTAGCTCTGCACCCTTGTCAATCCCCACTGCTGGCAAGATGACATTCAATACAACCCATCCCTAGCTGTGCTCCTCATACCCATCCCTTCACCTAGACTCCAGATTACATGTGGTAATCTGACACAGTATTTGTCGGATCAGCTGCTTCTGAGTGTCGGAAGTAGTTCTACAATTTCACCACATGAAGTGAGAGATTCAAGGCTTTAGTATGAAACTGAAAAAGAAAGATGAAAAAGTGTAATAATTTACTGTTTGTTATGCCGATAGAGGTGGGACAGAGTTCAGAAGTGAAAAATGTGTAGTGAAGCCCTACTCTTCGCTTCCTTTAGTATTGCACTTACCAGGTCATTGTTTCTCTCACAACCATAATGACAAGACATTGCTTCATTGAAGGAAATAATATTAAGGTAGATTTTAATTTTTCTATAGATAACCACATCTCAAATTATTGTGTATTTTTCTGAAGCAGAATAAACAAATAGAGTATGTGCTTATTCAAGCTACAGTACAGGTCATGTACCCCATATCCAAAGTTCCTAAAACCAAAAATATCCAAAAATGGAACTCTATTTTAACACTGACATGATGTCACAAGTGGAAAAAGTTCAACACCTGACTTACCCATATGGGGCTCTGACTCTCTGTTGGCGCCAGTTTGCTTACAATAACAGTAAAAAAAAACTTTGCTTCTGGCCCGGAAGATGCCAAACAGATCTGGATCCAAGTCTTCAGCATCAGCTGCAGCCGGAGTCACAGACAGAGACTCTATTCTCAACACTGGACGCGGAGCCATCGGGCTCCTGGGCAGGAATGGGAACTGTAGGCGGCGGCAAAAGACGGAAACCATTGTTAATGAGGCAGATGACACTGGTAGGTACGAAACATTATTTCATGTGAATTTTACACTTGTGGCATCATGTCGTTGTTTGTTGCTGATGCTACTGGACTGTTTTTAGGTTTTCTGGTTTTATTCCAAAAACCGAGAAAATGCAAAAAAATGAATAATGAATATCCCAAGCGTTTCGGATATGGGGTACTGTGCCTGCATTAAACAAATGGTGAAGAGCATGAACCCAAGCATAAACTTAACATGATGTGTAGAACCACATAAAATGAAGCATTTAGATCACCCTCCCTCTCAGTTCCCATGCTCATGTGCAATGAAGTTTGTAGGCCCTGTCATCCAGTGGCAAAGGATATAGATTTGGGGCATAGCAAAATAAGCATCCTGGAAATATTCCAAAGAAATAAATGTAATTTAATTCAATTAATATATTTTTCAAAATGTTTTGCTTAAAAATGTTAGATTAATTATTTATGAATTACAGCAGAATAACTAGTAATATTATTTCCAACTTTTATATTGGTGATTTG
Source organism: Narcine bancroftii (assembly GCF_036971445.1). NCBI lineage: Eukaryota > Metazoa > Chordata > Chondrichthyes > Torpediniformes > Narcinidae > Narcine > Narcine bancroftii. The sequence continues at coordinate 93,446,337 of NC_091477.1, read as the reverse complement.
TTATGTTTTTACAGATCATTTTTGGAGATTTTATGCAGTGGTGCTGCTTGGTGCTTATCTGTATCACTGGATTTACCTCTGGTATGTGTTTCACGTTGGCAAATCAAGTGCAAGGATTAGTTTGTACATGTTGATGATAAACGTTGGAAACTTTTGAAATGCCACATTAATATGAGGTGCGGAGAAAAACCTGATGTCTGCCTGTCACACATCAACCTTCTATAAGTTTGCTTAATTTAAACCTTTAGCTAGTAGTTTCCACAGAGATCTGGGGGGTCATATAATGAAAGAAAAACACTTTAAATACTTGTCAGAAAGCAAATATGGAAATAAAGCAAAAACTGAAATCTCATAAGCAAATTGGAATAAGCAAAATGTTTGAACTTTTATTTTTAGATCTATACATAACATAGGTTGCAGAATGTCAAGCACCATCACACTGAGCGCTGGCGCACCTCAGGATTGTGCGTTCAGCCTACTCCTGTTCACACTACTCACCCACGACTGCAACGCCAGATCCATCTCCAACAGAGTCATCAAGTTTGCAGATGATACAACAATAGTTGGCCTCATCAGCGATAACAATGAGTTGTACTAGAGAGAAGGGGTGGAAAATCTTGTTTTATGGTGAGAGAATAACAACCTGAGTCTCAAGGTGGATAAGACAAAGGAGATGATTTCAGGAAGACTATGGATGGCGACATTCCACTACACATCAATAATCCTGTAGTGGAGAGAGTAAAGAGCACCAAGTTCCTTGGATCCCACTTAAGTAATGACCTATCCTGAACAAACAGCATTTCCTCATTTGTCAGGAAGGCTCAACAGCAACCACACTTCCTGAGAAGACTGAGGCAGGTAGGGCTATCGGCCACCATCCTGTCTACTTTCTATAGGAGCTCTATCAAGAGCGACCAGGCTGGCTACATCACTGTGTGGTACAGTTGCTGTAGAGCTTTGGATCAAAGGTTAATCCATAGAATCATAAGAACAGCAGAGAGGATCATTGGGGTCTGTCTCGCCTCCATTGATGTGATCTACCAGAACGTGGTCTGGAGGGCTCAAAAATCTTTAAGGACCCCTACCCATCCCACACACAGCATCTTTCAACTGCTCTGTCGGGAAAGATATACAGAAGTACCTGAGCCAGATAACACCAGGCTGAGAAACAACTTCATCTCACAGACAGTGAGACTGGTGAATGACTGATGAACTGCTCATACAATCCCTCCGAGAATATACTATTATTTAACAATTTTTATTTATTTTTATATATGCACTGCATATAAATTTCTTGTAAATATGGGTGCAATATCTTTATTTGTGTTTAAATGTTTTTACACCAAGGACCAAAGAATGCCATTTTGTCTAGTTGCATGATAATAATAAACAAACGTGAACATCTACACATACAGTACAATTATTAGGGGCCAGGACAATGGTCACAGTTATTATGTGTGAATGTAATGTAAAAAAAAAATCATTTTCATCTCGATTCCAGCAGCATTTTACATTGAATATTGTGTATAAATTCTTGAAGATCAGATAGCTGATTCTGTTTATTTAGAGCAAAAAACAAACCTTGAAGGAACTCTTTGGTTCAGTTCGCATCCATGGAGGGAAATGGACAGTTGACATTTCTGGCCAAGGCTTCACTTCATGTCTGAGAAACGAGACGGAATGCAGATAGAGAGGGAGTGGTCATGAGGAGATCAATGGACTGAGGAGGGGGTAAAGAATGGTTGAACCAGATGAGGGAATGGAGGAAGGATTGATAGAGAGAAGCAGCCAAAGGGGAAGGGCAGAGAGATTCAGGAGCAGGAAGAGAATGGCGAGATGGGAACAGTGGGGTGAGGGATATAGTCAGAGGGGCGAGAGGGTGATAAACACATGGAGAAGAGGAAATGAACTGAAATTACTGGAGTTTCAGAGAGCAATAGCCAAGAGAACTAATGGGATTTCTTTCTTTACAACAGCAAATTCCAGGCTATTGAATTGTTTCTATTTTTAGAAGTCAATGATGTAGATAACTCTAAATTGCATATTTAAGTCGACATTTCCATTTATGAAGATACACCTCACCTTCCAATTTCAATAACTTTGACCATTTTCTTCACTCGTGGAAAACGCAGTAGTATTTACAACTAACACTCAAATCTCTCATGGCTCTTTTCCTCTTTTATTTTGCAGCATTTTATGTTATGTTTCAGACTCTGGATTTAAGAAATTATCCGTATTTCAGGGACTTTTCAATGACCATGTACACCACAGTTGAGCTAATGATGGGCTTGATTGATCTTCCAGTTCCATATGACAAGCCAACTCCCAGCATTATATATGTTGGCTATGTCTTATACATGATCTTTGTGTATCTTCTGCTGTTAAATCTGTTGATCGCAATGATGGATGACACATACTGGAGAATTGCATATGAAAGAGAGGAACTGTGGAAAGTACAAGTAAGCTTTTTAAAATTCAGCTGATGAACTGTATAAAACAATTATTGAAGAAGTAGAATAGAGACCCACAAGGGAAGTGACCTAATTCAATAGGATAATTTACACTAATCATGAGACTGTGAATGTGATTATACATTAAGTGCTGTTGGATTTATCACAGGACTTGCCTTCCCTTCTTATCTTAGCCCAATGAGCCACTTCCTTAATCACATACAGGAGAGCTGCAGCACAATACTGCCTGCTGACTTTCTTAGCTAACTCTGACCATGTCTTTCACAGTCTTTCCATTTGACTTCTTCCTCACATTGCTGCAGTCAACCAGAGAGACATTATTGAACCAAAACTTTATGCTTCCACCGCTATTCCCAACTTTTCCCAAACAAATGATTATAATTAAACTCAGGTTCTGTTGTGCATCCATGCTTTTCTAATGCCAATCACTTGGGAGATGATGTGGTAATGCAGTGGTAGGGTTAAGTCGTCACTGAGAGTTGTGCAATGTTGTCATCTGATTCAGTGCATCCTTCCCTCTTACCCCAGTACATTGGAATTTAAAAGTTCAGACCATAGAGACTAAACAAGTAAAAGTAAGTGGGAATATACATTTCAATTCAAAATTTTGCCCAGAAAGTGAAAGAGGGAAGAAAACTAAATATTTTTCTTTCTTATAGATTCCAATTCCAATTAATCTCTGAAATTTTGGACCTGCAGTTTAATTTTAGGGGCCAGTCATGTTATTTGGTAGTAGTTAAGATTCATTACTTAATTAACAATCCAATTATAAGGAAATGGACAAATCTTAACTTTTGTAGATATAGAGTGGGTAAGTAACATAACTTAATAGACCACAAAATACACTTTAAACATGATGAAACATGTTACTTCAACTTTTGTGGAAGCTGGACATTTTGGACAGTAACTTACTGGTTTATTTGTGCATGGATGCACAACAGAACCTGAATTAAAATTACCATTAGTGAAATTTAATAACAGTGAAAGCTGCAATAAAGTCACGATTATTTCCACTATTTTTTTTCTTAAAGAACATTACAATGAATGATTGTGAAAAATCATGTCAGAATTTGCTTGGCAGATTTAGCATGGATAATTTCTTCAATTGCTATAGAATAAAACATCCCATGAATCAAATTTTAAATAGCTAATTCACTTCTTTTAGATTGCAGCTACAATACTACTTCTTGAGCGAAGAGTGCCAGTATTTCTAAAAATCCGTTCTGGAGTTCCTGGAAGATCACTGGGCTTTGACGATGACAAGTGGTATATTGGGTAATCCAAAAATCTACTACAGCATTTAACTTGATCATTTTCAATTTCAAATGTAAATGTTATCTATTTTTTTTATTGCAGAGTTGAAGAAATTCTGAGCGAGACTGTTGGGACAAAGGTACAAGTCCCTGCACTGGATGCACAGAAATATTCACATCATCTAGGTTGGGATGCAATTCGAAAAAATCTAGCAAAAATCATAAGTATGAGAGATTCATCTGAGTCTACGACCTTTTAGAGTTCATTTTCTTCAATGGATCATTACAAATTAGCCCAAATAGCTCTTTCTCATTTCTGTTACCTGCAATATGCAATACATTTCAAATGACAGCATATAGGTGTTATTACTGTAAACCAACATAGATGAACATAGCCATTTAAAATTCTTTTTACTCATTCAAATGACAATAGCTTTCTTTAAATAGCTTTGTTAGAATGAGAGAGAAAAAGGATGTTTGCAAGTGTGTTTAAAATTGCCAATAATGATTTCCATTTAAACCCTGAGAAATGTAAATGCTCTTTTAAAATAATATTTCATTAGACAGGTATTTACTATCAGGGATTGCTTTTGAACTCAAAGGGCAACATTACTGCAGCAACACTTCTTGCACTCCAAGAGAAGAAATGTGGAAATTCAGAACTTGTGTCCAAATTTAAATTCCAAAATTAAGTCCATGAAAGAAGGGACAGGGACTGAGATTGGGGGGGCCTCTCCTTTTTAACACCAGTTTCTTGTTTGAAAACACTTACTAAAATCCACATGTTGCATTACTGTCTGAATGCATCTATTTAAATCTGTCATTCATTGTTTGCCTTTGAACTGGTATTGTAGAGAATTGTATTTTAGAGAAGTTCTATTTTTATTGCAGATGACCTGTGATTGATAATCAAATATCAAATTGCCTCTGCTCTTTTATTCATATTTTAACTGATACAAAGGACTGAATTTTCACCTACTGATGCTCTTGGAATAAACTGGGTCAACAGAGATGAGCTGATATTTTTCAGCATCACATTTATTGGGGCTGGTTTTACCTCAGCCCTATCACATAATAGACTTATTTCATGACCAATTATCTCTGATAAGAATATGCAGGACTCACTTAGCCTTTGGTTTTAAAGGGACATTGTCAAGCTGTTGAATGGTTTCTGAAGTTGTCTATTAAGAAAAAGAGAAAAACAGGCAATGGAAAAAAAATGGCAGCATTGCCAGAGCTGCGCTGCCTCTGGTGCAAACACATGGAGAGCGGGGCCGGGGGGGGGGGTGGGTGGTAGAGACACGGTGTTCCCCTGATGGGGTCTAACCACCCAGTCTGACTGCTGTTGGCTCTGTACAGGTATTAAGCGGCCCATTAAAGGAGCCGATGGTGTTTATTTTTAAATCCTGCAAACACGGTGTCTGGGCCCGAGATTGCAGCCCCTATAATCCAGCTACAAGGGGTTGTAGATTCCAGGGAAGCAGAGGACTGGCACAGGGCACCAGAAAACAGGGAGACCCCCACCACCACCACCCCACCCCCGCCCAGTTTGAAAAGGAGAAGCAGAGATGACCTTCGGGGTGGTGATCGCAGCAGCGGACCAGCAAGGGGCTGAACAACACACAGGTGGCTTGAGGTACTGGTGACTTGAAGAGTATGGACTACAGGTGACTGCAGTCAAGGGACTCACACCAGGTTACAGACTGTTGGAGATGGACTGAAAGGGTACCAGGTATTGGAACCAGGACAAGAGAGGATGTTGAGAGTGCTGGAGGCTTCCTGATCATTTCAGAGGTCGGGCTGCTGATGGTTAGACTTAAGTCTAGGTGCTACGGAGGCTGCAGGAGTGCTGGAAGTTAATCCAAGGACACTCAATGACTCTGGCGGGACTCTCTTTTGCTTCTCTTTATCTGATTGTAATGAACGCTGAGGAATTTCTGCTGATAGCAAATATTTGTTTGCCTTAAGGTAGACCAAAGGAAATTTGTATAATATCATATTTTCTGTTTTATTACATGACAATAAAATAATCATGAATCCTGAATCTGGAAGACTGTCCTGAGAAATTTGAGTCAATTCTGAGTAAATAGTCTCCAGTTGGAGAGTAAGGGTATAATTAGATCCTTCACCCATTGCACAAGATGTTCAGCAGGAGGAGACTGTTTTTTGACTACAGAGGAGGCCAATCACCCTGAGTGCACTGTGTCATAGGACTCCAGCCTATCTTTCAGTAGCTCCGAAATATGCACTTTGATGGTGTCCGTTAACAGGTAGTTTGCACTCTGTGAATCACACTGTACCAATCAACCATAATCAGTCAGGGAATTGAATTGTGATTAATCAGCTTTAATCACCTTAAAAGTGTCAGCACAGCTTGCATGTTGCTGACCCAGATCAAAGGCAGGTACTGAGGGAGGGGTTAGAGTGCAACAACCTTTCTGGGGATATCTGGGAGGGAGGAGTCACAGGTCCAGGGGGCAGGCCAGCCCATAAAGTACATACATACATATATATACACAGTGGTAGCACCACACACACATCACAATTGGGTAGGAGAAAATGGTGGGCATAGAGAAGGGTTCAGAGAGCTCATTGCTGTATCTGACCCAACCTTGTTGGTTTTCGTGCAGTTGGATAATCATGTTGAGGAACTTTGGGGGACACCGTGAGCAGGAAAGGGCTTTGGCAAATACTAGAGCGCATCGGATGTCCCCCAAAGTTCCTCAACATGATTATCCAACTGCACGAAAACCAACAAGGTCGGGTCAGATACAGCAATGAGCTCTCTGAACCCTTCTCCATTAACAATGGCGTGAAGCAAGGCTGTGTTCTCGCACCAACCCTCTTTTCAATCTTCTTCAGCATGATGCTGAACCAAGCCATGAAAGACCCCAACAATGAAGACGCTGTTTACATCCGGTACCGCACGGATGGCAGTCTCTTCAATCTGAGGCGCCTGCAAGCTCACACCAAGAAACAAGAGAAACTTGTCCGTGAACTACTCTTTGCAGATGATGCCGCTTTAGTTGCCCATTCAGAGCCACCTCATCAGCGCTTGACGTCCTGCTTTGCGGAAACTGCCAAAATGTTTGGCCTGGAAGTCAGCCTGAAGAAAACTGAGGTCCTCCATCAGCCAGCTCCCCACCATGACTACCAGCCCCCCCACATCTCCATCGGGCACACAAAACTCAAAACGGTCAACCAGTTTACCTATCTCGGCTGCACCATTTCATCAGATGCAAGGATCGACAATGAGATAGACAACAGACTCGCCAAGGCAAATAGCGCCTTTGGAAGACTACACAAAAGAGTCTGGAAAAACAACCAACTGAAAAACCTCACAAAGATAAGCGTATACAGAGCCGTTGTCATACCCACACTCCTGTTCGGCTCCGAATCATGGGTCCTCTACCGGCACCACCTACGGCTCCTAGAACGCTTCCACCAGCGTTGTCTCCGCTCCATCCTCAACATCCATTGGAGCGCTTACACCCCTAACGTCGAAGTACTCGAGATGGCAGAGGTCGACAGCATCGAGTCCACGCTGCTGAAGATCCAGCTGCGCTGGATGGGTCACGTCTCCAGAATGGAGGACCATCGCCTTCCCAAGATCGTGTTATATGGCGAGCTCTCCACTGGCCACCGTGACAGAGGTGCACCAAAGAAAAGGTACAAGGACTGCCTAAAGAAATCTCTTGGTGCCTGCCACATTGACCACCGCCAGTGGGCTGATAACGCCTCAAACCGTGCATCTTGGCGCCTCACAGTTTGGCGGGCAGCAACCTCCTTTGAAGAAGACCGCAGAGCCCACCTCACTGACAAAAGACAAAGGAGGAAAAACCCAACACCCAACCCCAACCAACCAATTTTCCCTTGCAACCGCTGCAATCGTGTCTGCCTGTCCCGCATCGGACTTGTCAGCCACAAACGAGCCTGCAGCTGACGTGGACTTTTTACCCCCTCCATAAATCTTCGTCCGCGAAGCCAAGCCAAAGAAAAAAAGAAGTTTGACATAATGCCTTTCCCCAATTAAAAAAAAAACTACTTACCTATATGGACCATTTGCAAGAGTTAAGTAATTATGGACTGATATTCAGATTTCAGATTTATTGTCAGAGTACACATATGACATTACATACACCCTGAGATGCTTTTTCCTGTGGGCGAGGAAGAATCACTAATACCACTTATTGGTAGTGCAAAAAAAATTGTACTCAACATATGCATGTAAACGAAGAACTGTAAACATATAACGAATATAAACAAACTAACTGTGCAATGCAGAGAGAATTCTTTGTAAAATAAAGTGCACAGGTAAGAGTCCTTAAATGAGTCTCTGATTGAGTTTGTTGTTGAGGATTCTGATGGTGGAGGGGTAGCAGCTGTGCCTGAACCTGGTGGTGCGAGTCTTGTGACACCAATATCTCTTTCCTAATGGCAGCAGTGAATACAGAGCTGTGTGTGCTGGGTGGTGTGGATCTTTGATGATTGTTGCTGCTTTCCGACAGCAGTGCTCCCTGTAGATGTTTTCATTGGTGGGGACGGTTTTGCCTGTGTTGTCCGGGGCCATTTCCACCACATTTTGGAGAGATTTACACTTAGGGAAATTGGTGTCCCCATACCCAACCGTGCAGCTGGTTAGCACACTTTCCACCATACATCTGTAGAATTTACCAGGATTTCTGGTGTCATACCAAACCTCTGCAAACTTCTGAGAGAATAGTAGCACTGATGTGCTTTCTTCACGATGCTATTAATGTGTTGTGTCCAGGAAAAATCCTCCGAGATAGTGACTCCCAGGAACTTAAATTTGTTCACCCTCTCCACCTCTGATCCCCCAATGATCACTGGATTGTTTACATCTGACTTTCCAGAGATATTCAACATGGGCTGGAATATTATGTAGCCTTTTTTGTTTAGGATATCCTAGTCTTCAATGCCCATTGTCATACTGTCTTGCAATAAAGTATTCAGCACTCATTGTTGGAAGTGAAATGTGGAAGTGTTTACATGGATGGAGATGGGGACATGATCAATGCATCTTGATTCCTAACCCATTTCTCAGTCAGAACTCTTTATGTTGTCCAATGTCCCAAGGGACAAGTTATCCCCGCCACAGTTAAGATAGAGTGGACTTTAATATGTGGGGTGTGCACTCCAAAATGAAGAGCATGAAGAGCAGTGGAGTTAAAGGAAGGGGAAAGTTTTGTATTTGGACAACTTTGTTAACATAGGTACTTTAGACAATGGAGGAGTTTCAGATTTCCATTGTTTATATTCTTTAACAAAAGACATTTCTATCTGGTCTGAAGTAGTTCTGCTTTTTGAAAGATGTTTGGAACTGTAAACTAACTCCTTGCAGGGACATTGGATAAGGGATGTAAGATTGGTTTGTGGCAAAGGAGGATACAAATAAATTTCATCTGGACATATTGCCAAAGGCTACCTGAACCTTATACCTTTCCACCCATCTCCATCCAGTTTCATACTATATTGGGCTGATGGCAACTTAGCAGAAGATATATCCCACTGGTGGAGGTTCATGTTCCTGGATTCGACAAATCGGTAATATTGCAGGATGCTGAGGCTCTCACAAAATCCTCTTCCTGCTTCCCAGCTTGTGTGTTCCAGCATAATGATGTGCACTATTGACCAGCACAAGATAATGCACACTGCAATGCTTTCCAAGAGTGTTTACACTCTATGAAACATGTTTTTTTCTGCTTTCTGGTAGTTTGTTTGTTCACCTATAGATAGCTATTTAACCTATTTAATGATCAGAATGAACAAGATGGGCTTATGAGCCTGTTTCTACGCTACATGATTCTTTGACTCTATTTCTGGTGGAACTGGTTATGGTACTGCTATGGATCATTGGTCTGGAGTCTCCTAAATCTTACTGTGGTTACGAGTGAGATGAAATTTAATGGAATCTAATGTTCTCTGAATAACAGAATAGTCCAGGCTAGTATAAAAACCGTGTGTTGTTGCATCTGTGCGGTTTATAATCTTCCATTTTCCAGCCAATAAGCCAGGTAGATTCCTGAATGGTTGACTACAAAATTTTCCACTTGTTTCTGGTAGAGCCCTGGAATAATCCCAGCATCGTGAAGGTTTAATTGTCGTTATCAGAACCTGGCCACCAGGTCTAATGCACAATGGGTCTTCATCAAGGACGCTACAAAGCTCTGCCAGCACCTGCTGTGATAGCCTAATCCTTCTGATATCCCAACATGTCCTAAAGCTGAGCCACTCCCTGCATACTCTGTGTGCTGGTGTGACAGAATATAGATGTGTTTTTGGGAGATAAATTGGGGCAGGTTTGTTAGTGTAGGTCACATACAAACACTTTCAAACAGATCTTCTATAAAATACTGGAGCTCTGCTAATGCTAGACATGTTAGCCCCAGAACCTTTGCAGAAGCATTGGAGAGTGCCCAAGAGACTTCACTAATTGATTGTTGTTTACAAAAAGGCAAAAGATGAAAGAACTTGTTGGAGCCACAGTTTGTCTGGAGTGGAACTTGTTCTAGGAGGGTCATGTTGTTTTGCAAGCAGAGAGAGTCAAACAGGCTTTGACTCACAGAGAGAGAGAGAGAGAGACAGAGATAGAGATCAGTTCTATAGTTTTACAGTCAGCAGCAGGAACTGGGACTGGAGCAGGACAAGCTGGCAAGCTTGTGGAAAACCCCATTTGGAAGAAAGGTTGTGAGTGCCAGTTCAGACTGGTCAAAGCCCTTGTGGTTCATGTAAGAGGAGAGGACGAGCTGTCTAATATTTCACTTGGAATAAGAGAAACTGAAAGGCACTCTGTGGTGACCTGAAAGAAAGAGGTTATCATCTGGAGAACCCTGAGGGGCAAGTTTCATCAGCAAGACACTGAAGTGGCTGATGGAAGTAAATCAGTTGTGGGTGTCCTGGAACAACAAATCTCTCTCTGAAAACTGACAAGAACTTTCCTGAGTGGTAACCATTTACCTTTCAAGCACCAAAGCCTGGTGAATTTTATAAATGTTAAATTCTGTGCACAGTATAAGAATTGACTGCAACCAGTGAACTTGGAAGAATGAGAAGTGAGATTGGACTGTGATCCAAATAACTTTTTTGAACTAGAAGGGGGTTAAGTTAGGTTAGTTAAGCCAATAATGATAAGTTAAAGTGTGATTCTGTTTCATGTTTAAAGATAATTAAAAGCAACTTTTGTTTAAGTAACCATTTGTCTTGGCGAATACCTATTGCTGCTCGGTTTTGGGTTCCTCTGGGCTCGTAACACTGGGTATATCCTATCAAGCGGAACCTCTGCAATGAGCCTTTCTCTTGGATGTAATAAGCAACTTGCTGCTGTCCATGAGCCTCCTGTTATTGTACATGTTTTTTTTCATCTTTACAGCATTCCAGCATGAGGTGCAGCCATTTTGAAGTTTTTGCAATTGCTTGCTAATTGCAGTAAATACTGTTCAAATTCACACATGCTGAAATTATACAGTACAAGGCTATATGATTAAAATATTCTCCGGTCTTATAAAGAAAAAAAAAAGAACTTTTACAATGTAAAGAAATTAATCTGCTCATTGCAAAGCCTCATCTCATATACCTCTGTTTCCACTATGGTTTCACCAGAGAATTTTAAAAAATTCAAGAAACATGTATGCCAGGAGTCACATTCAAAACCATCAGTTAGTCATTCTAGCTGTGTGTTTAACATATTTAAATGACCATCCTAATTCTTTCAAATTGATAGGGTTAAATTCAGAAGCAATTGTTTATCAGTGGGTCTGTCTCCATTGCTTTACCATTTTAAGTTCCTGCCTACTTTAAGCTTTACTACTCTCAGCATATTAAGAATGTCCAGTCTAAACTCTTTGGGGAATATATTTGGCTTAGTGTGAGAGTTTTAAGGTAGTCCATAAATTAACAGAGATCAAATAAGCCTGAAAATTGAAATGGTTGAGGTTCCTAGAATAATGTTGTCCAGATATTATTTAATGCTCTTTTGTGATGGCAATGCTTGGATAATCTTTCACATTGTTAGAAAGATGCCAGCACTTAATAAAATCTGTTTTCTGCTCATTGTTGGTCATTAATGTGCATGTTTTAATTACATTCATGTTTAATGGTGTGTAATCAATCTTAACTGTTGTGAGCAAATGATATGCTGATCTCATATGGTATAATAGAGTAATAAAACCAGGAATGTTTGTGATTAGATTTGGCTTCGTATCAAATATCTGATGTACTTTTAACATGGAATAAAGATTGTATTTTTCTGTTTACCTGAAACTAGCTGTTCCTTTGATTTAAATACTAAACTTCTTTTAAATTGTTATAGTTTGGAAGCATATTAAGTCAAATATATTTTCTAAAAACGATCAAATGTAAATATACTTATATATGGTTATTTATTTCTTGTTCACCTTGAGAGAAGCACTTTCCATTTTAAGCCCCTAGATTCAACACAAAAGGTCCAACCTCATTTGATCACAGTATCATGTAAAGTTGTGTTGTAAAGATATTGTAGAGCAGGTCCTGAGGAGTAGGAAGGAGCCAAGACAGAGTGTATGGAGAATATTAATGTTAATTATACAGAACCAATCCTCAATCAGAAAATAACTCAGTATTGGATTTTTTCACTACAAAGATCACTTTTCAGACATCTAAGAGATTTAATAAGTTCCAGCACCTTTCATAACGTTGTTCCAATAAGGAGATAGTGAGAGGAGGTTTTGCAACATCCACTTCAAGATAAATGGGGTTAGAAATCAGAACGTGATGTAAATTGCAAATAAAAAATCAATGACAGAGGAAGATCAGAGACATTGTGAATTTGACAGATGACAACTTACTGCTCGCTCCTGCTTCTGTCCGACATGTGTTATACACATTGAGAATAACCACAGTCTAATTTCTGAAACAACATTCCGCCTTACTTTATTTTTGCCACATAAAGAACACTCCATGACTGGCTGAGTTTCTGCAGCATTTTTGTTTAAACTACAATCACACGTCTACAGACTTTCTTGTTTAATTCCATCCTATGTAGTGCATCTGAAATGGCTACCCTGACAGATTATTTCATGAGCTTATTCTTGGTCTCAGAGGTGAGTCTGAGATGATTCCAGAAACATAATTTAATTTGGCTAATACTTCAATTGCTCCTGCATTCTTGAAAGTGATGTCTTTATTAAACACATAACTGAAGATGATCAGTCTCAGAAACCCATTGCAATGTAAATGAGAGTAAAATTCCTATATATGTATATATATCTACTCCATTTATCCTCTGGCCCTTTTACATTCTGCTATCTTTTAGTTGGGAGAATAGAGCTGGTTCTTGCATTGGAGACAGAGGTTAGAAATACTGTTCAACTGTGGAAAATCATTGTTATATATGATTGTCTTGTTGTACGACACTACCAATAACCACAGAGACAAGCTAAAGAAACGATAGGCTTTAATACACAGAAGAACCTTGCTGGTCCAAATCCCAGGATAGGAAAGATGGCTCGACCTTTATGGCCCAGGACCACTGGGGAGGAGTCATAGGGTATGAGTCATCTGTGGATGGGCCAGCTCCATATACACAACCGACAATGATAACTATCTACAATGGAGGAAACATATCACCACATTTGTCAAGCACACCTATTGACTGGCTGTACCTGTGGCCTCCCCAACCAACAAAGGTATAAAGGTGACTGTTTCACAGCCCCCTGCAGCTCAGTGCAGGACAACTGAACAGTTTGGATGTACTGATTTTAAAGGACCCCTGCCCTCCATTAACCACAAATTCTATTTTCTGAACATCATCAATGAATACTCCGGTTTTCCATTTGCCATCCCCTGCTTTGACATGACTGCTGCCACAGTCATCAAGGCCCTGCACAGCCTTTCACTCGGTTTGGCCTCTCAGTTGTATCCACAGTGACTGGGGGGCCATCTTTTATGAGTGATGAGCTGCGCCAGTACCTCTTGGCCAGAGGCATTGCCAGAAGCAGGACCACGAGTTAAATCCTTGGGGTAATGGGCAAGTGGAGAGGGAGAACACTGCAGTTTGGAAGGCCCTCCTCCTAGCCTTGCAGTCTAAGGGCCTTCCAATCTCCCAATCTGGCAAGAGGCAGAGGCACTCCACTCTATCATGTCCCTGCTATGTATGGCCACAAATGCCACACCTCATGAACATATGATTTTCTTACCCAGAAAATCTGTGACTGGAACCACACTACCCAGGGCCTATCCTACTCGGGAAGCCTGTGAGGATCCGTATGTCTGATCCTCTGGTCGAAAAGGTCCATCTCTTCCATGCCAACCCTCAATATGCCTACGTGGCATACCCTGATGAGCACAAAGACACCATCTCTGTCAGGGACGACTCCCTCTGGGGCCCTGGAGACCACAGCTGTTCCCCCCACACTCCACTCATGTGGAACACACACAATGCATCTGACCCCTAGAATCCTGCCTCTGTCCCAAGAGAGATTACTCCGGACTCATTGGTGCCTACCCACCAGCAGAACACTGATGGTTATGTACAGGCATCTGAAACCATCCAGGACCTTGCCACAGCACTGCAGCCACAACTGGTGCTACGACAGTCCCAGCAAATGACCAGACCATCTGAAATGCTGAATTTGTGACTTTGAATTGTAACCTTGCAAGTTCCACTTCACCCCGCTGGACTATTTTTAAAAATAAAGGGTGAATGTGGTAAACCATTGTTATGTATAATTGTCTGGTCAGGCATAGCTATTGGCCGGTTGTACTTGTGGCCCCTCCCTAAAGACTCCTATATGAAGGTGAATGTTCTACAGCCCCTGCAGCTCAGTGTAGGACAGTCGAACAGTATGGATGTGCTTGTGTTCTTAAGTGAATAAAAGCCCATTGGTTTCTCTACCATAGTTTTTTGAGTAATTGATGGTGCATCAACAACAAATAATCAAAGTTATTCAAGAAACAACTTTCCACCTGTATGCCTTGCATATAGGTTTAACGTCTACAGTATTTCTTATAAAAACACAAAAATGCTGGAGGAACTCAGCAGCTCCTGCAGTGTGCATAGGCAGTAAAGATGTATAATGAACGTTTTGGGCCTAAACCCTTCTTCATGTAATTGTTGTGTTTTTACTAAAATCACAGCGTCTACAGACTTTTGTATTTTACCATATTTATTTCTCCCTCATTCTTAGGCAGAGCCTCGGAGTGGAGGATGACTTGCTTGCACTGTAGTTCCATGAGTTTTGAGCAAGCTGATAAGGCCAGTGAGGGATTCTGCCCAGGAGAAGCAGGAGATACAGGGTCGCATGCGAGGTTTGGAAGGTAGTGCACTCTTTCCACTTTTTATATTGGCTTCCTCTGATGAATGTGCCATTGTAAAGAGTCTGCTCCATTCTGAGCAGTCAAGGGCCAGGGATTCCCACAAATCAGTGGAGACGGTGCATCTTTTTAAAGAGTCTTTGAACATCAGGTTTTGGAGCTTGTTGCCACCTATGCAAATGATGTAGTCTATTACCATGGTCCATCAACCAGAGTTAACTGAGTGTAATTGGGATTTCTGGAGTTGGGTTTTGGTCTAGAAGAGGGCACTGATTTTTTCCCACTTATACTTCCAAAGAATTTTGAGGATTTTACAGAGACAACATTAGTGGAATTTCCCCAGAGGTTTGAAGTCCCGAATGTCACAGAAGCATTTTGGAGGGCATTGATCATTGCTGCTTGAAGACCATGGTCTTTGCATTGGTGTCAACGTCTTAATCTTCAAGCATTATTTTTCTCTCTGTGTGTGTGTGTGTGTGTGTGTGTGTGTGTGTGTGTGAACATGCATTTGTATGTGATTACCTGAAGTAAATTGCTGCAACATTTACCTGCTCCATTGACCTCTGCACTTGCTTTGCTATCAGCTGCGCAAACAGATACTTACACATTGACATCAATGCTTTGAGTGAGACACAATATGTGGGAGATAGCTACCTCTAAAAACATGTCCACTGATAAACAAGGCTTCGGATGTAAATGGTGAAACAGCTGAAATCCTAAATCCCAGTGGAGAGGAATCTCAGCCATAAAATCTGCAAAGGGATGCATGAAAAGAACAAAATATAGCATCAGACATTTTATGAATCAAAAGGAAAAAATATTTATGTAACCCTCAGGATAAGCTGTTCATTTTTAAGGCTATTGAAAGCCCATACCACCACATATGGAAGTGCATCAAAAACACCTGCAATGTGGTCAGATCGACATTGCTTCTTTGAATCCCATGATTAATTTGAATGATTATACTGGACAGCAAACATCTTGCTTCTTGAACACTTTTGGTTCTATTTTTATGGATTTTGGGCTGCTGATCACAAAAATCACCTTAAAAATTTCCTACAGGTACCGTTTTTTAGATATAACCTATTTTTGTGATTATGAACCATGAAGAGCAATATTTTCTGCATTTGCACTTGGACTTCTTCCCTGCTGACCTTGGTGCAGTCAGTGATGAACATGGTGAAAGGTTTCACCAGAGCATTGTGACCATGGAAAAGAGGTATCAGGGCAACTGGAATCCATCAATATTAGCCAACTATTGCTGTAAAGACACTGACATGAGAGGCATCAGATGCTGAGTACAAACAAAAATCAGTAGTAAAACATTTTTAGGTCAGTTGAACTAATGCCATAATTATGTGATTAAACATGCTCAATTCAATAAAAGTTAATTTAATGTTTCTCCAGATTTTTACATGAAACAGCAAATCTGAAATCATCTTTGTATTTAGCTTGAATAATCCCCAATTTTATTTTCAGGAAAAAAATTGTTCTCCAGTTTTATTACAGCTTTTGAAATTAAAATTAGATATTATTGAGATCAACGTGTTTGAGGAAAACTTACAAACTGTCCAACTTAAATGATAAGAGCTTAGGTCATGAAAGGAAAGCTCAACAAATAAAACCCTCAAATATTATAGGGAACTTTGCTGTTTTCCATATCCTAAAGAACCACAGTCATATGGTACAGTCTAAATTGGGAAGAAGATATTATCAGTAACGTTAAGGAGGTCCTTAACTCTCAGACAAAATACTGGGCTGTATGTCAAAGGCCTTATTGACTTGTGGTTGTCAACATTTTGGACACTGTGAAAGCTGAAGAGACTTCTGATTTTGTCATTATTCTGCGATGTTTAGTTGCAATTCCATTGCTAGGAAAAATAACAGGAAGTATATGAACATGTGTGAAATGAATCTGCAGGCAGTGCCAAGGTTTCTTTTCATTGTCATACAATTACATTGATGAAAAGAAGTCACTATTAGCCTGTTGACATTCATCTCTTCCCGTGGCGATCCAATATTTACGATCACAATCACCTACATTATTTGGCCAGCCACCATTCTCATTAGAGAATTTGTTCTTTCACATTCAATGGATGCAGGCTGTTGCTGTATGCCTTCTGCTGCACTGGTACTAGTTGTTCCTATATTTCCAGCTTCAGTCATTGCAGCACCATCACCATGAACATCAAGATATTCTATCAACTTACATGCTTTTGATATCGCTAGTTGGTCTCTTCTTTCTTTTTCTTTTTATGTTTTGCACTTCCAGAAGTATAATTACATCCAATATCTCATTGCTATCTGCAGCACTCAGCTCCGCCAACATGTAAATGAACGAAACCAGCCAATTGACTGAGGGCCTGAGATGAGGATTATTTGCAAACTGTGCAGCTTGCAGCGGCTGTGAGATACAACACACCCACAGTCTGTGTTCATAACCCTGAATAAAGGTGATAACAGGCTAAAATTGCTAACTTTATCTATGTGCACAAAGATCAGAACAAAAGTGTTTAAGTTCATAATTTATAGTAGTCATAAAGGTAGGGGCCCTTTAAAATGCAGGGCCCATAGCATATGTTACATTTGCTACTATGCTTCAATCATCTCCATACTGCCACCAGAACCCTGACAGATTAAATATCCTGGCAGCGGTTTTCATGCCTGAATGCTTTTAGCAACTTCTTTTCGATGAGCAAAGCAACACTTTGGAAAAGTACCTTCAGGACAGTGAGGGGCATAATGGATAATGAGAAGGGCTTCAGTACTTGCTTGTATCTAGATCTTCTTCCAACAGTTCAGTAAAGAATATTTCAGCAAAAGAAGTTAAACAAGTAATTCTGCAAATGCTGTGATTGTAGTTTGCACAAAATGCTGGACAAACTCACCAAATCAGGCAGCATTCTTTATGCCGCAAAGATAAAGATGCATAGCCTACATTTTGGGCCTGAGTCCTTCATCAAGGTATTAGCAAAAATCAGGTAGATGCCTGATGCATCATCAATTACTCGAAAGACTGTTGTTGAGATATCAATAGGCTTTTATTCACTTAAGAACAACAGCACATCCATACTGCTTGACTGTCCTGCACTGAGGAAGGAGCTGTGGAGCAGCCACATTTATACAGGAGCCTGTGGGGAGGGGCCACAGGTACAATCAGCCAATAGATGTGCCTGGCCAGACAATTATACACAACAGTGGTTTACCATGGTGCCTGATTAAAATGGTGGAGGAAGGGGCAATGACAGGAGCACAGGCCCACAGACAAGAGGTCATAGGTGGACATGGCTGGGAGAGCAGTAGAGAAAAAGCTGAGGTGATAGGGGAAAGGGGATAGCTCTCTGAATGAGGGGCCTAATGGAAACTAGAGAAGCCGATATTAATGCCATCCAGTGGCCAGGCGGAATATTAGGTGTTGTAATTAGATGTTGAAATTGCAACCTTGGTACCTATTCCTGTGATTGCAGGAAGTGTTACACTTGCGCCCACACCTCCTCCCTCACTACCATTTGGAATCCCAAACATGAATCTGCGGGTTAATTAATGCATCTGTTGCTCCCTTTGTGGCCCTCTCTACATCAGAGAGACTGGACGCAGAGTGGGATATCATTTCGTTGAGCTCTGTCCACAGCAATGGCAAAGGACTCCCACTTCAATTCTGCACCAACTCCCATGGTTTCATGCTCTGCCATGCAGAGGGTACCCATAAATTGGAGGAGTTACACTCAGTATTACATGTGGGCATTAACATTAACATCGACATCTCCAGTTTCTCCACTCTTCACTCTCCTGTCTCCCTCTCTTCCCCATCCCTGTCTCCATTCCTCCATCTCTCCATCCCCTTCCCTCTCCATTCAGAGATCTATCCCCTCCCTCATCACATCATATTTTTTCTCATGCCCTTCCTCCCATATCCACCTATTGTTCCTCCCCCTGCCCCCTCCCACTATTTTATTCAGGTGCCTGCCTGCTTATTGCTCATACCTTGATGAGGGGCTCAGCCCGATCATTGGTTATGAATCTTTATATAAAGAATGCTGCGTGACTTGATGTCTCTAGCATTTTTGTGAAAGCTTCAACAAGTGAAACCTGCTCATCATTTCTCTTTGAGATGTACAGATGAGATGTACATATCCCTTCCCCCCAAAAACATCTTATGTAGTCTCACAGGCGGTGAGCCACACATTTAGAGGAAAGGATTTATACACTTTTCTGACTATAATAAAAAACTTTCAATCTTTTTCTTGTCACAATGACAAACCCAGCATCCATACATCCAAAAACCCCTCCTTACCCTGTTAATTCGACCTTTATTATAACCGAAAACAGAAAATGCTGGATCTATTGGGAGGAAACCAGAGATCAATATTTTGAATTAATGACCCTAAGACATTTTTGTTATAATTTGTATTGGCTAAATAAATTAGCTCACGAATATATATTTTGAATGCTGCATTATTATTTCCAATTTCCAAGACAATATTCATTAAATGAATTTAAATATGCCTTGTTTAGGTGCACCCAGTGCAAACTTTTAATATTATCAGGGAAAAACATGAGCAGACGCCCATATGTTAATGATTCCTAAAGGGAGGCCGAGGGCATGTTCCTGTTCCACATTGCACTTGCCACAAATGTCTTAATTCAGAGAAAACTCACACCGAATTTTGATCATTAGTGAAATATTTTGGGCAGATAATTCTTCAACGGCTCAGTTATGGTAAATACTACACAGCCTTTTCTATTTGTGTCATAATAAAAAGTCAAGAGAATAAAACAGTGCAGTATTTACAGCAGTTCTGTTGATAGTAAAACTGAGGCCAGACAGGCAATTCTGCAGCTGCAGTGGCTCACGCTTCTGTCTCTCTTTATCCGAGTTCTGCTGGTGATGGTAAATAATCTCCCTGCAGCCCATTGGCAATCTCATTGCCACACCTTCAAAGTTATGTAAAATTAGTGTTACTGAGGGATGTCATGAATATCCCACATTTTAGATCTCTGAGTCATGGAGATGTTCAATGCAGAAATAAGTTATTCAGCCCACATCATCCATGCCTCATTTTTACACTCCTGAACTAATCCCCTTTTCCTGCATGGGGAGAAATTTCCTCAATCCCATGCTCATTTAAGGGCCTAAGTGTCTCTTAAATGCAGTAGCTGTGTCTGATTCCACCCTCTCTCCTGCTTTTCAGATATCAATCACTCTCTTTGTAAAATAAAATTTAACTAATAGTTTTTAAAAGTGCATATTTTTACTTTAATTACTTATTTATCTGTTAAGCTATGCTTGCAACTTCTTAAAATGTAAAAGGACTGAATGATAGAATATCTTGGACCCCTGTTTTTTTATTGTCCATGATGCTGGAGGCAAATCTACAAACACTCAGAGACTCTGGGGGGAACTCTCTTTTGCTTCTCTTTCTTTGACTTTAAGAGGCGTTTCAGGCAATTTCTGCCAATGGCAAATCTGTCTGCCTTACACCAGACAAAAGCAAATTCCGTGTAATATTGCACTGTTGTTATTACATGACAATAAAGGAAACGTGAATCTTGATCCCCTTTACTGAGGTGCAAAGGACAGGAAAAAGAGGATGGAATTCTACGATGTTGCTTCTTTCAAAAGGTACATAAGAACAAAAGAAACAGGAGCAGGAGTTGGCCATCCGGCTTGTCGAGCCTATTCCGCCATTCAATAAGATCATGGGTGACCTTATCATTGACTCAACTCCACCTACCTGCCTTTTGCCCATATCCATTTTTATATAAAAATCTACCTACTTCAACCTGAATTATGTTTAATGAAGTAGCCTCAACAGCTTCCCTGGGTAGAGAATTCCACAGGTTCACTGCTCTATGGGAAAAACAGTTTTTTCTCTTCTCCATCTTAAATCTACTCCCTTGAATCTTGAGGCTGTATCGCCTAGTTCTGGTTCTAATTTAGTCTCTCCTTGTAGGTCAACCCCCTCATCTCCGGAATTAACCTTGTGAACCTCCTCTGGACTGTCTCCAAGGCCAGTATATCCTTCCTCAAGTATGGAGACCAGAACTGCACACAGTATTCCAGATGCATCTCACCAGTATCTTGTATAGTTACATCATGACCTCCCTGCTCTTGAATTCAATTCCTCTAGCGATGAAGGCCAACATTCCATTTGCCTACTTAATAACCAGTTGTACCTGCAACCCAACTTTTTGTGATTCATGCACAAGCACTCCCAAGGCCTTATGCACTACAGCATAGTGCATTTTGTCACCATTTAAATAATCATCTGCTCTTTTATTTTTCTTACCAAAGTGGATGACCTCGCATTTACTAATGTTGCACTCTATCTGCCAGACCTTTGCCCACTCACCTAACTTAACTACATCCTTCTGCAGCTTCTCCACACTCTCTGTACAATTTGCTGTTCTACTCAGTTTAGTATCATCCACAAACTTGGCTACACTACACTCTGTCCCCTCTTCCAAGTCATCAGTGTAAATGGTGAACAGCTGCGGGCTCAGCACAGACCCCTGCGGCACCCACTTACCACTGTCTGCCAATCAGAAAAACACCCATTTATCCGACTCGCTGCCTTCTGTCAGTTAACCATGCCAATATACTTCCCCTGATTCCATTCATCTGTATCTTTTTGATAAGTCTCTTGTGTGGCACCTTATCAAACGCCTTCTGGAAATCCAAATACACAACATCAATTTGTTCCCCACTATCAACCACATCCATTATATCCTCAAGGACCTCCAGCAAGTTGGAGAAACAAGAAATATCCTTTCTGAATCCATGCTGCATCTGCCTGATGGAACCCCTTCATTCTAAATGTCTCGCTATTTCATCCTTAATGACAGCTTCAAGCATTTTCCCAACTTCAGACGTTAAGCTAACTGGCTGATAGTTACCCATCTTCTGCCTTCATCCCTTTTTAAAATATGGCATGACATTTCCTGTCTTCCAATCTGCTTGGGCCTGCCCAGGATCCAGAGAATTCTGGTAAATGACTACCAACGCATCAACTATAACTCCCGCCATTTCTTTCAGTACCCTGGGATGCATCCCATCAGGACCAGGGGATTTGTCTGCTTTCAATCCCATTAGTTTGATCATCACTATCTCTTTTGTAACAATTATTTTATCAAGGCCCTCACCTCCCTTCACATCCCTTTGGCATACTAGACGTGTCTTCCACAGTGAAGACTGACACAAAATATTTGTTTAATGCCTCGGCCATTTCTTCATTACTCAATGTCAATCTCCCTTTCTCATCTTCCAAGGTACCAGAATTTGTGCAGGCTTTCTCTTTAAGACAGTTTTGGGCCTGTTACTACAATTCACATGAAAATGAACTGTGGGAATTGTTTCAGTACCATTCAAATTTGAAAGGCTATCTGCAGGGTCTTATCAATGCTGATGGTAGAGTCTTCTCTTGAAACATGATGGAATCCCATAGAATTGACATTATAACTCTAACAAGCAGAAGTACCTCAAGGTCACCTTGTTTGTTTTTTCTGTGTTGTGCACAATTCCTGTCTGGATCAGTTTCATCAACCTCTTGCCTTGCCCACGTGCATATTTTGTTGAATTTCTATAAAGATCCAAATTAAATCCTATTCACAGTGTTAGCTAGGTGGCAGTCTTTGCCTTAACTAACATGGACCTATATTTAGCATGTAAGTTACCTTAACTGTTTCTTAAGTTTTAGTTACATTTCTTCGACTTCATCAATTGTGCAAAAAGTACTGCACAATTTTCTTGAAGAATTTCAAAACTGAAGAAATTGATCATTGTTTGTGATTCCTAAATGCACGTGAAAATTGTACTAATTTGTGTACATTTATCAAACACTCTTCCAATTTTAGAGTCTGGCCTTAGTATTCAGGACCTGTTTGAGGACATAAATGCTGAAATTGGGTTCATGGATTTCACACAATTCTTACATCATGAATGAGCTTCAAGTTCACAACAGTCAAGGGTTGGCAGGTAAACAAATAGGAGCAGGAAATCACTTAATGACTTGTAGTAGTGGTTGTATCATCATGGGGTTTTAAAAAAACGTCCAGTGCCTCACAATGAGCTGAAGGTTCTTAATACTATCCTAACAGCAAATGTTTTAAACTTCCATCACAATAGGTGCCCCTCACCCCAGCTCCTACTCACTTTCACATTGTTGTAGTTATTGTGCAACCATGAAAATGTACTTCTAAGCTACTTGTGAATGCAGACATAACATGTATATGTATAGGTCAGCACAAAATTGTGGGCCAAAGGGCCTGTACTGTGCTGTAATGCTCCATGTTCTATTTCAGGAATGGGTTTTTTAAAATCTAGTACTGTATCAGAGGTCTGGTTTCATGAGGAATGGAAGAGGGAACATAAAGGTGCCATATATTTTAGAGACATTGATACACTCAAGGACTGTATTTGAAAGAATGAGGATGATTAAACTTTGCTGTCATCTGACTTATTTGTCCAATCTTCTGGCATATACGAAGAGAGGAAATAGGAGAGAACTTGTCAGCACAGTAATGACATGAGCAATTCTAATTGATGGTGATACAGACTCTATCATGCAGGGTCCAGCATCCAAAGAAACCCATACGTGTTCTCGTGGGGTCAGCAATCATTCATTGTTTCTAAGCCTTTACCCTTTACCTTTACATCACAGGTTCTGACCTCCTATCCATTGCAAACATCCATATGAGGCATTGCCTGAAGATTGGACACAAACTCCTCTAAATTTGACCTTTGGGCCTATAAACCAACACTTTGAGGCTCAAGAACAGTATCTTTCCAAGATCTATCAGTCTCTTGAACGTCTTCTTGGAACACTAATCACAGACTGCTCCAACATCATAAAAGTGCTGTCTGTAGTTTTACTGTGATTATTTGTTATCCTTCTATTTACTGGTATTGTCTCTTTTAATTTAATTCAATTAGTTTATTATCATAGTTTTTCTTTATCTGTTTGGCTGGAGCAAGTAAGGATTTCAGTCATGTCAGTGATCTCATCATCACCTTATTGAGGATGTCTTGCCACTGGTTGCTTCTTAAATGTGATACATTGAACAATCCTGAGGTGGGGATTTCCATAAACAAACCTTCGTAGCTGCCTTTGGAGGGCATCTACAAGAGGTGGTGTCTTAAAAAAAGCAGCCTCTATCCTCAAAGACCCCCTCTTCACCCTGCTACCACTGGGAAAAAGGTACAGGCGCCTTAAGACTACCACTCAATGGCACAAGGACAGCTTCTTCCCTGCTGCCATCAGATTTCTGAATAATCAATAAACCAAAGACACGGCCTTACTTTTCGTGCAATATTATTGTTATTATTATTTTATTTTTTATGCTACTGTCATAAGATGGTTATAATATGTATGTTTGCACTGCAAAACACCAAATTTCATGACCTGTTTATGATAATAAATCCTGATTCTGACGAGCTGAGTTCCTCCAGAATTTCTGTGTGTTTTTACCTTGTTTTAATGTGAACATCTGCAGCATTAGAGATTCTAGATTAATGCTCAAGCAAAAAAAAAACTAGAAAACAAAATGCTGACAGTTATTATAAAAACCTGAGTCCCTTACATCTCCACCTTATACTCAATTTAGGACTCGTGCCAATATGTATCCCAACCTGTCCTTCTGTGCATCAGAACCAAATCTAACTTGAAAACTCTCCTGGGAAATGTCTTGGGATAGTTTAATACATTAAAGGCATAAAGTTGTTGTTGGTAATATTCATGAGGATTGAAGGAAGAGAGTATTTAGCACTTTGGCCTTCATAAATCAAGGCATTGTGCATAGGAGTTGAGATGTTATGGTAAAGTTGTATATGACTTTGGTGAGACCATATTTGGTGTATGGTGTACAAATTTGATCATCTACCTGCAAGAAAGACTGCAGAGATTTACTAGGATGTTGCTAGGACTTGAGGAATTGACTTACATGGAAAGGTTAAACACTAAATTTATTCCCTGGAGCATAGTAGAATGAGGGGAGATTTGATAGAGGTATATAAAATTATAATGGGCATAGATGGAGTAAATGCAAGTAGGCTTTTTCCAGTGAGGTTAGGTGAGTTACAAACCAGAGTACATGGATTAAGGATGAAACAGGAAAAGTTTAGGGAGAACATTAAGGGGAATTTCTGCAAACAGAGAATGGTAGGAGTGTGGAATAATCTCAGATTTTAGTTTTCAGATTTATTGTCAGAGTACATACATGACATCACATACAACCCTGAGATTCTTTTTCTTGTGTGCAAGACAGAATTACCACTTATTGGCAATCCATAATACACATGGAAACAAATAAAGAAATGCAAACAGATTTTAAAAATGTAAACAAATCATCTGTGCAATTAATAAAGTGCAGGAGGGGTAGCAGCTATTCTGGTAACAGCTATTCTGGTGCTGTGAGTCTTGTGGCACCTATACATCCTTCTTGATGGTAGCAGAAAGAGCTGAATGTGATCTGGGTAGTGTGGTTTCTTGATAATTCCTGCTGCTCTCTGTTGGCATCGTTTTCTGTAGATATTCTCGACAGTGGGGAGGGTTTCGCCTGTGATATCCTAGGCTGCGTCCACTACCTTTTGGAGGGCTTTATGCTCAGGGCATTGGTGGCCCCGTGATGCAGTGGTTAGTGCACTGTCCACCACACATCTGTAGAAATTTGCCAGGGCTTGTCATACCCTAACATCCACAAATTCCTGAGGAAGTAGATGCAATGATGTGCTTTCTTCATGACGCCATTTGTGTGTTGGGTCCAGGGAAAGATCCTCCGAAATAGTGACTCCCAAGAACTTAAATTTGCACACCCTCACCACCTCAGATCCCCAATAATCACAGGATCATATACCTCTGGTTTTCCCTTCCTGAAGTCAACAATCAGCTCCGTGGTTTTATGGCACTGAGTGCAATGTTGTTGTTGGTGCACCATTCAGCCAAGTCTTCAATCTCCCTCCTGTCTGCTGACTCATTGTCTTTTTTTTATACAACCCACAACTGTGGTATTGTTGGCAAATGTGTAGATGGTGTTATTGTCATACTGAGGCACACAGTAATAGTTGTAATGTGAGTAGACCAGGGGGCTAAGATCTGCCAGCTGAAGTGGTGAATGTGGGCTCAATTTTAACATTTAGGAAAAATTTGGGCAGAACATGGATGCGAGGGATATAGAAGAATATGGACTGGGTGCAAGACAGTGGGATAGGCAGTTCAACAGACTAGAAGGGCTGAAAGGCCTGTTTTCTGTGCTGAAATGTTCTATGGTTGTATGACTATATTTTAATGGAGAATAGAGTTAAACAATGTCTACCGTTGTTCTGCAGATAAAAATGGTCTTCTAATGTAAATATAGGTTATTGCAGAAACAGGGACACAAATCCTGAGCTTCACAGAGGAAATCTTGGGCACAGTATTCTTTCCTTCCTTGGTAACCATTCTGAAATGACCCATTGACATCACCTCCAAGTAATTTTCTGATCTTTTTATGGAAAATAAATCTGTGAAATTAAATTGTGTGATGTGTAATGTGATACAACTCTTGCTGACACAAATATCAAATTGGTCACAGATTAGACTAAAAAAAACATTTGAAAGGAAGGGTCAAAATGAACCCTTTGTTTAAGCTTCTGATTCACTTGGTCTCATTAAAAGCCCCTACCAATAAAGAACTTAATCAAAATGAAGTTACTGGAACTAATGGTATAATGGGTCTGTTCTTTCAAGAAGCAGAAAGTTAGAAGATTGATAGAGGTCTTCCTTCCAAAAACAATCTTGTGTAGATGTGTTCCATATCTAAACTCTGGACTTCCTCCAGGTCTTTAAGGGAGAAAGGAAAAGCATCTTAAGTATTCTTGCAAAACAGAAATAAAATATCCATACAGATTATAATTGCAGGACCTATCTCACTTAGAATCAATAGGTGTAGTATTTTTTACATTGAATAAGACATGTAGTATTAATACCATAAATGTGCTACAGATGCAGTGAAATTATAGTAAAAGTAAGATGTAAAATGTAAACCAGATCTGGGACTGCGCATCGATCATATCAAGAAGGATCGACTCGTAAGTATCGACAAATGCTAATGGTGTTCTCCTAAACAATGCTGAAAATTGATATCTAGTTTTTGGGATAATATAGTTTAGAATACAATAGACAGCTCTGAATCAAACCGGTACTTACCTTTACCACTTAAACACAGCTATTAATAAAATATATGGAAAATATTACTGTCCAAATGACTTTTTTCCATTGAAGACTCACAGTCTTTATTTTGGAAACAGACTATCTGCTGAAGTTTAAAATCTGCTTTCAGAAACAAAGTTGTATTTGGTGATGATACATCCATTTGAAACCAGCAACATGAGAAAAGAGGTAAGTAAATAAGGTCACTGTGAATACTACTTTAAAAGTTATTCCAGGAGAAGCTTGCACTTTATAGAAGTACGGTAATCCTCTGGCTGCAGGTAACGTGTCCTCCTCCACACTCTGCTGGGATTAAAGATAACATGGAGGAAGGGCCTTAATATGATTGATTCACTGTGAACCACTCACCCCTGGATTCAGAGTTGGAATTCACATGGGCTATTGCGATAGAGTAGGCGCTACCCACACATTGCATTAAAATGTTAAACATTATTTCTATAATTAGGCTTGTAAAAAATACCACTTTTAAAAAATACTTTGTCAAATTATTGGGATGATAGAAGCATGAAAGAATAAAAAAAAATCAGACAGCACGAGTGGAAAGTCAAATAGTTAACCTTTCATTTTGAAAACCCTTTATTGGAATTACAAAAATAAATTGGTTTTAAGTTGCAGAGAAGGTAGGGCAAATGCTAACTACAGGGCACAATGCAATAATGTGATAATAATATTTGCTGCACTCGCGCTCCAAAGCATTAGACTAGTAATTCAAGGATTTCCATCGTAGAGGAGAGCGAAACAAAATTAATCCCATTCCATGCCATTTTGTTCTTTTTTAAAAAATAATAACATTATGTCTGCTTTCAGCTCATATTCAAGAAGTATATTCTGGATCGTTGCAAGTCATTGTATAAATAATGTTCTCCTTGACCCCTGCCTACTCTTCTTCATTTTCCAAGTACCTAACACCTGTACTTTGGATGATAACCTGCCTTCCAGAAGAAAGTTAGTATTTCTTTATTCTATCAAATTTCCCACGTTCAATTCCTTTAAAATGTCCTTAATTTTAACCTTTAATAGTTCTGATGTGAATGATCTATCTGTAATAACCAAAATCCCTCAGAACAATTCTAGTAAATTTCTGCTGCAGCTTCTTCATGTTTGACTGTGTAGTCCTGAAAAAAGACACTAAATGGAGCCTAATCAATGATTTACAAAAAAATTTCAAATTTATTGCTTTTGCATTCTAAGCATGCGTTTATAAAGTCAAGGATACATTATGAATTTTAAAGAGTTGTTCTAATTTTTCTGCCTTCAAAGATTTTTTTGACACAATCCTGCCTCCTCATTAGGCCCCACATATTCTATACTACCCTAACCTCCCTGTCTTCAAATGCTTGCATACTTTTAAAGTTGCACCACTTTGTTTGAATGTAGCTAAATTTTCGATACCCACATGAGTGCTCATGTAAAGAGACATCTGTGTTTCTCTGCGGTTTCTAGTTATGGCATAGGCCTAAACCAGCAGTTGCCAGGATTGCACTGGTGGGTTCCTCATGAAGTCTAATAGGTCACCATAATCTTCTATACTACTAGCTTCCTCTGCTCTCAGGTATAGCCATCCCATTCAATGAATGGGAGTTAACAGCTCTCCAGAATAAAATAAGTAAAGCTTTTATAGTTATTTAATTGTTCATACTTGTGTGTGTGTGTGTGTGTGTGTGTGTGTGTGTGTGTGTGTGTGTGTGTGTGTGTGTGTGTGTGTGTGTGTGTGTGTGTGCTTGAAATGTAAAACAGAATATAATTTTTACTTTTTGTAACTTCAATTTTAATGTTGACAGGTCCCAAGTGTGTGTGAATGCTAAAGAAATCTTTACATGTTAAAGGGGTGATATTAGGACACAGTATGAGATCAAACTGGAAGAAGTACTTGGCCTTGGGACCAGCAGTGATTTTGGAACAGTGAAAAAACCTTCCCCATTGTATTTTAGACTAGATCATTACTAAATATTACAAAGAACATTTGCCTTCATACTGACACCAGGGGCATGTCTGTATTATCCTTAATTTGAAATTAAAATTTTAATTTTAAACCTCACTGTGGCAGCTGGAGAATTTAAAGGCAATTTTACAACAAAGTGCAAAATTCAATAACAGTGATTGTAATATTGTCAGATTGTTCTAACCAATATCCATTTGTAAATGATATAACACACAAATTTTACTTTCATTCATCATTGTAATTGCAAAACATCTGATGGTGCAGGAACTAAAGACTTGAGTGACAGAATTCCAGGCTTCAAGGTTGGAGCTGAAGGCCCACTGAAGGCAACAGTGTAACTATTAAATTGCAGAATAATCAAGCTGCCTAATTTGAATGTGTACAGATAACTGTATCAGATAGAGGACAAGTAGAGATTGCAAAAATAGCAAAGGGTGGTACAATGAAAGCATTTAAAACTAAATGTGGGAGTTTTAAAATTGAGTCATTCCCTAAATGCAAACCAGTGTCATTTATCAAATGATTACAATAGTGGTGGGTGAATGGAAATTTGATGTATATTAAAGAATGATCAGCAGATGTTTGTCTCAAGTCTCAAGTTTATAGGGAATAGAATGAAGGATGCATTCTAAAACTGCATTGGGATAGCAAAGTTTAATGATTGCAAAAGCAAGGAAGAATGCTTTGTCAATAGTCCCTTTTCCACTGGCACCCTGTCCCAAGAATTAATTGGAAATTTACTGGGACAGGGTCTAATGGAAAAGGAACGCTGTCCGAATGCCGGCATCAAATGACGGCATTTCACACCAGGGATTAACCACTTCTACCCCTACTCGTATCCTCGGCGTTTGCTGATACCAGCGTGCTGATCAAACCAGTGGAAAAGGGACAGCAAGAAGTCACCATTTCCAGTTGAAGGTTGAATTCTCTGATCCCTGGGGATGAGTTGTATTCAATGGAAAAGAAATTAGTGTCCCAGTGGAAACAGCACAAAGTGCTTCCTGTCCCAAGACACTGTACAGTCAATTAACTGGGATTCCAGTGGAAAAGGGGGCTAATGATAGGATGAAGCAGGTGTGAGTCCAACAACTTTATGATGAATGAAATAGCCTGGAGGTGGAAACCTTATCTTCATCTACCCCAGCCTACATGAATCATCAGTACCACAACAATCTTTGGCTTGGCTTCGCGGACGAAGATTTATGGAGGGGGTAAAAAGTCCACGTCAGCTGCAGGCTCGTTTGTGGCTGACAAGTCCGATGCGGGACAGGCAGACACGATTGCAGCGGTTGCAAGGGAAAATTGGTTGGTTGGGGTTGGGTGTTGGGTTTTTCCTCCTTTGCCTTTTGTCAGTGAGGTGGGCTCTGCGGTCTTCTTCAAAGGAGGTTGCTGCCCGCCAAACTGTGAGGCGCCAAGATGCACGGTTTGAGGCGTTATCAGCCCACTGGCGGTGGTCAATGTGGCAGGCACCAAGAGATTTCTTTAGGCAGTCCTTGTACCTTTTCTTTGGTGCACCTCTGTCACGGTGGCCAGTGGAGAGCTCACCATATAATACGATCTTGGGAAGGCGATGGTCCTCCATTCTGGAGACGTGACCCATCCAGCGCAGCTGGATCTTCAGCAGCGTGGACTCGATGCTGTCGACCTCTGCCATCTCGAGTACTTCGACGTTAGGGGTGTAAGCGCTCCAATGGATGTTGAGGATGGAGCGGAGACAACGCTGGTGGAAGCGTTCTAGGAGCCGTAGGTGGTGCCGGTAGAGGACCCATGATTCGGAGCCGAACAGGAGTATGGGTATGACAACGGCTCTGTATACGCTTATCTTTGTGAGGTTTTTCAGTTGGTTGTTTTTCCAGACTCTTTTGTGTAGTCTTCCAAAGGCGTATAAGACCACAACAATAGAGTTAACTCTATTCAACTAACCATTCAGTTGTATGCTTCAGTATTTAAAATGCTTCAGCACCTAGATAAAGGCCTATTGCCATCACCTAAAAATCCCTATGGCTGTGGTATAAAATGTCTTGCCACTAATTATTACATCTGAAAAAAAGATTAAATGAAAAACATGAGAAAGATAACAGCATAGATGAGTTAGTTTCATGAATCACAGAAGTGCCTGTATATATATTTTCATGGGGTCTGGGACATTTTTGTGCCAACATTTTGAACCAGACATTTTGGCCTCCATAGTTTGGCATTGGATATTTTGGTGCTAACAGTTAGGTGGATTTCACCGTGGGGAGACAGGAGTGTAGAGATGTTACCGCAGGAAGAGAGGAATGTGGAGATGTCACCTGTGGGAGAGGGGAGTACGAAGATGTCACTGCGAGGAGATGGGAGTGTGTAGATGTTACCACAGGGAGAGGGAAGTTAGAATTAACCCTCACCCTAATTTAAATTATAATAAATTAATAATTTTATATTTGTTATATTGATTTTAAAATATAATAAATTAAATGCCAAATGCGAGTGCCAAAATATCCAGCATAAAATGGTGGATGCCAAAATGTCAGAAGAGCTACAAAGGTCTTGTTTTCTTCGTCAAAATATCTGGCGCCAAACTGCGTTTGCCAAAATGTCCGATTCCAACTTTCACGAGTTTCAGCCAGGAACGTCAGCAATGGTAAGTGAAAATGTTGTAATAGAAAGGAAAGCACAGAAAAAAGGTGAAAGACAATCTATACATGGATAGAAACGAGGATAAAAGAGACAGAAAGGGCAAGAAAATAGATAGTGTTTGAAAGTGTGCACTGAGATTACAATACATGATTCACCTGCACCCACTTCATCAAGTTCACATTTTAAAGGCAGCACCAATAAGAGTACAACTGCAGTGCCCAATATGATCAGCAATTGGGATCAATCCAAGCCAGATAGTGCTGGAAGTCTTTGTATAGATTTTGAAAAAGTAAATTGTGGCAAAACAGAAACTTATTGATAAAGCTTTTTATGTCTTGCTCAGTAAGATTTAAAAAAATGTATTTTATCCATTGGGGCCCAGAGAGATACTTCAAAGAAAGCACCTTTTAGATTAAGATCAAGAGTGAAGTCATGCATGAGGCTTTGATAATGAGCAAGTGTATAATTGAAGTGTAGAACAGAAGGCATGAATGATGTTCCAAAGTAGAAAATACATTTCCCAGGAATGTGAGAAAATCAAATGCCTAATTTGATGCTCTTGAGATTTTCCATGAAAACTAAAATAGGAATTTTCCCATCTTGTTATCTTTGCTAATAACTTAAGCTAAAAAAAACTTAACTTTTAAGTAGTGGGGATAGAGTTTAGGTCCCACGAAGTTGGCTTAGATGGCGTTTATATGATTTAGCTCAAAAATACCACATTTTAATTATGTTAAAACAGCGTGTCACACTAATGCTGTCCATGGAAATTCCTTGTAAAACACTGTATTGACCTAGTCCAGTTCACCTCCCCTCACTGCACCCAGCACTTAAAAATATATACCGTAATAAAATAACATCCTACCAGCTACAGCAGTGTATTATTACTGAATGAGGAACTGTTTCAATGAATGGAAGAGGGTGACAGAGTGATCCCCAGGGTGTGAGAGTAAATTGAATGGAATGGTGAGGACAGCCTTTATGAAGCTCATATTAATTGTACATGGATGTAGCTGGCACACTTACTGGTTATAGGCTGACAAGGAACTACCAAGAATGATTTTGTAATGTTTAATAGACTGTGATGTGAGAGTCATAATTTGGCGAAAGCATGTTCGTGCCCACACTGCTTGCTACTTTCAGTATGGAATTTTAAATGACATCCCAATGCAGTAGGATGCAGCAAAATGTGACAAGGGTCATCTTCAGCCTTGATGAATCCTGAGGCTAGGAAACTTAAAGTGGCTATTACCTCAAGTTCCAGGAACAAAGGAGTTCAAGGCATTCATGCCTGATTGTATTGGGGATTGCGGGGGGGGGGGGGGGGGTGGGGGGGTGGGGGGGGGGGGAAAGGGTCTCAAAATCTCAAATAGGTTTTTACCTTTTAAATACCAAGGTCAAAGGTGAAAAATGGTAAAGAATAGGTCAAAATCAAAACTCTCCAGGTGATGAAAATCTGAAAAAAAAAATATTACAAATACTTGGCAGAATACCTTGATGAGTATTTCCAGCAAAGTCTACGTATTTCTGGAATTCCTAATTCTCAGACCCTGTGAGATAGAAAATCAGGTTGGAGGTGAATTGTGACTGTTGCGCAACTTTTGACATGAATGATGGTGAGACAGGAGATGGGAAATAATGCTTAGGAATGTCAGGAATCTAATTTCCTGACTGATGTAGAGACACAAAGAAATGTGCACAAGATGCCTTATCTTGGATGAAACCACGGTTTCTTATTTGGAGTTCATACAAAATAATTTCAAGCCCATTGACTTCTCTTACAGGTGATTTGCAATTTTAACAGAACAGCTTATTTCTGTAGTGATGTTCTACCCATTAGATTCCAAAAAGTCCCTTTAATCAGTATAAATTGGACATGAAAAAGTCAATTCAAACACACTTCTGACCACATCACTTATGGAATTGCTGGGTCAGTTGTACAACCACCAAAAGCATTGTTCATAGCTTTACATCATTATTTGGTAGCTTCACAGTTCCCAAATAAAATGTACACATCTGCTACTCTTAGTTCTGTTCTCCTGCATCCCTTATTTTATTTCCAGCCCCAGCTTTGCCTTGTTGCTGTTACAAGACCTCCCAAAGGGACCACCATCCTAAAGTCTCCAATGAAAATTTTGATCGTGTAGTGGCTCCATGGCGGCACTACAACTCCCAGAAGGCATCAAACCGGCTACGTGACATCAGTGCATGATGATGTCAACATGTATGTCGGGCAAGTGATTTGGGCTTTTTAAAGGTTGCACAGTAACAGTAAATCCGTTTGATTCACTGAAGAAATGCCTTGTGTGGTTATTTCATCGTATCCACTGCGATTCCAGTGGCCACAATCAAACTGATTATTCAGATCCTGCAAACTGAATAATTTGGCCTGGCCAGTGATTTTACAACCCAAATAGTTGTATTTTCCATTGAAGTTAAAAATATAATTTTCCTCTGCCATAGTTCCTGTAACTCATGAAATCATTTGGCAATTTACCTCAAACCTTGGGAGAATTTTGGAGTTCCTTTACAGAGAGCCATCCCTACAGTAACTGCACAATTAACTGTATCCATGTGAAAAAGTCCAAAATTCCAGATCTGTGGCCCACATTTAATCAAACAATATATCCCAGCAGATCTTCAAGAACCAGAGGGTTCTGTGATAATAATAATAATAATAATGGTTTATTAATTAAGCCAAAAGACTCATAACGTCCATGGTAACATTCCTAATCTTGGCTACAAAAACAGTCAATGTCTAATGACCATGAGTCTGTGGTAAAATAACATTCAGTCTCCTCCGTAACGGTCAACAAAAATTATTGGAGCCTCACTCACCCACATTCTATTCCACCAATACAGTCAATGCAGGTTAACGATTCTCCAAGCCCGCCAAACCCCCACACATGCGCCAACCCTAAATTCATATTGCATGAGCCCTGGAAGATACCAAATGTGCACAGCTTCTGGACCCAAGACGCTGCCGACACCTACAGCCAAATTGACAATGGTAAGCAATGAGTCTTAGGCTCTTAATTGGCCTCTAATTATTAGGTTTCAAATAATTATTACACAATTATAAATAACAATCAAATACAGTAGATTCCAATATCATGTAGATCTTCTTTCTACCAGAGGGTACAAGCACATAGTTTTGAAAAGAGTGATCTTTACCACCACTCTTGAGCAGTAAAGTCTGTAGTCTGTGTAGTGGGCAAGGGACAAAGTCCAAAAACAACAAAATAATGTCGTTTTTTGGGTTTCTTCCATTGTCACAGCATTATATAAGGAAATTCGAATTCCACAGACAGACCCCATGATGCTTTAACAATATCCTGTTATTTTTAGTAGCTTTGTCAAGAAACTCTGTTTTGAGAACACTGTCTCCATTTGGATCCCAATGTGTATTGCGCTTCTGAAGGTTGATGCAGCCAGACACACTTAGAATCCATTTGATCCATCAATTAAATCATAAATCAGCTTTGATTTCACAGTGCTGTTCTGGCCCATTGCTTCAGCTCCCCCAGAATTTTTGATCCATTGCTAGACCTATCCCATAATGTAAGTAATGTAGGTTGCTGGAGTGTTATATGTTGAACTCCAACTCCCCTGGTTACATCCACTAACTTTGAGAGAAAACTTGAGAACATCTCATAATTCCCTATATATCTGGGATAAAGGAGAATTCCACACCATGAACAGTCTCACTGGCACAATAGTAAACATAATCTGCACTCCTCTCTTCTTTTAATCTAATAAGATTTAAAGGTACAGCACTGATCTGCCCAGTTCCAGCTCCCTGGAGAAAGAACACTTTGTAGTTTTTCAGGAATTTGTGGTAGTTCTTGCAGGTCATTTTCTGCAGTGTTGATGATTTTGGTGAAGTCTGCTGATCTATGGCTCATTTCCAGAACACTAATTCCAAGTCCTCTGTAATCCAACTGCCTTTCTGTGCTTCTGAATCCTAGTAAAATAACCATGACTTATTTCAAAGAGTGCTTAACTGGAAGCAGCTTTCTGTTTCATATCACTCTTCCAAGCTCAATAACTGGCTGCATTTGGGCGACATTTATCAATAACAGGTTCCCTTACTTGTGGGACCGTGAGGTAGTGAATGGTTTGTGTATCCTTACTTTCTCCAGAGGATGGATCAACCAAGTGCCTTATGTTCTGGTACATGAGTTCAATGATAAATGGTGTAAAGGGTGCCATCAGCCAGCATGTGTTGAATAAAACAGCAAACAAACTTTCACAATTCTCAGTATCATTTTTACTCTTTAACCTTCTCTGCTGCATTTGCACGTACCAGACCGTGAGCATGTCCACACATTTGACTTGTCTGGGCACCAGAATGTAGAGTCTGGATGCTTGTATTTCTGCTTTGAAAAATTGGATTAGGAGTTGTATCCATTTATCCACAATGTTGTCACCGTCCTCAAATGAATTTTCATTGAAAAGAAATTGAAAACCTTCTTTCTTCTGCAATCTCTGAACATTTTGAGTAAGGAATCTCTATGCATTGTACCAAGGTAGGAAGACATCTTTGAGAACATCTCTCACTCCTGCTTCTTTAAACAATAAATGTTCTGCTCTTACAACAGGGGAATTAATAAAGAACAGCTTCAATGCACCTGCACCATAGGTGTTAACAATATGAATTGGATCAAGGTAATTGTTCTTATGTTTGCTTATTTTCTGACCATGGTTATTATGCAGTAACCGGTGATCAACAGTTCCATAATCATCCTCATACGCATTAGCAAAATGATTCAGTTGAGCAGAATGTCACCATTCCTAGCTTTGTGGGTTTGAAGCATCCGCCAACCTTAAAGTCTTCCAGTTTATGAAGATCCTGAATCCAACACATCCATTCTTGTACTTCTTTTTGTTTCTCAAATCGTTTGAACAACTCAGAAAATGATGTTTCATCTCCTTTACCACTTGCCTTTTATGTTTGTTACTATCTCCAGCTCTGCCTCGGTCTCTTCATTCCTTTTGTCATAGGCCTCCATCATTTGAAAACCAATTTTAGTATATATATCAACAATTCATTTCATCTCTGCACTTTATGCAAGGTTTTTGTTTTCTTCTGTTTCCATTCCAAAGTGACAGCTTCCTGGACTGCAAACTCTTGTTTTACAGCTCACATTGTATTTTAAAACTTCAACAACAGCACCTTCAGCAGGAACAGTAGATGCAAAACCGACTATTGGATCAAGGAGAATAGATTGCGCATCAGGGATTAAAGAAGCCACGTCCACCATTTCATGATTAGGGTGCGGAAGAACAGATCCAGCTTCAAGATCCATAATACTCCTAGTTATTAGAACTTCCAGATCAGACTTTGCATCCAAGGGATTAACCAACACCTTCATAGGACTTTCCTTTAAATGTAATCGAATGAAATCATGGGCATCCACTAGCTTGGCAGATTTTGAGACTAAATCCAAGAACTGCTTGTCTTCACTGAGGCACTCAAGAAAGTCAGTCCTGAACTGCTGTTCCCACAGCTCATTGTTTCACAACTGATATCTTGACGCCTGTCGCTGTCAGCTCCTGAGCATTATTATCTTTTTACTCCTGATGCTTCATTAATCGTCCAACCAAGCACGGTCTTGACAGCGTAAGATCCGTTTCCCATACTCTGTATTACATCTATTGGCTCCAGAGCCGTTAGTACATCTGAGCCAATCGGACAACTCTATCTCAGAGCCAGTTTCAGGTAGATGAACATTCCTTAGATGAGTCCACCGGTCATTTTGATGTGGCATGTTTCCTTTATGAACAGGCATAGTCTTCCAGGTGTATATGCCTGGGAGTTCACAAAAATCGCTGCTGTCTAGTCCCTCAGCCTGAAAAATTGCTGGTTTCAATGAACTTCCTTTAACCAAAGTTCTCAATAGAATCCTTGACCCTCTTCCCTGAAGATTAAGCTTATTCATTAGCCTCATTGTGCAAAATGATGCAGTGCTCCCTGGGTCAAGAAATGCACAAGTTTGCACTGTTGCATTCCCTTTCGTGGCCGTGACATCCAGGCACTATTAAGAGGCTGTAGTTACCTTCCCCGGCCCCAGTAAGACCATTTGTCAGAACAGAGGCTATAGCACTGTTTTCAGCTGCTTCCTTTATTTCTGCTTGCTCCTTTTCCACTTCCTTCTCTTTTGGTGGCTATGCAGCATTCTGGAATGCTTTAAACCACATATGTTGCAGCTGAGCCACTTTCTGAAGTTTTTGCTGATGTGCCAAGGCATTCTCCATTTTCTCCAAAGCATGTCCACCTCCACAGAACAAATAGCTCTTCAGAGCAGTCAAATTCTCCTTTTCCTTAGTTCCTTTATCATTTTCCTCATCTGCACTGTCACACAGTAGTGGCAAAGATAATTCAATGCTCACTGTTGGGAGTCTCTTTGCTATCTCCAAATATTGGATCTGTTGCAATCCTCACTTGCCTTTCATGGAAATTGTGTTTTTCCTGGAAATCACAGGAAATCCTTTAGCCGGTAGGGTAACTCCCTAATTCATATTAGCAGGCATGTCAAGCTCATATTTTCCATGGCAATACAAGATCTTCCTAGGAAGAGGGTGTATGCTTGTAGAGCTTTTATGTCCTTCGGTTTTATTGATGATCATGAAAGAGCCTTCTCCATACAAGCTGTAGAAATGTTATCCTCATTGCCCAAATGCTCCTGTAATGAAGACTAGCTCTCCTGGATCTCTGTGCAAGTCCATATGTCAGCAATGCCTTACAAGTTCCCTTTGCTGTTCCTTTGTGTACTGTTCCAGATAATAGAGACAATCTTTGGGGTTTTTGTTCTTACTTTCAAAGGATTAATGAACACTTGGTTCTGAAATAGGTCACCATCAGAAACTTGAATCTTCTTCTTCGTCATGGAGCTGGATAAATAATGCAGAGATTTCATTTTGCCTTTCCATGACTGAGAATTAGTTGCACTGTTCACTGTTGCTTGTAGCAGGTAATGTAGCTGAAGATGCCACATGTGCATGTTCACCTGGATTTCTGATTGACTGGAGGGTCGTCAAGGGAGCTGTGGTGAAAGATTGGAATTGAGCTACAGCTCTGTCTATAATTGGTGTTTGTGGATTGGTTACACCATGCTTTGGGAAGATTTGTCCATGTGTATGTGTATCTTGTAACTGTGGTACAAAAGGATCTGCCTTAACATTAAATGTTTTCTTTTCCTGTTGTCCTTTCTCAAAATATGATTCTGAACCATGAGTCACTTCAGCTAAGTTACTTCAAATGCCGGATCCCTTTGAGGCTCCTGGCACCCTCGCCTTGCCCATATTAGCAGCAATGTTTGCATCCAGCTCCAGCTGCTCTTTTCTCCCTCCTTAGCTGCCTCCTTTTTTCCTACTTAGCTGATCCTCCTCTTCCCTCCTTAACTGGTCCTCCTGCTCTTCCTCTTGTTCCTCTAAGGCAGGGGTGTCAAACTCAAATTCACAGAGGGCCAAAATTAAAAACTTGGACTAAATCGTGGGCCAAACTAAATATTTATTGAAAAATTTCAACAACATCTGCATGTTTTCTCTTCTTTCAACATATGTAATGTTAAACTTTTTCTTATTAAAATAAATGTTTAATAATAGTTTTGGTTAAACTCTTTCCAGAAGAAGCATTAACAAATGAGAACTAAAATATTCAATAAATAATATTTCTCTATAGCCTTTAAGCTCCTTTTTAATGTATTTTTTTCACAAGCCAACAAGTCAAAAAAATAACAACTTGCTTCAATGAAAATCCAATCTTTCAATTATGAACAGTCCAATGTTAACCAAAGAAAATATGAATCCAAG
Organism: Narcine bancroftii; assembly: GCF_036971445.1. Taxonomy (NCBI): domain Eukaryota; kingdom Metazoa; phylum Chordata; class Chondrichthyes; order Torpediniformes; family Narcinidae; genus Narcine; species Narcine bancroftii. The sequence goes on along the minus strand of NC_091477.1, from coordinate 93,406,721 downwards.
CTTAGCTTGCTACACTGTGATTTACTCTGATGCACCTGGGTCTAAACCAGATACTTGGCATCTCTTCTTAGATGCAAGTTCATCAAACTCTGGGGTCAGAGTTTGCCTCCCACCTGTCTTGAAAGGTCCTGTTTTCTGTCTTTCGTTTGGCCATTTTTCGTAAGGGGTTTATTACATGTGAGTTGGGCGACAGGTCACAGATGCTAATGAAAGTAAAGAGAGGAGGTGGGGGCGATTAGCGGGCTGACGGGCCGGCGCCAATGCATTTGCAAAGCATTCTGGGATTTGTAGTATTAGCTGTGCATGCGCTATACTGGCGCGGCGGCCGGTGAGCCAGCTCTAATACATATTTGATATGATCTTGTGGGCCAAATATAATTATATTACGGGCCAAATTTGGCCCGCGGGCCTGAGTTTGACATGTGTGCTCGAAGGCATATTTATACTTAAGCAATTTTTGTCATGTCATAAGAGCAACCACTTCAAAGCTGACTCCTGCCACAGAGTGAGGCCAGGGGACTCACAGCTCTGCTCCTCCATGTCCCACAAACCACTCCCCTCTTCCCAGTCACCAGTGGGATGGAGAGAACCAGCTACCCGTGAGCTGAAACTGAGATATGGAGTGGTCTGACCTCTGCGCAGCCAGGTGTTGACTCTCCATCTGGTGTAGCAAGGGCTTCCCCATGGCCACTGCTTCCAGCTCTGTCGTGGTTTGGCACCTGGATGATGTCTTCATTGGGCCCCCCCCTCAAGTATTTCCTCCCCATCTCCATCACCTTGGACCCCTCTGCAAGAGTGCCTTCCTTGGACAGACTTTCTGGGACAAGCCATGCCTCATCAGAGCTCTTCTGTGAAAGCCCAGCTCCTGACCTCTACGGCTCTTCCCTGCACTAACCCTAACTCTTAGCTTTGTCCGACCCTCGAACTGCACACCCCATGTTAGTGGCACTCTTCTGTGGTGTTGCCCAGCCCAAAAGAGAAGAATTTGACTCTGGCGTGAAATCCTCGCTCCGCTCTTCTGTTCCCCCAGTGGGCTATTCCCCCAGTGCCCACTCCCTCTTCCCTCTCCTTGTCATGCAGGTCAGTCTGTGACCATTCCAAGACTCCACAGTCTGGCTGCAGGGATTCAGAGTATCCTGAGGCAGCTTTGGGAGCACTGGTATCTCCACCAGCCAACATATTTTCATGAGCTCCACATTACATGTCAAAGAGCTGCATATGGCTCGTGAGCCACAGTTTGGCCACCCCAAGTTTATGGAATGATCTGTCAGAGGAAGATGAAGAGGCAGAAATGTTCAAAAGACTAGTGTATGGATAGGAAAAATTTAGAAAGATATGGACAGTAAGGGACTAGCTTGGTGAGCACCCATTTCCACCTGCTTCAAAAGGGCATCAATCATCCTGGTGCCCCAGAAGAGCAAAGTGAGCTACCTTAATGACTGTCGCCCAGTAGCACTCACATCTACTGTGATGAAATGCTTTGAGAGGTTGGTCATGTCCAGAACTAACTTGTACCCAAGTAAAGATCTGGATCACTGCAATTCGCCCACTGCCACAATCGCTTCATGGCAGATGCAATCTCACTGGCTCGCCACTCAGCTTTGGATCTCCTAGACAACAGAAAGACATATATCAGGCTGCTTCTTATCGATAACTGCTCAGTTTTCAACACCACCATCCCCTCAGTATGGGTCAGCAAGCTCCAGAACCTAGGCCTCTGTAACTCCTGCAACTGGATCTTTAACTTCCTCATTGGAATACCACAGTCAATGCAAATTGGTATCAACGTCTTCTCCCCACTGACAATCAAAACAGACGCACCTTATTTGTGTGCTTACTCACTGCTCTTCTCTCTCTACACCCATGACTGTGTGGCTAGAGACAATTCAAATTCCATCTACAAATTTGCTAATGACACCACGGCCGTCAGCAGAACCACAAATGGCAATGAGGAAGCGTATAGGAGTGAGATAGATCAGCTAGTTGAGTGGTGTCACAACAACAACCTTGCATTCAATGTTACCAAAACTAAGGAACAGATTGTGGGCTTCAGGAAGGGGAATCAAGGAGAACTTGAACCTGTCCTCATCGAGGATTCAGAAGTGGAAAATATAAAAATCTTCAAATTTCTGGATGTAAACATCTCTGAAGATCTATCCTGGGCATTCATGTCGAAGCAATCACAAAAAAAAAAGATTTGCCAACAGCTATACTTTGTTAGAAGTTTGAAGACATTTGACATGTGACCAAAGTCACTTGAAAATTTCTACCTGTATACCTTGGAGAGGGTTCTGACTGGTTGTATCACTATCTGGTATGGAGGTGCCATTGCACAGGATAGGGAGAGGCTACAGAGAGTTGTGAACTCAGCCAGCCCCATTGTAGTTATTAGTCTTCACTCCATTAAGGATATCTACAAGAGGAAGAAGCAGCCTCTGAGGACCCTCACCACCCCAGGCCATGCCCTCTTCTCACTGCTACCATCAGGAAGGAGATACATGAGCCGGAAGACAAACACCCAAAGATATTCCAGCATTAGATCTCCCTCCACCATTAGATTTCTGAATGGATAATGAACCACAGACATTACCTCACTTTTTCTCTTCTTTTGCACTAATTTATTAATTTTTAACAACGTAAATTCTAGCAATTTTTGCACCCGTGGTGTTGCCACAAAACAACAAATTTTGTGACACATGTTCATGACATTAAAGTAAACCATACAAGTCAGCAGACCCTGTGGTTGAAGTAAAAACTCAATGTTGGAGAAACTCATCAGGTCAAACATAAAAATGCATAACTGATGATTAGAGCATGTTTAAGCCAAAATGTCAGTATGTATTTTTATCTTTGCTTTATACATAAAGGCCATTGTTTGACCTGCTGAGTTTCTCCAGCATTGTGTTTTTACTTCATGACAATAAATTCTGATTCTGATCACAGACAAGTTGGGCTTAAGGGCCTGTTTCTAAGACTTTGTGAAGCAAACAAAGTAGAGATGGCCACTGCTTCCAACAACTCAACAACTATGCAAGAAAATGGCATAATCAGTGTCAATAAAATTGGCATTCAAATCACCTAATGTGTTTTTCCACTTGATCCGTAACTCAGTTGTGGATCTTTAATCTTTTGAAGCTGTATGGGGTAAATGTAAGTTTGAGCTGAATAGCTGAATATTAAAAGCCAAGAGAAGAGCGTAGAGGAAATCTAGTTGGAGATCAAAGGGTGGCATAGGGAGATGAATGTTAATCACTAGGAAAGTTTTACCTTAAAATAAAGTTTCTCAAATATACTGTGATTGTCAAGGAATAAGCTGGTCAATCACCAATACGTGTTGGATGAGTTGACTAGTATAGGACAGCTTTTAATGAGAAGGACGGCCTGATCAAATATAAAAAGTTGTGTGTCACTTTATCTGTCAGTGGATTGGCAGTGAAAATCTGAGGTTAATCTCCAAACGTGGGAAGAGGGAGAGACGACTATACACATGGCAATTATTATATTACAGTAATCTCCCAAGTCAAGTAAAAATATATCATCTTGGAAAAATAAATTCTATCCTGTTGTCATTCATTAAATTATTTGGATTCTTTCATTCCTAGCCCGGTATATAATTGATAAGCACAGGGGAAATATTAGCCCTACAATTTAGAGCTTCTATTTGTGAAACATTTGGGTGAGTCATTCCTTTATGATCCACCTCTACATTTTTTACAGTTCACATTTTTGGTCAATCTCCTATTATCTGAAATCCACAGTTATCCAAATTTGGACCTGGAAGTGATGTCTGTTCGGCTCTGAAACTTTTTTTTGGATAATGGTATATTTCAGAAAACAAATTACATTAATGGAAGTCTTTGCCCATGTTTACAGCACCGAACATGATGCCCAAATTTAAATAAATCTCTGGTGCTAAACATGATCCATATCACTCAAAGCCCCTGACTCCTTGGAACCTTGGAAAATTTTAATGGGTAAGGTATGCAAGAAGCATAATGATGGATCAAACATGATGTGAATACTCAGCATCTGTTCTATCGAAGATTTTTCAACCTTGACTCTATGCATTTCCATCATTTTCACTTTTACTTCAGATTTCCAGCATCAATAAAAATTTGCCTTTATAAAAAGATGCATCATAACCAAAGTCTGAATTCACACACTTAGGAAACTCAACAACTATGCAAGAAAATGGCATTGAAATATCTTGGAGTTCAATGTTAAGCAATTTGTTCATAGATGATTAGACTAATCAAGATTAACAAGAAAACTGGAAGCATTTGAAAATGTATGATGATTGAATATTTTTAAACTTTGAAAAGAAACTCATAAATTGAATGAGGTCCAGAAATATGGCTTGGCAATCTTAAAGTTGAAACTGTCCTTTCAACAGCAGAATAGTTTGATCCTATTTCAATGTTATATTTCTTGATGCTCCAGAGCCACCATCATTTTCAATCTAAATGGCAACAGCATAATGAAAACTCGTTTAAATGTGGAGAAGCATTTAATCGTGGGAAAAGTTCTGACAATTAGTTTTCAATATCGTGAGAGAGGCAAAGGCAGGTGAATGTAAAAGTTCAATGAAAATATGGTTTGGCATAAGAAAAAATATGTTATGTTAAAATTCATTTCTTTTTTTAATTGCACTCATGGCTGCCCGTGGCATGAATATGCTTATGCAATGAGCTAGAATGCTTGGATAGGCCTCCCAGGAAGTAAAAACTCAACTTACAGATTCTCAAGGTAGAGCTAAAGTGGCCCATAGGACCTTCAATTGATGAATACAAATCCTATGGAAGTTGAAGCATTTCTTATTTGTCTCAGGGAGCTCACAGGAGAGTTGCTCCAGCACCTCAGGAGGCAGCTCTGGCACCTCCTTGTCCTTGTCCTCGTTTTTGTCCTGCAAGATTAGCACTGCACCACTGTTTGTACTTTGGACACATGTGTACTCATTGAAGCTGGACATCCTGTTGAAGTTAACCACTGCATTGTAAACAGATCCTTACCTTTCCATTGCTGATGTTAGAGAGATTTTGATTGGTTGACTGGAAGAAATGGCTGCAATAAGAAATAGAGGACTGTTGTCATTATCATTTCATCTGATAAGTCCCCACTCACAGTGAATTCAGTAGGACATTTCCTATATGGGATAATTGTTCTGCTTTTGAAGTATGATCTACATTTCAGTGGCATTCATAGAACAGAACAGTACAGCATAGTACAGGCCCTTTTGACCTATGATGTTGTGCTGTACAATAGAAACCCACTTAACCTTCCCTATTTTACACCCATACCCCTCTATTTTTCTTGTATCCATGTGCCAGCCGGAGAGTGTTTTAAATGTCCACATGGTACCAGCCCCACCACAACTACTCTCTGTGTAAAAAAAATACCCCTGATGTCTCCCTGAAACTCCCCTCACCTTGTACAGATATCCTTGGTGTTGCTACTCTTGCCCTGGAATAAAAAGTGCTTGGTGTCCACTTCATTGCAATGCCTCGTAATCTTATAGATCTCTATTGTCACCTCTCATCCTTCTTTGTTCCAAAGTGAAGCACCCCTTAGGCCGAGCGGTCTGTTTCAGCTCCTACATCTTATGGTGTTATGGTCTCATAAGACACGTTCTCCAATCCAGGCAACATCCTAGTAAATCTCCTCTGCACCCTCTCTAAAGCTTCCTCATCCGATAAAGTCTCAGGGGCTGAAATAGTGAAATTGGAAAGGTCTCAGGTCATGGTGTTTCTAATGAAGCACTTGTCCTCTTTATTTATTCACCAAATTGGTTAGGAACATCCCCCATTGGATTGATTGCACGGAGGATCAGTGGCAGATCTGAAAGTCATGACCTCATAACCATGGGATGCAAAGACTCATGCCTCAGACCATAATCTATTTTCTGAAATAAATGTCCGTCATGTGTATAATCCTATAAATTGGCAATCACCGTTGACATCAATAGAGAGATCATTGATGGGAAAAGGTTTTTCGCAGTTATGGCAGGGCTAATGGAAGAGGAATACACAGACCCTAACCTAATGCTTCTGATTGTATAACTCACATGCTCCATTCTTCCTGCAACTATTACAGACTAATAATGGTTCGTCGCTGGTTAGCATAGCTTGCACAACACACATGCAGCAAATTCAGAACTAACCTTCTTCAACATCAATTCTGGAAAGGATACAAGTATGATTAGCAGTTTCTGCTATTCCTTCATGACATTTTATTGTCAACTCTGCTGGACTCCAGCATTCCCCCCCCTCCCCCTTATTATGGGCGAAAAGCAAAGCAGATTGATGTTGGAGGGAGCATCGTGTGAAAGTGCAGCTGGAGAGTGCGCTTCCCGCCACTCGGCCCGATGCTGTGTGTCCCCCCACCCCATCCCCCGGTGCGTGCATTACCCACCATTCGGCCCGATGCTGTCCCCCCCCGGGAGAGTGCGCTTCCTGCTACTCGGCCTGATGCTGTTCCCCCCCCCAGAGTGCGCTTCCCGCCACTCGGCCCGATGCTGTTCCCCCCCCCAGAGTGCGCTTCCTGCAACTCGGCCTGATGCTGTTCCCCCCGCAGAGTGCGCTTCCCGCCACTCGGCCGATGCTGTCCCCCCCAAAAGAGTGCGCTTCTCGCCACTCGGACCCGATGCTGTCCCCCCCCCCCAGAGTGCGCTTCCCGCCACTCGGCCCGATGCTGTCCCCCCCCGGGAGAGTGCGCTTCCTGCTACTCGGCCTGATGCTGTTCCCCCCCCCAGAGTGCGCTTCCCGCCACTCGGCCCGATGCTGTTCCCCCCCCCCCGAGAGTGCGCTTCTCGCCACTCGGCCCGATGCTGTCCCCCCCCCCAGAGTGCGCTTCCCGCCACTCAGCCCGATGCA